>NC_092339.1:346341818-346665000 GCF_046630445.1 Rutidosis leptorrhynchoides | reverse complement strand
TAAATAGTACACAATTATTAAAAGAAAATTCTTAAGTTAATAGTTTCAAAATGTATATATATATATATATATATATATATATATATATATATATATATATATATATATATATATATATATATATATATAATTTGTAAAAGTACTAGTTTAGTTGTATTTTCAAATTTAAATAAATGTAACAAGATGAAGATTGAAGATAAAATACAACATGCTTTTGGCTTAGAAGATGGCGAACAGGTCAAGTTGACAACGATGGCGTTTGTCAAGTTTTCACTTGATTCTTGAATCAAGTGGGAGCTATGATATTACCCTTAGTTTGACCTCTTGATCCCATGTCGGCTCATGAGATCAAGCATAGGATTTTTAGGCTAGGCTATATGTGTGTGATGCATGATTGTGTTTTATTTTACGCATTTATATATTATAATTGTTGATTATAATATATGCTAAATGTTTTTGATGAAAACATTAAATAAAACCGGTAACGAGTTTCAAATATTAAAATTGATGATTTTAAAAGGTTAAACTCTAACGAGTTTAAAGTTAAATAATTTTGAGACTCAAGTTATATATGTTTTTGATGAAAACATTAAATAAAACTCTAAACGAGTTTTAAATATTAAAATTGATGATTTTAAAATAAGTTAAACTCTAACGAGTTTAATGTTAAATGATTTTGAAAGTCAAATAATATATATGGACGACATCTTTTAAAACTATTTTAAAACGATACACGTTTGTGTATTTGTTATTTTTATATCCTATAAATTAAATAACAAATTAGATCACAAACATAATCGACATATAAATTGGTTAAAATATTTTTTTAACTAATAGTGTAGCGAATCTTGTGTGCATGCATTATTCGTTGACACAAACTTTTTCCAAAATACCCGTCAAATTTAAGTCATGCCATCCATTGAGCTTGCAAACACTCCTCGTTATTTTTCTGATCTAGTGAGACTAGGCTGAATTATAGCCACGAGGTGGATTTTTCGATCTAGTGAGACTAGCGTGAATTTCCACTGTTTCCAAATTGGACGACTTAATCGTATTCACGGTGAGACCTGAGTTCGAGGCAATGATGGGACAAACATGACATTAGATAATAGTGGTTTGTTGGACTACATATATCTCTAGGTCCCATAAAGATCTAAGAGTTATACTTGTAATGCAATTGGTACCCGCTACCTACCAATAGACTCCATAACTGCTAGCTGATCAACAGATGTGGCTATGGAACCTCTATGTGGATCTTAGGCTTTCGTAAATTATTTGTTTTTTAAAATATTATAAAAACTTGGGTAGTTAATTTATTAAGGCTCAATATCGAAAATACTAAATTGAATCTTATATCTGTTGTAGATGTCAAATAATCAAAACGTAAACCAAAACACACTTTCTTCTTTGTTGGAGAAGGATAAACTCAATGTTCAAACTTCCTAGACTGGCACTGCAACCTGAGAATTGTTCTCAAGCATAATTGGAAGTTGAATAAAGTTTAGAACCCATATCCTTTCTTCCTGTTGTGGCAGTTGCTGCTGCTCAGCAAAATGATTATCGAATGTTGTCCGATGATTAGGAAGAAATAGGATTGAAGGGTGAAAAAGAATAAGCCGAATACTTTGTGGAAAGAAAATGGCAAATCATTTTCTAGGAAAAATATTCCACCTTCCAAGAAGGAAAGCCCAATAAAAGACGCCGAATGTTTCCATTGTGGAAAGGTTGGCAATTGGAGAAGGAAGTTGTCCTATCTTCCAATCTGAGCTGAGAAAAGGCAACGCTGGTGAGACTAGCAAATCAGGTATATTCCATATATAGTTATATACTTCTTCTAGTGATTCCTAGATCTTTGTTAACTGGTTGTGGCCTTCACACCTGTAATAATATGAAGGGAATGAGAAGAAGTAATAGACTGAAGAAAGACGCACAGGATTTGCAAGTAGGCAAGGGGGATCAAGCTTTTGTTAAAGCTATTGGTACCTCTGAACTTACTTCTCTAAGTGGTCTTATTGTTTTGTTGGAACAATAGCATTATGCTCTCAATACTGCGAGCGACATAGTTTGAAGGATGCTAGTTTTGAACTTGCATTTACACACTTAGGTATTTCAGTTTCTAAGGATAATATATTTATCTTAATCCCTATCCACGTGATGGTATTTTTGAAATTGATATAAATAGTGTAATTTCAAATGAGAATTCTGTGTATACCTACATCGCCAAAGTCTTCAAGCAAGACTTGAATAAGACCTATCTATGACATTGTCATATTGGTCATATAAACAAACAATGCATTTCAAAACTCCAATCTAATGGACTTTTAGAATTAATTGACTCTGAGTCATTTGATGTATGCGAGTCATGTTTATGTGAAAAGATGACAAATGCTTCTTTCTCCGATTTAGGTAAAAGAGCTAAAGATCTTTTAGGACTAATACATACTGTTGTATGTAGCCCTTTAAGAACAATGTATAGATTTAGTTAATTTTACTTCATTACATTTACTGATGAGTACAGTAGCTATGATTATGTTCACTTGCTGAAACATAAACATAAAGCTATTTTAACATTCAAAAGTATTCCAAAATGAAGTAGATAATCAGCTTGGAAAGACCATTAAATCACTTCACTCCAATGGAGTAAGTAAGTTTATGAGTCAAGAGTTTTTTGGACCACCTAAAGAATTGTGGGATTGTCTCATAGTTCACTCTACCTTACACACCACAACATGATGGTGTGTCTGAGTAAAAGGAATCGAACTTTACTTGATATAGTTTGATTTATGATGAGTCTGATTTCTCTACTACCATCTTTTAGGGATATGCATGAGAGTCTGCTGCAGGCATACTCAATGTGATTCCAACTATGAAGGTAGAAAAGACACCATATGAGTTATGGCATGGGAAGAATCCCAAGTTGTCTTATCTGAAAGTCTGGGGTTGTAAAGCGTACGTGAAGCATGACACTTCAAACAAATTAGAACCCAGAACTATCTAATGTTACTTTGTACGATACATAAAGGAAACAATGGGTTACTACTTTTACTACCAAGCTGAAGACAACGTGTTTTCTGCTCGGGCTGCTGAATTCCTGGAAAGAGATCTTCTCTTACAAGAAGTCAGTGGGAGTAAAGTAGATCTTGAATAAATTCAAGTTCTTTAAAGTAACATACCTTCAGTAAGCACTAGCAATCCACACGTTGAAACTGAGCTCACTTTTGGTGAGCCAGAACGTGTTACACCTGCACTTTATAGATCTAGTAGAACTCATAGGCTTATGAGGTTTAATTATCTGATTAATTCATATAAACCTCAACTAAGGGATTATGATGAACCCTCTAGCTGGTGAGGCCATATCAGATCCTGAATCTGAAAATGACTAGATTCTATGAATACAGATATGCAGTCCATGAAGGATAATCAAGTATGAGACTTGATTAACCTTCTACCCAATTGTAAGACAATGAGGTAAAAATGGGTCTTCAAAGGAAGACTGATATGGACGGTAATATAAACACTTTTAAAGCTCGATTGGTGACAAAAGGTTATGATGAAAGTTTTTCACCAGTTGTGAGCCTTAAAACAATTAGGATACTTATTTCCATGGTTACTTTTCATGATAATAAAATATGGCTAAAGGATGTCAAAACCGCTTTCCTAAATGGTGACCTAAGCAAGGACGTATATATGGTTCAGTCGGAAGGGTTTATGAATCCTAAGCATCCTAATAAAGTATGCAAGCTTTTAAAATCCATTTATGGATAAAAGCAAGCATCCAGGAGCTAGAATCTTAATTTAACGACTCGTCCTTATCCTCCTGGATGAAGTCATCAACATTTGGTCCCATTGCGATGATCAACTCCAAGTAATGTCCTTAAAATGAGCTAATGCACAGCGGAAGACTTAATTCGTACCTGAGAATAAACATGCTTAAAAGTGTCAACCAAAAAGGTTGGTGAGTTCATAGGTTTATCATAATAATCATATCAATATATTAATAGACCACAAGATTTTCGTTATCATAAACATAATACACTCGCAAGTGTATGTAAAGCATTCTAAGTGGTTGAGCACTTGGTAACCATACTTAACATTTAATCAACGTCACATATTCCCTTTATTATGAAATCTCACTACAACGTACCAAGTGTAGTCACGAAACGAAGTACTTTGTAACCGTTGAATACTGGTCGTCCAGTCCGGTTGGGGTTGTCAGGCCCGATAGATCTATCAACAGGATTCGCGTTTACAATACCCATGTAAATAGTAGTTACCAAGCTACAGGGAAATATGCCAGTGGTACAACTCAACGTAGAATATATTTTTAAGTACTTGTGTCTATTTCGTAAATATTTATAAAAGCAGCGCATGTATTCTCAGTCCAAAAATATATATTGCAAAAGTAATTAAAAAGGGAGCAAATGAAACTCACCATACTGTATTTTGTAGTAAAAATACATATGACATCATTTAACAAGCGTAGGGTTGACCTTGGATTCACGAACCAAATAGTAGTAGGCCAACAGTTGGGCCGTGTAACTTGAATCGTCAACCCAGGCTCATGAAGAACAATTGGACTCGTCATGTATTTGGGCTTTGTGAATTTAATGGGGCAAAATTTGGCCTACTTAGCATTGGGCCTCAACAATACCATGATAATCCAATAACCTATACAGCCTTAACAACCCAGATTCATCATCATCATCCTATATCTATATCATCCTTCTAAATTCATCAACTAATTCGCTATCAATATATGTATCATATCGTCTCAGTATCATGATATCATTCTTAAATCATAATCATATCATCATGCATTATTACCACAATTATCATATCATCTTTAACATAATCAATATTTTATGTACACCACTATCCTTAATCATGATTTCCATCATCGTCTGTTATATCAAGCATCATTATTATCATAATTATTTATCAAGCATCAACTTCATTTATCATTCGCTACTTATCTTCATTTAACTTGAGACAGAAACGTATTGCTCAGAAATAGGGAAACTTTTGTAATAGGAGTGAATTGGGCTTTTGATCTTGTTTGTGGGCTTGTGATGGCCCAACAGAATGGGAAGGAGTCTTGGTCCAGTAACCTCTCGGCCCATTTAAAGAATCTGAATGGTTTTGATTATACTGGAAACGTTAGATGTCTTGACTTTTAATCACAAGTCCCACTATAATCCTACCTAATCCACTAGGAGCCCACACCGTATTATATTAATCGACCTATGTAATAAGCACCAAAAAGGGTCGGTTCTTTTTCTTTTTATAAACAAGTGGAGAATATCTAATTGTAATTGTCGGCCAAATAAAGAAAATGGCAGCCTTAATATATCACTTTCAAGTTGTAAAGTCAATTAATCATATCAATCATCTTTTCTATCGTGCTACTTGTTGTAGGTGATGTAAAAATATCAAACGTATATCGGTGATTTTGTGGTGAGTTTAAAGTATAACAGCAACAGTTTTTAAGGATAAAGAGGGTGATGGTGAGTGAAAACAACCTGCAACAGAACCAGCTCATATGGCTATATTAGTAGATAAGAATGAGAGAGGAGAAAAGAAAAGAAACGAAGGGTAATGATATGGTTCTGTGGAACAGGAACAGATTTATAAGTTGCAGTTGGGTTCGTTTAACATAATAAAATAGAAGTATAAGTGTAGCTGCAGCAGGTTTGTGATGAAAGTAATTGCAGGTCTCATGGTGGTATTTCATTACGGTTTTAATCAGAAAGAAATATAACGACAATAGCAGCGATTAAATAGTGTTGTTGGGTGTTGATTGTAAATGCATTTAGCAGTAGCATGATGATATTGGTTGTTCACGATGAAAAGGAAAATAGCAGGTGGTTTGTTGTGGTTGTTCTCGAGCATGAATACTAGAGAGAGATAGAGAGAGTGAGTGGTTTTGGTGATGGTTGTGTTGTGGCTTCAAAACAGAAAGAGATCGTAGCAGGTTCAGTAGAGAGAGAGAAGAGGAAGAGGAAAATAGGTGGTGTTCTTGGTTTGGGTTTAACAAACGAAACAGAAAACATAAGGGTTTGATTTGAAAACGAAAACATGTAGTCGTTTATCTTGGCTCAAAGATTATTATCAACTCGACAAGGTAGGTTTGTTAGTGATCCTTGAATGATGGTGCTCGGTTGAAAATGAGAAAGGATAGTGGTGATTGTGAGAGGTGATAATGGCAGGGATTAAGGTGATCGATGGGGTTTGGTTTTTGTGTGTTTATCAATATGTATGTAAATATGTGTATATATAAAATGAAAAGAAAAGGGATCATAAAATAATATTGCATGTGCATATTCAATTGCTTTTAGAAAGAGGAGTTTTAAGAAGATTTCAAAAACAGTAATATCCACTAACCAATTTTATCAACGTATTAGGTAATTGATTGATTATGTTAGCATGATTTGATCCTAGTTGTTTTGTAGTATCCAATGAATTCGATTTTCAACAATTAGTAAGCAGAAAAACAAAATTTGATAAAGTCGATGGGGATGTGAAACAAAGTTTGACCTTATATATATAATTTTATATGTAATTAATATTAATTAATAATTATATTATTGATAACAATAATTCTGATAATATTATTCATAATAATAAAAATATTAATAATAATAATAATAATAGAATATAATAATACTAATATTGATAATAATAATAATAATAATAATAATATCAAATAATACTATTAATAAGAATGGAATCAATCAATAATGATATAATAATAAAAATGATAATTTTTGAATAATAATAATAACTAATAATTTATTAAAATCATAACTAATTTGCAATTTCAATCATCCTTATAATAATTTTTATATTTAAAAATCTTTATTTTGATAACCTTAAAATTATTAGAATTTCATTAGTTATGGTTATAACATTTTTTAATTTTTAGCAACTAAATCACATAATACTTTACAACCAATTGTTCGTGAATCGTCGGGCACAGTCAGAGGGTAATTGGTTATATGAACATAGTTCTGAAATTTTCAAGACTCACAGTACAAACTTTGCTTATCGTGTCGAAATCATATAAAGATTAGGTTTAAATTTGGTCGGAAATTCTCAGGTCGTCACAGTACCTACCCGTTAAAGAAATTTCGTCCCGAAATTTAAGTGAGGTTGTTATGGCTAACAATAAAAATGTTTTTATGATGAATATGAGTTGATAAATAGAGTTTTATCATTATTGAGTAATACAGATAAAACAAATCAATTATTCGAAACGTATGAGTGAAGTTATCACAAAAGAGTGAAATGAGGAAAAAAATTCGTCATAACTTTTGACGTAGATAGGGTTGATTTCCAAGTTCAAGAGATTCAAAAGAAAATCCTGGAAATCTATGAGATCTGATTCTTCGAGATTTAAGGAAATTAGGATCTCTTTAATTAAATGCGGTGATCTGTTTTGATTGCCTTGTCGGATATTTCACTATAAATCCACCCTCTCCATTTCCTTTATATTTTTGGAGTTTCATCCTTTTGTTTTCTATTCCCGACTTTAAATCATGCGAATAGTGGTCCAGAATTCGTAGGTATGGAGTTTTGAATGAACATGACTGTTGTTCTAAGAGAGAGATTGTAATAGCACGATTTTGATTTGTCAAATTATCAGAGTTACTAAGAATAGAACTATCAAGAATATACTTTCTTGATAAGTTCAAAAGTTAAGCAGAATGAAAGAGTTGTGTAACATGGCACATGATGATGGTATGATCTACTGTGAACCATCATCACGTTTCATTAGAAACTCATCATAACTTTCTGTAATATAATCACGTTGGCCAAGCGTCATTATATTATACTAACCCATGCTTCAATTTCCAACACTTTTCCACCATTCATTCATAATTTATACTTAAATTTTACAGAAGTTTCCAATATAATGGAATACAGAAAACACGAAGAGGTAGATAATTTTGGACAAGAATATTTATGAAAATATCCTCAGAAATATCGAAGATATTTATGATAATATTTTGAAATTTCTAATATCAAAAGTTGATGAAGAAAAATTTTCCGCAAGATTTTAACATGACTTCGAAACAAGATATTCTCTAAAGATTTCATCGGATCCAGAATTACCTGGATTCTTTGAATATAGGGTTTGGTCCTTGTATTTGTCCTTGGTCTCCTTCATGGTATGCTCAATCCGTTTTTCAGTACCAAATTTTCTATCGAGCGTTCCTAACACTTCCTTCTTTATCATCAACTTTTGGCTATTAAGACCATCTACAACATGCTGCTTCGTCAGCATTTTCAAAGTTAACGGATATGGGTCATCGGTTATCAAACCGAGGTGTTTGCAGGAGAATTGTGTTTTTAGATGATTAAACGCTGATGGTAATATGGTGGTATATGAAAAGCTCTCTGGTAACAATAAATGAGCACGCATATATATATATATCAAGGTTATAATAAGGCAAACCCGAATGAAAGTTGAAGTTGACTTGCTGGAGCTGTGACAAAATTGGCTACTTTGAAAAAGGATTGCAATGTTATCTTCGGTGATAACAATGCCAACGGAGCTAGCACAGATACGTGTTAAACGTTTAATCAGGTTCCGAGAGTTTTTCAGGTGCATAACTATATGCATAAATCTTTTCTTTCGTAAATGAAGTGCGGTTGGTTCAACCTCCTGATCGAGGTGTTTTCAAAAATCATGAAAGATTTGAACGCGGATTGTAATTGTCGAGGTAAAAATGAGGTTTAAGATGAAATCAAGTGGCAAACTTGAAGAATTGTTTAGTTTCATATGTTATAATCAATATTTTAATTCATTTTAATTTTTCAAAGTTAGCAGTCCAATAGTCCAATAGTCCAATATATTCATATATAATTTAATATATAATATTCAAATTAATTAATACGTATCGTGACCCGTGTATCGGTCTCAGTATTGATCACAACTCAAACCATATATATATTTTGGAATCAACCTCAACCCTGTATAGCCAACTCCAACATTCACATATAGAGTGTCTATGGTTGTTCCGAAATATATATATAGATGGGTCGATATGATATGTCAAAACCTTGTATACGTGTCCCGTTATTTAAAATGCGTAAAATAAATACAGAAATTAAATGACGATAAATAAAATTGCGAGAATGTAAATTGCGATAAATAAAATGTAACCAGTTAGCTAGGAACAGTTAGCTAGGAACAGTTAGCGTGGATTCTTAACAATATTTTAATTAGTTAGTTCGTTTGTTTCTAACAAATTTTACTTTGTCCGATGTTTTATTCATTATGCCACTTGTTGGATTCTGATAGGTCAAAATCCAAATATGAAATTGAACGAAAATGGATTCTGTGATGAACGGATACGTATATCTATGGATATAAGTAGAATAGTGACTGACTGTTGAATCAGAGTCGAAGAATGTACAGTGCAACTTATTAATGTGAAATCTAAATATTACTCGGGTATTACCTACCCGTTAAAATATTTTCACCATTAACAGTTTGTACAAACGAATTTTTAATTACAATCTTTATGAAAATATACTTGCATATATATTTTCTTCAGATGTAATCATGGATTTAATGAGTTAATATGATATTAATCTCATTTGATTTACTGTTAGAACAAGAATATATAATCTCTAAAACATTAGAGATTACATAATTGTCATGTAGAACAAAGGTAATTGATATAGAACGATATGTAGAACGGAGATCATATTTGAAGTACGGATGGTGATATTGAGGCGTGTGATGTTGAGGCTGGTGTTATTGATGATACTGGTGCTGATGTTGGTGGTACTGCTGGTGCCGGTGATGTTGCTGAAGCTGGTAGGTTTTGCACCATATTTTCCAAAGCTACAACTCGCGCGCGAAGTTCGTTGACTTCATCTGTTATTCCGGGATGAGTGTCGGTTGGAACGAGCGGATAAATAAGATTTAGAATTTTAGATATAAGATAATCGTGACGAGCTACCCTGGAGATGAGGCTAAAATGGTGTTTCGGATAGGCTCATCGGTAAGTGATTCAGGTTCTTCGCCGAGGGTGCAGGTTGGTGGAAGTGATCGCCTTCTTCGCGTCTCCATTGGTTAAGTCGACTACGAACCCATCCGATGAATTGGTTGGACCATTCCGGTCATACTGCTTTCGGACCCGGCGTGGGACTCCATATCGGAATCCGAGGGACTTGATCTAATGGTGAGTTCCATTGCGTACGATTGAATAAGGGATTTTTCGATATGAAATGATTTTCGGATATCGGATGATATTCTAGTTATATAGAATACCTATACATAGTACAGAAGATCCCGTGAATTACGAAGGGATTTAAGGAAATGTGTCAGATAAAGTCTACAGTAACAGATACACTAAGATATGAATTAGCAGATACGCTAAGATATGAATTTATCAGTACACTATCTATCAAATAAGTGCAGGAAGTCGTGTTTAGACTTAGGAATGATTAGCAGGTAATTTTTCCACTAGGAATGATATACAATACTTATAATATGCAGCTAAGGTCGAAGTCCAGACTTGCTAATGCATCCTAACAACTATCAGTTAGACACACTAATGCAAGACCTGGTTCACTAGGACCAACGCTCTGATACCAACTTTAACGACCCGTCCTTATCCTCCTGGATGAAGTCATCAACATTTGGTCCCATTGCGATGATCAACTCCAAGTAATGTCCTTAAAATAAGCTAATGCACAGCGGAAGACTTAATTCGTACCTGAGAATAAACATGCTTAAAAGTGTCAACCAAAAAGGTTGGTGAGTTCATAGGTTTATCATAATAATCATATCAATATATTAATAGACCACAAGATTTTCGTTATCATAAACATAATACACTCGCAAGTGTATGTAAAGCATTCTAAGTGGTTGAGCACTTGGTAACCATACTTAACATTTAATCAACGTCGCATATTCCCTTTATTATGAAATCTCACTACAACGTACCAAGTGTAGTCACGAAACGAAGTACTGTGTAACCGTTGAATACTGGTCGTCCAGTCCGGTTGGGGTTGTCAGGCCCGATAGATCTATCAACAGGATTCGCGTTTACAATACCCATGTAAATAGTAGTTACCAAGCTACAGGGAAATATGCCAGTGGTACAACTCAACGTAGAATATATTTTTAAGTACTTGTGTCTATTTCGTAAATATTTATAAAAGCAGCGCATGTATTCTCAGCCCAAAAATATATATTGCAAAAGTAATTAAAAAGGGAGCAAATGAAACTCACCATACTGTATTTTGTAGTAAAAATACATATGACGTCATTTAACAAGTGTAGGGTTGACCTTGGATTCACGAACCAAATAGTAGTAGGCCAACAGTTGGGCCGTGTAACTTGAATCGTCAACCCAGGCTCGTGAAGAACAATTGGACTCGTCATGTATTTGGGCTTCGTGAATTTTATGGGGCAAAATTTGGCCTACTTAGCATTGGGCCTCAACAATACCATGATAATCCAATAACCTATACAGCCTTAACAACCCAGATTCATCATCATCCTATATCTATATCATCCTTCTAACTTCATCAACTAATTCGCTATCAATATATGTATCATATCATCTCAGTATCATGATATCATTCTTAAATCATAATCATATCATCATGCATTATTACCACAATTATCATATCATCTTTAACATAATCAATATTTTATGTACACCACTATCCTTAATCATGATTTCCATCATCGTCTGTTATATCAAGCATCATTATTATCATAATTATTTATCAAGCATCAACTTCATTTATCATTCGCTACTTATCTTCGTTTAACTTGAGACAGAAACGTATTGCTCAGAAATAGGGAAACTTTTGTAATAGGAGTGAATTGGGCTTTTGATCTTGTTTGTGGGCTTGTGATGGCCCAACAGAATGGGAAGGAGTCTCGGTCCAGTAACCTCTCGGCCCATTTAAAGAATCTGAATGGTTTTGATTATACTGGAAACGTTAGATGTCTTGACTTTGAATCACAAGTCCCACTATAATCCTACCTAATCCACTAGGAGCCCACACCGTATTATATTAATCGGCCTAGGTAATAAGCACCAAAAAGGGTCGATTCTTTTTCTTTTTATAAACAAGTGGAGAATATCTAATTGTAATTGTCGGCCAAAGAAAGAAAATGGCAGCCTTAATATATCACTTTCAAGTTGTAAAGTCAATTAATCATATCAATCATCTTTTCTATCGTGCTACTTGTTGTAGGTGATGTAAAAATATCAAACGTATATCGGTGATTTTGTGGTGAGTTTAAAGTATAACAGCAGCAGTTTTTAAGGATAAAGAGGGTGATGGTGAGTGAAAACAACCTGCAACAGAACCAGTTCATATGGCTGTATTAGTAGATAAGAATGAGAGAGGAGAAAAGAAAAGAAACTGATATTTTAGCAGAGTAGTATAAAATACTATTAAATTTTAGCAGGAAAATACTATTAAATACGATACAATTTTACACAAGATATTTATTTATTTAGAGAACGGATATACTTAAACCTTGCTACAACACTTATAGGCAGTGTACCTAATCGTACAGTAGTGTAGTTTTTAGTAAGTCCGGTTCGTTCCACAGGGAATCTTTTTTAAACAAAGCTCAACGCTATATTGGTTTACTTTTATAAAAATACAAATATATATATATAAATAATATTATTATTATAAAGGGGGGTTTTTACCGTTTAATGACCGGTTTGTCGATTTTAAAACTTTAGTCGCAGTTAAAACCTAATGTAAAATATTAAATAAATAAAAGACTTAATTTAAAGCGTAAAATAAATAACGATAATGAAATTGCAATAAATAAAAGTGCGATAAAATAAAATTACGATAATTAAAAAGTACGATAATTAAAAGTGCGATTAAATAACAATAAATAAAAGTGCGATAATTAGAAGTGCAATTAAATATAAAATAAAGGAAATTAAATATGAAATAAAAGAATTATGCTTATTTAAACTTCCGTAATCATGATGTTTGACGTGTTGATTTTAGTTTTATGCCCATGGGTTAATTTTCCTTTGTCCTGGATTATTTAATATGTCCGTCTGGTTTTTGTCCATAACAGTCCATCAGTCATAAATATAAAGTGCGAGTGTCCTCGTCAAATTATCCTTATACCCGAAGTTAAATATTCCAACTAATTGGGGACTTAAACTGTAACAAGATTTTAATACTTTGTTTAATAATTACACCAGGATGTCGACTGAGTGTAACCCAAGGTTTTAATATTTTGTTATCAATTATACCAAGTGTCCTTGTACATAATTTCACCCCTGTTTTAATTATTCTAGTGGCTATTAATCCATTCCCGTGTCCGGTTAAATGAACGATTATTCGTACATATAAATACCCCGACCATCGTGTCCGATTGAGTGTATATGGTAATTTATAGGGACGCCCAATTGTAAATCTTTATATTAACATTAACAAACTATCATTTAGTTAAACAAATATAAAGCCCATTAATAGCTCATAGTCTAATTTCCACAAGTGTCGTTCTTTTGTCCAAACCCCAATTATGGTACAAAGCCCAATTACCCAATTTTAATAATTAGCCCAACATCATGATTACTTCGTTTTAAATAAGCATAATAATAACTTAGCTACGAGACATTAATATAAAAAGGTTGAACATAACTTACAATGATTAAAAATAGCGTAGCGTTACACGGACAGAATTTCGACTTACACCCTTACAACATTCGCTAACATACCCTTATTATTAGAATTATAATTAAAATATAAATATAAATTATAAATATATATATATATATATATTTTACGTATGAATGAGGAGAAGAAGAAAAAGATGATGATAAAATGCTCAGAATTCGGTTGGCTTTATAGGGAGTTTCAAAACTTGGGGCTCCGCGACTCGCGGCATTTTTGGCCTTCAAACTCCGCGAGTCGCGGAGTTTGAAATTACAGCTCAGATACTTTGGAGTCTTTCTTGCCGACGGATTTATAAATATATATAATATATTAAATAATTATAAGAATTATTTAAATATTATATTATATTTATGTGCATAGTTGATTTGTAATTTTTAGTCCGTTGCGTCGAGCGTTGAGAGTTGACTCATGTCCCGGTTCCGGATTTTCGAACGTCCTTGCGTACAATTTTATTTTTTGTACTTTGCGTTTTGAATCTTGTACTCTTGTAATTTCGAGACGTTTCTTATCAATAATTGGAACCTCTTTGATTGTCTTTTGTACTTTTGAGCTTTTTGGTCGTTTGCGTCTTCAATTCGTCGAATCTGTCTTTTGTTTTCACCTTTTATTATTTAAACGAATATCACTTTTAAATAGAACAATTGCAACTAAAAGCTTGTCTTTCTTGAGGAATAATGCTATGAAATATATGTTCGTTTTTAGCATTATCAAATATTCCCACACTTGAGCGTTGCTTGTCCTCAAGTAATATCGTCTTGAAATACTAGAATCACTTCTTTATTCTTCACACTTTGTACATCAGTGATTTCTATACGGTGGTATAAACAATGGTAGTAACGATATGGTTTACAGTCCCACATGACTATAAAAATTTAGATCCATTAAGGAAATTGGATCTTTATGAAAACATTTGATCTTTTGAAAATTAAATCTAGTTTTTACCCTAGATAAGTTTTCCGGAATAACCCTTTACCGGTGTTTGCAAAATATTTTTGTGGGTTTGGTGGGTTTCAGATTTGAAAATTTTAGCTCAAAACTTATGGTTTTGTGTCACCCACTTGCTAACCTTGTATTTGGAAAGCAACACGTCCAGTTTACTTGTCCCGTATATTACCTTTCGGTAAACTACCGTTCGGTTGTAAAGGAAAGCGTTGAACAAGCAACTGTTAAGGCAATGTCCCCTGACATGCTTTTAATTATGGTTTATAACGTGTCGGACGCAATTACTATCCTTGGTAGGAGCAATAGTAAAGCTCACCCTTATAATTTTTCGGTATGGCACAAGGTCCTGTCTTTGACCACTATGCAACCACCGTTCTTACGGTTGACACCCGATTTGGTTCAGGTGACCTAATGAATTCCAGGTGAATTCCTAGGATTTTACGTTCAATGGTAATGAACGCATTGAAAATAGGTTTTCAGAAAACAAATCGGTTTGTAATTTTGATCAAAATATTTTCTCGTTCAAGCTCGAGTTTAGATATCATTGAATTCCATGAGTTTATAATTCTCAATCTTTAAGGTCAATCTCTAGGATTGAGTAATATCAGTCTTAAAAGCTGATTTTTAATCTTTAAGGAGATTATCCTTTCTGGGGATCTGATTCATTAGTCTTATCCAGCTAATTTGCATGGTGCCCCCCATTTTACAAGATAAATCCTTCTCAAGGTTAAGATAAATCTGACCACTGGGCGACCCTGTTTAATGCTGAGGTCCGTGGATTTCCTGCTGATTTTAGTGATGACTTTTCTAGATTTTTCGTCAACCTACAGCTGGTCTGGACGACAACTTCATGACCTAAATCAAGAAGCGCGTGTCTTTTTTGGAAGACTTTACTTCCTTTTAATGATGGAATTGATTCATCGTGTAGATCCATCTTTCTTTTCTTTCATCGGGTAAAACAGTTTAGTTTAGTCCAAAGCAAAAGTATTTTCAGTTATTTGTTACAGATATATGTGACATATGTTTAAGATAACTTGGTAAATTTTCCCACACTTGGCTTTTATTTTCCTTTTTATCGTCCTTTCCGAGGTAACAATAATTTCGGTGTTAAAACCTAGTTTTATCGTTCATAAATATGTATAAACATGATTTTGAGTTCATTTAATTGAAAATTTTGAAAAATTTTACTAGAATTGGGTAGTCAGTGTATAAGACTAGGGCTGTTCTTTTTTTATCAGAGAGCACTAGATTCTAATACAACTACTGCTTTACTAGTATTTTTAATGGTAACCAAGTGTATAAAGTAAAAAATTTTAAAATCTGAAAGAATTTAACCCCTTTCCACACTTAAGATCTTGCAATGCCCTCATTTGCAAGAAATCAGTAACAATTTAAATTATTGAGGGTGATTTGTGTGAAAATGATTAAATTTTTACCAAAGTTTCCAAATATATTGGCGTTTGTTTGCTGAATGATAAATGGTGCACATCATTTGTGCATTCCGTCTTGTTGTTATTTCACATATATTTTGCATCTTGTCGTCAAAATTAGTTGCTTTTGCTGAACTTAATACCAGTCTTTGAAAATGCGTTGTTTTACCCTGTTGTGTACATAAGATAAACTGCAAACATATATACATATTTTTGAAATTTGGTATATTACCCCACATTCAAAAATTATTAAAATCTAAGAATAAAAGTTAGACAATTATAAAAACTATTACAATATTAACAAAAGTATTAAACGTATCAATCATTACAAATTACAAAATAAATAAAACTAAGTATACTAGGGATGATACTGGTACCAATAGGGGTTCCAGGCATAACCATAGGTGCTATAGAATGCTTCGGCAGGGTTATACGTAGGATACGGTGGCTGCATCTCTATAGACCAGGGAGGGAAGATGGGTTTCGGTGTAGGAATATAGTTTCTACCTATATGTTGGCAATGAGCTATGATTTGGTTCTGATGAACTTGCCAATCTTCAAATGCTCTCTGTCTAGCATTTTCGTACTCCTGAGAAGCTATAAACCTTTGCATTTCTTGTATCTCATTCCCCCCTCCTACATTACCTTGTTGTTGGTTTCTCTCAACCTGTGGATGTCTACCATGGTATGGTACTGCGGCGTTATTTCGCCTCTTCAAAACTTTCACACCATGGTATACATTTAAACCTATAGTATCTCGGGGTTCTGGTTCTTCTACTAATAATCCCCCCCGACTTATATCCACACCGAGATATTCACCAATCAAAATAATAAAAATACCACCTCCTATTATGCTATGCGGTCTCATCCCCCGAACCATAGCTGATAAATAATAACCCACACAATACGGTATACTTACAGCGCTTTGTGGGTCTCGAATACACATATGGTAAAACAAATCTTGTTCATTTACCTTTTCCTTGTTCTTACCCCTTTGTGTAATCGAATTAGCTAAAAACCTATGAATCACTCTTAATTCGGCTCTATCTATATCCAAATAAGAGTAATTTCCCCCTTTGAAACGGTGATGGCTTGTCATTTGACTCCACACACCGTGTGTATCAAAATTTTCATCTATCTTTCTACCGTTTAGTATCAACCCTCTACAATCGGCAGATGCTAACTCCTCAGGCGTATATATACGTAAAGCCTGAGCCATGTCCAGTAAAGACATGTGGCGCATCGAACCGCCTAACAAAAATCTAATAAAAGAACGATCGGTTAAACTAGCTACCCGATCATTCAACTCTATACTACATAACAATTCTTCACACCATACTTTATATACATGGTGAATAGACGTACCCAGTCATTAAAAGTAGAATTACCATACCTCTGTACAAGTAATTCCCTAATTGGCCCGGCCAATTCTACAGCTTCTAAGGGTCCCCATTCTATGACCCTAGGTACCTCAACAACCTTAGATTGAAGTGTATGCAACCCCCTTTGATACTTTGGGTAATCTATCCAAAGTCTGTCAAATCTCAGGTTCGGGTGCAACTCTTCCAAGTGCATATCAGAAAAGGTCATGACTGGATGAGGTATATCCTGCTTGTAGTAGTTATCCACCTCCTGTTGTTCCGCATTCTCAGCAGGAGCATTGCGAGCTTGGGATGAAGATTCACCCCTTTCAGTCTGCAAAACACATCAAACACAATTTTTGTGCATCCAAATATGCATTAGTGTCAGCAAAATCATCAATTACAATGACATGATCAATTTATATCAAACTTTAGCTCATTTTCATATTTTCATCAAATCTACACTTTTTCAAACAAGCATATACGAAAATGTTCGCCAAGTTCATAAGCATTCAACTCAAATAACATGTCAAAATAATCATTACTAGCAATTAAACAAGTCTCAAATGGCATTATCTCTCAAAAATCAAGTTCATGAATTTTAGACTTGAAAAAGTCCACTTTAATCCTCAAAATCATGTTTAGGCTCAAAGTTTGGATCATTTAACTACCTAAACATGTTATACTACTTAATTTAGCAACAATTCATGACAAAAATCGGCCATAACCTATTTATATCAAAAAGCCCTAAATTTGCTCAAGAACACAAACCCTAGATTACTCAAAATTTGAAGTTTAAGGCTTCTAATCATGTTAAACAGCATCAATCTAGGTTATACAAGCATAATACATAAACAATTTAAGCCTAATTACACTAAAAATCATAAAAATCAAATTGGGGAAAAAATTGCTCAAGAACACTAATTTCGGATTAAATGGTGTTTAGGTGTAGAAATTTACCGTTTTTCTTGAGTAATTCCTTGATAGCATCCTTCTCAACATGATTTTAGTAAAAGATTTGGTGATTAACGGTTAAAAATTGTGATTTTTGGGGGTGTTTTTGGGGTTTTTTCGGCAGTTATTTTCGCAGTTTTCTTTGAGTTTGTGGTGTGTGGTTTCAAACTGATCAGTTTTTTACGTTTTATTTTTTTTCTGGGTTTTGGTCCCTCAGCGAGTCGCGGAGATTTCCCCTTCAAACTCCGCGAGTCGCGGAGTTTGCTCTTTTTTTTTTTTTTTTTAATCTTTAACTTATAAAACAATTAAGTAAATAATTTTTTTAAAATTTTGTTTTCCTTATTATTGAGGACGAGGTCGTTTCAGATCGATGTCCTAGTCTGTCCCTCGACAAAATTTTAAAATTTGTCTTTTTGTAGCGATTGTTTTAAAAGCTAAGATTTTTGGTTTTTTAATGTTTTTGGCATACTTTAATTCAATAATATTAAAAATAATGAAAATAAAAGTTCTCGTCCCTCCCTCGGGTAAAGCAATTTCGGTTCAAAGACCTAGTCTTCAACTTATGACGAATTTTAAAAATCATATTTTTAACTTAATGAGATAAAGTAAATTTTTGTTTTCAAATTCACACAACTTAAATATAAAATTCAAAATTAATATTAAAAATTCACACCAAACTTAAAATTTGAAATGCATAAAATTAAAATTTCATATTTTAAAAATTAAAAATTCACACCAAACTTAAAATTTGAAATGCATAAAATTAAAATTTCATATTTTAAAAATTAAAAATTCACACCAAACTTAATTTAAAAATTCATATTATAAATTCACACCAAACTTATATTAATTTTTCAAATATTTACAATTTTAAAAATATTGTTTTTACAAAGTTTACAATATTAATTTAAGATTTAAATATTAATTTTAAAAACATGGTAAAAATAAAATTAAAAATCTTTTTGTCTTTTTATCCCACTTTAATCAATCAAATATTATCAAAAATATGCGCCCCTCTTTTCGGTAAAGTAATTTCGGTTCCAAGACCTAATTTAACTCATGACGAATTTTTGAAATATTTTGGGTTGATTGATTAAAGATATTTATACCTTAAGAATAAACGTTAAATTTCGCAGTGATGTAATAAATTTTTGAATGATATCAATAATTTCGGTCGCCGAACCTAATTTTATTCAATACCAATTTAATACTTTTTAGCGAACAAATTAGCGTTTATTATCAAAATGTTAAAAATAAAAATAAAAATAAAAACTGTACAGACATACCTGTGAAATAGATTTCTTAGTTATATGATCTATCCCATTCATAAGATAGTCGGTTTAATTGGTTTTCCATAGCTACATAGGCGTAACCTCGAGCATTCAGTGTCTTTTCTTCTAAACATATGAACGGTCCGTCTCTGCATAAAGTAACAAATTCGGTATTTGAATAGGTTTGATTATTTGAACATTTACCTCCATGTGACCATTTTCCGCATTTGTGACATCGTTCTAGGTGTCGTGCTCTTCTTTTTGCTGCGGATTTTGATTTTCCTTTACCAAATTGTAACTTATTATCTTCGCATCTGGATTCTTTTCTAACTCCGTCCATTCTTTCTCTGATTACTGATACTAATTCACTCGGTAGTATGTCATTATTACGTTTAGTGATCAAAGCGTGTAGCATTAGACCATGGTTTAGTTCACAGGCAGTCTTCATTTTGTAAAAACCTAAAAAAATAAAAATTCAGAATGGGGGAAGAAGACTAGTTCTTTAGGGTCTGCTAGGGAAAGACCATTCGGGTTCCATTTTCGAGAACTACACGAAAACAGACAATCTAACTCTAACAGAAATACATATTATCCTTTAAAGACTTGATTCTCCCCACACTTAGTTAGCTGTGGTGTCGAAATTGTGATTAACTTCGTTGTCGACTTCCATCGGACCATGTATGTAATGTTTAACTCTGTGACCATTAACTTTAAATTCAATCCCATTTGAATTTATTAATTCTATCGGTCCGTATGGGAAAACTCTTTTGACTATGAATGGTCCAGACCATCTTGATTTCAATTTTCCAAGAAATAGCTTGAATCGTGAATTGAAAAGAAGAACTCTGTCTCCTTCTTTAAATTCTTTTGAACTTCTGATTCTTTTATCATGCCATTTCTTCGTTCTTTCTTTATAGATTAACGAATTTTCGTATGCTTCATGTCTTAATTCTTCTAATTCGTTTAGTTGACTTAATCGTAGACGTCCGGCTTCATGTAAATTAAGATTACATGTCTTTAAAGCCCAAAATGCTTTGTGTTCAATTTCTACTGGAAGATGACATGCTTTTCCATAAACAAGTCTAAAAGGTGCGGTTCTAATTGGAGTTTTGTAGGCTGTTCTAAAAGCCCAGAGTGCATCCTCCAATTTAATGGACCATTCCTTCGGATTTGATCCTACGGTTTTCTCTAGAATACGTTTTAAAGCTCGGTTGGTATTTTCAACTTGTCCACTTGTTTGTGGATGATATGCGGTGGAGATTTTATGAGTTACTCCATATCTTTTAAGAACTTTCTCAAGTTGATTATTACAGAAATGAGTACCCCGATCACTTATTAAAGCTTTCGGTGTTCCAAACCTTGCAAAAAGACATTTTAAAAAGTTGACTACAACTCGTGCATCGTTAGTTGGGAGAGCTTGTACTTCCGCCCATTTAGATACATAATCAATGGCTACGTGTATATATAGATTATTATGAGATTTTGGAAATGGACCCATAAAGTCAATACCTCAAATGTCAAATACTTCACATACTTGGATCACAGGATTTGCAAGCATCACAGGATTTGCAAAGATTTGCAAAGAAGGTGTGCGTCTTTGTGGTATTTCATCACGTTGACTTATTTTTCCGGCCCTTTGACAAGCATCACAGGATTTGCAAAGAAGGTGTGCGTCTTTGTAAATTGTAGGCCAATAGAATCCAGCATCATAAACTTTTCTTGCTGTTAGTTGAGGCCCATAATGCCCTCCTGTTGGTCCTGTGTGACAATGGTTTAAAATTTTGCTAGCTTCATCTCCGAATACACATCGGCGTATTATTCCATCGGGACAACTTTTAAACAGATGTGGATCTTCCCAAAAGTAGTGTTTTATATCACTGAAGAATTTCTTTCGTATTTGGTATGATAATCCTTTTTCAAGGAATCCACATACTAAGTAGTTTGCATAGTCTGCAAACCATGGTATTTCTTTATAATCTATCTTCAATAGATATTCATCAGGAAAGTTGTCTTGTATGGCTGATTCATTTAGAACTTCTAATTCGGGATTTTCAAGACGAGAAAGATGATCAGCGGCGAGATTTTCTGCTCCTCTTTTATCTCGGATTTCAATATCAAACTCTTGTAAGAGTAAGATCCAACGGATTAATCTTGGTTTAGCATCTTGTTTTGAAAATAGGTATCTAAGAGCAGAATGGTCGGTATAGACCACCGTTTTTGCTAGAACGAGATATGATCGAAATTTGTCAAAAGCAAAGACAATAGCAAGGAGTTCTTTTTCAGTAGTTGTATAGTTTGTTTGTGCTCCTTGTAACGTCTTACTAGCATAATATATAGGTTGAAATCGTTTTTCAATCCTTTGTCCTAAAACGGCTCCCATTGCAAAATCACTTGCATCGCACATTAGTTCAAATGGTAGATTCCAATTTGGTGTTATCATGATCGGCGCATTAGTGAGTTTCTCTTTAAGAATATTAAAAGACTTGATACACTCATCTGAAAAGATGAATGGAGCATCCTTTTCTAGGAGTTTATTCATAGGAGTAGCAATTTTAGAAAAATCTTTTATGAAACGTCGGTAAAAACCGGCATGCCCTAGAAAACTCCTAACTCCTCTAACATTGGTGGGATGTGGAAGTTTAGCAATTACATCTACTTTAGCTCTATCCACTTCAATTCCTTCTTTTGAAATTTTATGTCCAAGAACGATGCCTTCTTTAACCATGAAATGGCATTTCTCCCAATTAAGTACTAGATTTGATTGTTCGCATCTAAGAAGCATTCGTTCCAGATTAACTAGACATGATTCAAATGTATCACCGAAGACTGAAAAGTCATCCATGAATACTTCCATGCATTCTTCTATCATGTCGTGAAAAATTGCCATCATACACCTTTGAAAGGTTGCAGGGGCGTTGCAAAGTCCAAATGGCATGCGTTTGTAAGCAAAAGTACCATAAGGGCACGTGAATGTGGTTTTCTCTTGATCTTCGGGTGCTATTGGAATTTGAAAATATCTGGAAAATCCATCTAGAAAACAATAGTAACTATTTCCGGCTAATCTTTCCAACATTTGATCAATGAAAGGTAAGGGAAAGTGATCTTTTCTAGTGGCGTCATTTAATTTTCTATAATCAATACACACACGCCATCCTGTTACAGTCCTAGTAGGAATAAGCTCATTTTTCTCATTTGTAATGACAGTCATGCCACCCTTCTTAGGCACGCATTGAACTGGGCTTACCCATAGACTATCAGAAATTGGATAAATTAGACCTGCATCTAGCAGTTTAATAATCTCTTTCTTAACTACATCTTGCATATTTGGATTTAGTCTTCGTTGGCGTTGCACATACGTTTTATGACCTTCTTCCATAAGGATTTTATGTGTGCAATACGAAGGACTTATTCCTTTAATATCATGAATCTTCCATGCAATGGCTGGTTTATGAGCTTTCAACACAGAAATGAGTTGTGATTTCTCATTTTCAGTAAGAGAAGACGATATTATTAAAGGTAATTCAGATTCACCATGTAAATAAGCGTATTCCAAATGGTTTGGAAGTGGCTTTAACTCTAATTTCGGAGGTTCTTCTATCGATGATTTATATCGATATCTGTCTTCTTCTTTTAGAATTTGAATTTCTTCTGTTGTTGGTTCATATCCATTAGCTATAAGTGTAGCTAACATTTCAGCTTCATCAATTGGTTCATTACCTTCTCCTAAAGAACATTCTCCTGTTCCTTGTAATTCTGGAAATTCTTCTAATAATTCTGCATGTGCATTTATAGTTTGAATATAATAACATGTATCATCGGCAGATTGTGGTTGTTGCATTGCTCTATCAACTGAAAAGGTAACACTCTCATCCTCTATACTTAGGGTCAATTTCTTACAGAACACGTCTATCATTGCTTTAGCCGTGTTTAAGAATGGTCTTCCTAATATGAGAGGAACTTGAGAATCTTCTTCCATGTCCAGAACAACAAAATCTACTGGAAATACTAAAGTACCAACTTTAACTAGCATGTTCTCCATTATCCCTCTAGGATATTTTATTGATCTATCGGCTAGTTGTATGCTTATTCTGGTTGGTTTCAATTCTCCAAGGTCTAGTTTAGCGTATAGTGAATACGGCATTAAATTTATACTAGCACCTAAGTCTGCCAATGCTTCTATTGAACTAAGACTACCCAGAAAACATGGAATTGTGAAACTTCCTGGATCAGATAGTTTTTCTGGTATCTTATTCAACAGCACTGCTGAACAATTAGCATTCATAGTAACAGCCGAGAGTTCTTCCATTTTCTTTCTATTTGAGATTAGATCTTTCAAGAATTTAGCATATCTAGGCATTCCTGAAATCACATCAATGAAAGGAAGATTTACATTTATCTGTTTAAACATATCCAAGAATTTGGATTGCTCGGCTTCAAGTTTCTCTTTCTTCATTTTACTCGGGTAAGGAAGTGGTGGTTGGTATGGTTTAACATAAGGTTTATCCTTAACTGTGTTATCTTCATTAACCTTTTCAACTACCGGTTCTTTTTCCTTATCTTGATCAGGTTGTGGTTCTTGTGGAGTAGGAATAGTTTCATCAGAAGTTACAGGTATTTCCGGTGGTTTAAGTGTTGTACCACTTCTTGTGGTAATGGCTTTAGCTGTTTCATTCCGGGGGTTAGCGTTTGTATCACTAGGTAGACTTCCTGGTTTTCTTTCACCTATTAACCTTGCTAGGTTACTTACTTCTTGTTCTAGATTTTGAATAGAAGCTTGTTGATTTCTAAATGCTTGAGCATTTTGTTCATTGGTTTGTTTTTGAGATGTGAAAAACTGTGTTTGAGTTTCAACTAGCTTTGTCATCATATCTTCTAAATTCGGCTTTTTATCATCGGTTTGTTGTGGTGGTTTGTTTTGAAAATTAGGTCTTTACTGATTGTAAGTATTATTGGATACTTGTTGATTGCTAGGACCTTGTTGGTTGTTGTATGGAATATTTCGGTTATAACTCTGGTTTTGATTGTAAATCAGTCTTGGCGGTTGATAATTATTCTGATAATTATTTCCAGGCCTTTGGTTTATGTATGAAATATTTTCTCTTTGTTCCATTGTTAATTCAATACTTAGACAATCTTTTGTCAAATGTGGTCCTCCACACTGCTCACAACTAATTCGTATTGAGTGAATATCTTTAGTCATCTTTTCCATTCGTCTCTCCACAGCATCTATCTTTGCAGAAATGGAATCTAAGTCATGGCTAGAATCGGCTCTAGCTGCTTTAGATGATCTAACGATATCTTTTTCTTGGTGCCACTCATGTGAGTGGGAAGCAGTGTTATCAATAATTTTGTAAGCATCAGTTTCGGTTTTCTTCATAATAGAACCACCAGCTGCTATGTCTATGTCTTTTCTTGTAGTGATGTCGCATCCTTGGTAGAATATTTGTACTATTTGACAGGTGTCTAAACCATGTTGCGGACATCCTCTTAATAACTTTCCATATCTAGTCCATGCCTCATATAGAGTTTCATTTGGCTTCTGTGTGAACGTAACAATTTCTGCTTGAAGTCTTACGGCTTTAGATGCCGGAAAGAATTGTTTAAGAAATTTGTCAACTAAAACATCTCATGTATCGATCGCCCCTTCAGGTAACGATTCCAACCAATCTTTGGCTTCTCCCTTTAAAGTCCAGGGAAATAACATGAGATATATCTGTTCATCCTCCACTTCTCGGATTTTAAATAGTGTGCAGATCCTATTAAAGGTACGTAAATGTTCATTTGGATCTTCCTTCGGCGCACCACTAAATTGGCATTGATTAGTCACCATGTGTAGAATTTGTTCTTTGATTTCATAATCTAGCGCATTAATGTCTGGATGAGTAATTGCGTGACCTTGGCCAGTGCGTTTAGCTCTCATTCGGTCTTCCATACTTAAAGGTTCCAGATTCTCCATAATTGAATTTGTTGAATCGGAATCACTAGAGGATTCTGATTTAATGGTTCGTTCCTCAACAATCTCTGTTTGAATGATTGGTGGTTCCGGAGGAAAGTTTAGTGGTTCAGGATCTACAAACCGTTCCTGAATATTCTCCGGATTCTCAATTGTGAGGTCGGGTTCAAAAAATGGATTATCGGAAATTTGAACTGAAGTACTTGGTCGACTGGATGACGATTCTAAAGAAAAATCAACGGCAGTAATATTTGCTAAATGTCTTGATCTAGTTGCAGGTGGTGAACGTACAAAAGGTGGTGATCGTCTTGCTCGGTGCATTCACTGAATATCCTATTAGTTTTTAAAAGGAAAGAAAAATTATAATAAGTTATCCAATTAATAGACTTTTCTGATTTTGCCCACGTTTTGAATAGCCAAAAGATGCAGCAGAGGGGCAGGATTCGTTTGGTCTCAATATAATTGAGGACTGTTTGGCTCCAATAACCCGGTCCACGTACAAATCCAACTATTACTACGAACCAGAAAATTTTGATGTCTATCAATTTAACCACTTAAAATAAATTTTCGTAATTTTAAGAAATTTAGATAAGAAGTAGAATAAAAATCTATGTCCTAAAACTAGAATAGCGAGAAATAAGAAAGAAAAAGAGTTCGTTGAAAAAGGTCAAAAAAGAAAAATGGTTGAAAAATAAAAGGTGACGGAAAAATAAAAGAAACTTATAAAAATTAAAAATACTTGACTAACCTAACCTTATTACTATAACCAACTTAAAATTATAATCGCAAATTGAGATAACTAATTGGAATGATAATTGGTACATAGTAAAAGTGTCTAAAAATATTAAAGCTTACAGGGAAAACTAAATCCCAAATGGAAATAACTTAAAAAGAAACTAAAACTTAAAAAGGCGCCGCAAAATTCTAAAGCACCTAAATCTTAGTCTAAAGAAAAAGCACTTAAGGGATTTTACGGCAAAGCCTAAAAATCTAGAAGTAAAAATAACTATGGCAAAAACTAAGTTTAAAACTAAATATGAGCTAAATATACAAATATTACGCTAAAACGATTAAAAGGGACAAAATATAAAAATATACAAAAAGTTGTAAAAAGTACAATTTTTATAAAAATATTATTTTTATATTATTTATTTATTAAAACTATTAATTTTACAATTTAATTAAACTTAATAAACTAAAATATAAATTAAATAAAACTTAAATTAAAATAAAACTAATTATAATAATAATAATAATTAGGGTTAATAATAATTATAATTAATAATAATCCGTAATAAATGCAGTTTAGGGTTTCTGTCGGTGTCAGAGTATCTCCGCGAGTCGCGGTATTTAAAGCATCAAACCCCGCGAGTCGCGGGGTTCCAAAATTCAACTCTGGAGCAGTTTGAAATTTTACGCGTTTTTCTTTTTTTTTTTAATTTCTGTTTTTAATTTTTTTGTTTTAATAAAAGTATTTATATAATAAAAACTTATATCTAAAAACTAAAATAGAAATATTTTATAATTTTATAAATAAAAATCTTAAAACTAGAATTATATATATATATTTTTTTTTCGGTTTTTGATTTTATGTTTTAAATAAAAATAAAATACTTAAATAAAACTTATATTTTTATAAAATAAAAATAAAGAAACTTTCTAAAACTTAAATATTTAACAAAATTTTAAAAATATATAAATTTTTCTTTTTATATTTTCAAATATTTAAAACGTATTTTTATAAAAACGAATTTTAATAAAAGTAAACTAAATTTTTTTTTTTTTATATTAGCGTTGCGCTTCCGGCGTTTAAGAGTTCCCCGGCAGCGGCGCCAAAAATACTTGATGTTTTAGCAGAGTAGTATAAAATACTATTAAATTTTAGCAGGAAAATACTATTAAATACGATACAATTTTACACAAGATATTTATTTATTTAGAGAACGGATATACTTAAACCTTGCTACAACACTTATAGGCAGTGTACCTAATCGTACAGTAGTGTAGTTTTTAGTAAGTCGGGTTCGTTCCACAGGGAATCTTTTTTAAACAAAGCTCAACGCTATATTGGTTTACTTTTATAAAAATACAAATATATATATATATAAATAATATTATTATTATAAAGGGGGGTTTTTACCGTTTAATGACCGGTTTGTCGATTTTAAAACTTTAGTCGCAGTTAAAACCTAATGTAAAATATTAAATAAATAAAAGACTTAATTTAAAGCGTAAAATAGATAACGATAATGAAATTGCAATAAATAAAAGTGCGATAAAATAAAATTGCGATAATTAAAAAGTACGATAATTAAAAGTGCGATTAAATAACAATAAATAAAAGTGCGATAATTAGAAGTGCAATTAAATATAAAATAAAGGAAATTAAATATGAAATAAAAGAATTATGCTTATTTAAACTTCCGTAATCATGATATTTGACGTGTTGATTTTAGTTTTATGCCCATGGGTTAATTGTCCTTTGTCCTGGATTATTTAATATGTCCGTCTGGTTTTTGTCCATAACAGTCCATCAGTCATAAATATAAAGTGCGAGTGTCCTCGTCAAATTATCCTTATACCCGAAGTTAAATATTCCAACTAATTGGGGACTTAAACTGTAACAAGATTTTAATACTTTGTTTAATAATTACACCAGGATGTCGACTGAGTGTAACCCAAGGTTTTAATATTTTGTTATCAATTATACCAAGTGTCCTTGTACATAATTTCACCCCTGTTTTAATTATTCTAGTGGCTATTAATCCATTCCCGTGTCCGGTTAAATGAACGATTATTTGTACATATAAATACCCCGCCCATCGTGTCCGATTGAGTGTATATGGTAATTTATAGGGACGCCCAATTGTAAATCTTTATATTAACATTAACAAACTATCATTTAGTTAAACAAATATAAAGCCCATTAATAGCTCATAGTCTAATTTCCATAAGTGTCGTTCTTTTGTCCAAACCCCAATTATGGTACAAAGCCCAATTACCCAATTTTAATAATTAGCCCAACATCATGATTACTTCGTTTTAAATAAGCATAATAATAACTTAGCTACGAGACATTAATATAAAAAGGTTGAACATAACTTACAATGATTAAAAATAGCGTAGCGTTACACGGACAGAATTTTGACTTACACCCTTACAACATTCGCTAACATACCCTTATTATTAGAATTATAATTAAAATTAAAATATAAATTATAAATATATATATATATTTTACGTATGAATGAGGAGAAGAAGAAAAAGATGATGATAAAATGCTCAGAATTCTGTTGGCTTTATAGGGAGTTTCAAAATTTGGGGCTCCGCGACTCGCGGCATTTTTGGCCTTCAAACTCCGCGAGTCGCGGAGTTTGAAATTACAGCTCAGATACTTTGGAGTCTTTCTTGCCGACGGATTTATAAATATATATAATATATTAAATAATTATAAGAATTATTTAAATATTATATTATATTTATGTGCATAGTTGATTTGTAATTTTTAGTCCGTTGCGTCGAGCGTTGAGAGTTGACTCATGTCCCGGTTCCGGATTTTCGAACGTCCTTGCGTACAATTTTATATTTTGTACTTTGCGTTTTGAATCTTGTACTCTTGTAATTTTGAGACGTTTCTTATCAATAATTGGAACCTCTTTGATTGTCTTTTGTACTTTTGAGCTTTTTGGTCGTTTGCGTCTTCAATTCGTCGAATCTGTCTTTTGTCTTCACCTTTTATTATTTAAACGAATATCACTTTTAAATAGAACAATTGCAACTAAAAGCTTGTCTTTCTTGATGAATAATGCTATGAAATATATGTTCATTTTTAGCATTATCAGAAACAAAGGGTAATGATATGGTTCTGTGGAACAGGAACATATTTATAAGTTGCAGTTGGGTTCGTTTAACATAATAAAATAGAAGTATAAGTGTAGCTGCAGCAGGTTTGTGATGAAAGTAATTGCAGGTCTCATGGTGGTATTTCATTACGGTTTTAATCAGAAAGAAATATAACGACAATAGCAGCGATTAAATAGTGTTGTTGGGTATTGATTGTAAACGCATTTAGCAGTAGCATGATGATATTGGTTGTTCACGATGAAAAGGAAAATAGCAGGTGGTTTGTTGTGGTTGTTCTCCAGCATGAATACTAGAGAGAGATAGAGAGAGTGAGTGGTTTTGGTGATGGTTGTGTTGTGGCTTCAAAACAGAAAGAGATCGTAGCAGGTTCAGTAGAGAGAGAGAGGAGGAAGAGGAAAATAGGTGGTGTTCTTGGTTTGGGTTTAGCAAACGAAACAGAAAACATAAGGGTTTGATTTGAAAACGAAAACATGTAGTCGTTTATCTTGGCTCAAAGATTATTATCAACTCGACAAGGTAGGTTTGTTAGTGATCCTTGAATGATGGTGCTCGGTTGAAAATGAGAAAGGATAGTGGTGATTGTGAGAGGTGATAATGGCAGGGATTAAGGTGATCGATGGGGTTTGGTTTTTGTGTGTTTATCAATATGTATGTAAATATGTGTATATATAAAATGAAAAGAAAAGGGATCATAAAATAATACTGCATGTGCATATTCAATTGCTTTTAGAAAGAGGTGTTTTAAGAAGATTTCAAAAATAGTAATATCCACTAACCAATTTTATCAACGTATTAGGTAATTGATTGATTATGTTAGCATGATTTGATCCTAGTTGTTTTGTAGTATCCAATGAATTCGATTTTCAACAATTAGTAAGCAGAAAAACAAAATTTGATAAAGTCGATGGGGATGTGAAACAAAGTTTGACCTTATATATATAATTTTATATGTAATTAATATTAATTAATAATTATATTATTGATAACAATAATTCTGATAATATTATTCATAATAATAAAAATACTAATAATAATAATAATAATAATAATAATAATAATAATAGAATATAATAATACTAATATTGATAATAATAATAATAATAATAATAATAATAATATCAAATAATACTATTAATAAGAATGGAATCAATCAATAATGATATAATAATAAAAATGATAATTTTTGAATAATAATAATAACTAATAATTTATTTAAATCATAACTAATTTGCAATTTCAATCATCCTTATAATAATTTTTATATTTAAAAATCTTTATTTTGATAACCTTAAAATTATTAGAATTTCATTAGTTATGGTTATAACATTTTTTAATTTTTAGCAACTAAATCACATAGTACTTTACAACCAATTTTTCGTGAATCGTCGGGCACAGTCAGAGGGTAATTGGTTATATGAACATAGTTCCGAAATTTTCAAGACTCACAGTACAAACTTTGCTTATCGTGTCGAAATCATATAAAGATTAGGTTTAAATTTGATCGAAAATTCTCGGGTCGTCACACTTAAGTTTAATGAGAAAATCAAAGTGTTTAATTTTTCTCAAAACCAAGATAAGCCCTGAGTTTACATTAGAGCTAGTGGGAGCAGAGTAGTCTTCTTGATCTTATATGTTGATGACATATTACTTATTAGAAATAACATTCCAACTTGCAAGATGTCAAGTCTTGGCTTGGAGAATGTATTTTCATAAAGGATCTTGATGAAGCTACTTATATTATTGGAATGAGGATCTATACAATAGATTCAATTGGCTTATTGGTTTGAATCAAAGTACATACATTATCTTGCAGAGATTTAGCATGAAAAACTCCAAGCATGGAGCTTTGCCAATGCAAAAGGGCATAACCGTGAGAAAGTCTCAAAAGTCCTATCACAACAGATGAGATGAGACAAATGAAATGTATCACATATGCTTCGGCTATATGATCCATTATGTATGCCATGATATGTACTATACTCGATATTTCGTTAGTTTTGAGTTTGACGAGTCATTGTCAGCATAATTTAGGTGAAGTACATTGGATTGTTGTTAAGAATATTCTTTAGTATTTGCATAGTACTAATGATATGTTCTTGGTTTACGGTGGTTTGGAAGAAGAGTTAAGTATTATACTGATTCTTGTTTCCAAACTGATCAAGATGATTCTCGATCCAGTCACGTTGTTTCTTTGTCATGATGGGCAAGACAGTTGATTGGAAGAGCTATAGGCAGAGTACTATTGAACAATCTACAACAAAAGCAGAATACATTGTTGACTAAGAAGCTGCTCAAAAAGCTGTCTGGATAAGGAAGTTTGTTGTTATACTCAGAGTAGTACACAACATTTAATCTTCTATAATATGTACTGTGATAGTTCGAGTGTTAATATACTTTTGAAAGAATCACATGTACATAAAAGTATCTGGCACATTCTTCAAAAGTTTGACTATATTCATTAAGTCATTAAGAGGAATGATATTAGTATTCTTAAAGATTCATACAAATGATAATGTGGCTGACCCGTTCACGAAGCCCATGATGCACAACAAGCATGATGATCATGCTAGTAGTATTGGACTTCGTTATGCTGCTGATCTTTTTCATTTGTAATTTAATATTTGGATATTTTTGGAACATTAAGCAGATTTATAATAATGAATTGACATACTTGATATGGTCGTTTTCATTTATATCACTGTGTTCTATATTAGCATGTTTAATCCATGAATAATTGTTGATTATTCAAAATCTCCATAATCGGTCATGTTATGGGAATAACATGAATTAAGATTAATGTGAAATTTTGGTTATATTCATTGATGATGAATAGTTAACTTGTTGAGACCAAATTGCATATGTATTCATTGAAGATGAATATTGGAATTGAAGCGACCCGTCCTAATCCATCTGGACGAAGTCCATATCGATTACAAACGATTCACAATAATTGATTACATCGCGAGGTACTTGACCTCTATATGATACATTTTACAAACATTGCATTCATTTTTAAAAGGCAAACTTTCATTTCATTGAAAGTTGACGGCATACAACATTTCATAATATATCTAAACTATAAATGACTTGATAATAATTTTGATGAAATCGACGACTCGAATGCAACGTCATTTGAAATATGTCATGAATGACTCCAAGTAATGTCTCTAAAATGAGCAAATGCACAGCGGAAGATTTCTTTCATACCTGAGAATAAACATGCTTTAAAGTGTCAACCAAAAAGTTGGTGAGTTTATTAGTTTAACATAAATAATCATTTCCATCAATTTTAATAGACCACAAGATTTCATATTTCCATTTCTCATAAACATACGTCCCATGCATAGAGACAAAAATATCATTCATATGGATTGAACACCTGGTAACCGACATTAACAATATGCATATAAGAATATCCCCATCATTCCGGGATCCTCCTTCGGACATGATATAAATTTCGAAGTACTAAAGCATCTGGTACTTTGGATGGGTTCGTTAGGCCCAATAGATCTATCTTTAGGATTCGCGTCAATTAGTGGATCGGTTTACTAATTCTTAGGTTACCAAGCAAAAAGGGGCATATTCGGCTTCGATCATTCAACCATATAATGTAGTTTCAATTACTTGTGTCTATTTCGTAAAACATTTATAAAAACAGCGCATGTATTCTCAGTCCCAAAAATATATATTGCAAAAGCATTTAAAAAGGGAGTAATGAAACTCACTCTACTGTATTTTGTAGTAAAAATACATATGGCGATATTGAACAATGCAGGGTTGGCCTCGGATTCACGAACCTATATCATTTGTATATAAATTAAAAGGTATAATCGTAATCGAACAAATTTATATATTATTTTAAATCATATATATTATACTTATTTAGTTTGTGCATATATTTAATATGTTTAATATCTATATATTTAGTTATATATATATATATATATATATATATATATATATATATATATATATATATATATATATATATATATATATATATATATATATATATATGATTTGTATTATAAAAAAAAATATTATTAGTTGGTTATATATTTGTATTTATATAAATATTGTTATTACGTTTGATATGTAGGTATATAAACTATTAATATAATTATAATATATGTAATAAGTATAAAATAGTTATTTGTATCAAAATGATAGTTTTGTTAATAATGATTTATTAACAATAATAACTTTCTTGATATCGATAATACTAATAATAATAACGATATTGTTAAAATTTGATACCTATGTTAATAATAATAGTTCTACTATATATCTAAAATGATAATATTATTAATATTTACGAAGGTACTAATAAATTGTATCATTTTTTTTATATAACAATAATACCAATGTTAACCATATTCATAATATTCTTAATAATACTAACATCGTACGATTAATAATATTAATATTACTTATAACAATACAATTGATAATATTAATAATATTATTACCTAATAATAATACTAGTGATAATGATAATAATAGTAGTCATAATTGAAATATTTAATTGTGATAGTAATGATGACTTTTATTAGTAATAATGATAATAATAATAATAATAACTAATATTAACAATAATATTAACAATGATAATAATACTTATAATAATAATAATAATGTTAATACTAATAATTTCTAACTAATAATGTTAATAATAATAATAATAATAATAATAATAATAATAATAATAATAATAACAATAATAATAATAATAATAATACTTGAATTAATATCAATAATTAATAATACATAACAATAACAATCATAATAATAATAACAATAATAATTATAATTTAGATTTTTAAAACTACCTCCACAAGCCTTTGTTAAAAAAAATGCACTAAGTGAGGATCGAACTCGAGACCTCTCGAAAACCCATCAACAACCCAACCGTTACGCTGCTTATGTCTTTCTGTTATTATCTTCATTTTTATTATGTTTAACCCGTAATTATGTATCTTTCTTCCTTATCATACACTCGATGACCAGAGGAAAAATACAACCGCGATTGTTAGTTCATTAATTGAACTTACGATATGAAATTGGGATACAACAGTCCGTGATTGACTTGCATTAATAGAAAAGGAAAGAAAAAGAAAGAAAGAAAAAAATAAATCAGTAGAAAACAGTCGCTGAAGAACTCGATGAACTCAAAGTGCAATTCGAAAATTAACAACGTTTTAGATCATTCTTTCAACATGAAAAAGATTTCAAAACCTTTCTATAATCTATTTGTACCCTTAATTGAACCTAATTTATCAACTGGAAGTCGAATTTCGCTATGAACACAAGCTTTGACTTTTTGGATTCGAAACTTTGACTTAAAAATTGGAATTTGATATAATGAATTAGGATATGAGATTTTGCAGAAAGTTTGAGTAATACATTCCTAACAAAACCTCATTTACACAATTTGAAATTTTATTCGAAATCTTAGTTTTGCAATTTGAGTTTAGAAACAGAGAATAACGACTGAAAAATTGATTTTTTTTCTGTTTTGAATTCGCGAGATTTAGGCTGTAGGTGATTGATGATAAAAGGTTGAATGTGTTAATCAATATCACTGAATAATTCCATTGTTATAAACAGATTCGCAGTCGACAGGAAATATTTGCAAGGACAGAAAAAAATGAAAGAAAATAAAAAAAGTTAAAACTATATCTAACAGATTTTGGAATGTAATTGATTGAGATTCGATTTAAAGACCAGAAAACAAAATTACGTACAGTTAGATTGTAACAAGGGATTTGGATTCATCTGTTTCTCCTTTATATCTTTTTATTAATAAATGTAAATATATATTATTAATTATTAAAATACTAATAGTAATAATAATATAATTTATAATAATAAATAATACAGATATTATATATCTAAACAAAAATAATATAGTTAGCTTTAATAATAATCATCATACTAATAATTTAAGAATAATGATAACAATATTTGTTAATAATAATAATGTTAATAACAATGTTATTAATGATAATATTAATGAATTATATTACTTTCATAATAATAATAATGTTGATAATCTATAATAATAATAATAATAATAATAATATCTAATAATAATACTAATATTAATCATGATAACTAAAATATAATTTTATTACTATTTATAATAAGAATGATATTAATAATGATAATAATAATGTTAATAACAATAATATTACAATAATTCAAATGTATTCAATTTCACACACTCATATATATATATATATATATATATATATATATATATATATATATATATATATATATATATATATATATATATATATATATATAATACTATTAACAATACTGATATTAATGTTAATATTTTTGAAAGTAATAATTTTAATATAACAACTAAATTTTAACCTGTATTATATTATTAATTATGTAGTATTTATGTACTACTTTATATAATAACGTTTATTGAATATATATTATTTATTTATAACCTTATATGTATTACAATATACACATAATAATATTTATACCCAGAAATCATATATATATTTTTATATATATAGATTCATTTTAAATTACACTTAATTATTTTATATTTTATTTTACATATTTAATTCTAATGTTTATATTTTATAATTTCACTTTATTATATATATATACATACTTTTATATATGTATACATATTTATTTACAAACAAATGTTCATAAATCGTCGGGAATAGTCAGAGTCAATGCATCTATGTAAAATAGTTCCAACATTTTGAGACTCAGTTTAATAGACTTTGCTTATCGTGTCGAAATCATATTCAGATTAAGTTTAAATTTAGTCGGAAATTTCCGGGTCATCACAGGAATGACCCAACCATGAGATGTCACTACATGGATCGTAGTCAGTAGTGAATCTTTTAGTGATTATGTCTTTGTGTCCTTAGACTTGAGATGCACGCCCGTCTTGATGAGTGTAGCATTATATTTTGATATGGTTAAACGCTGTCCTGAATAAGGCTGTTATAAAGGCCATTATTGGGTATAATGTAAAGCTCGTGATAGACACGAATGACATTTAACACTTACCATAAACATTTTCGAGAAACTACCCTCACGTGAATTTGGGGACAATGACGTGTTGCTAGACGCTTACCATTATTTGTATAGTTATTTGGTGTTGTGCCATGCACAAGTGGGAGTCTGTAGGATTAATGTACAAGGTACAACATATAACTATATGGCCAACTTCATTTGAGCCTTCAGAGTCACACACATATACACCGAGACGTCAAATAATATATATATATATATATATATATATATATATATATATATATATATATATATATATATATATATATATATATATATATATATATATATATATATATATACACTCAAGTAACAAAATAGTAAATCGAAATTAATTCATTTACTATTCATATGAATAGTAAATGAATCGAAATTAATTAATTTACTATTTATATGAAAGCGACATGATAGAAATTATTAATTATAAGTTACATAATATACCCCTGAAGTATTTGAGAAATACGACTTTATGATATATATTCGTTCTAATTTGAATTCACGGGTTAATTGAAAAAGGTTCACGAGTTGTTTTTACATGTACTCCTCAAATATATATATTGGTTCTTGTTTTTGGTACAGAGTAACAAAACAAACAAAATTAAAACCTTTTCTTACATCTCAAAGATCAAGAAAGCTACATGCCATTTTGTTTATGAAACGAAATCAATACGAAGTAATATTTATCTATTGCTTATTAATATAATTTGATTATATTAATTTGTTTCTTTGGGTTTGGACTAGCATCCATTGACGGTAATTTGAAGTGTAGTGTGAACTATCCAAAGAGACGGTCCAAGATCGTAAGTTTCTCTCCGTCTCATCAATTTCTCCAAGAAAGGTATATCGTTAACTCCTCTTTTGTTTTAATATTCATGACAATTATTATGGTGTAACTGGATCATTGAGAAAGATTAATCGTATGCATGTTTCATTAAATAAGTGAAAATTTAATCTTGTTAAATTTTGTTCATAAAATAATAAAAGATTATTATTTTAACTATCCGCTGCGTTAATCTGTTTTGGTAAAAGTACATACGATTTTCCATCAACATCTTTCCAAAACGAGACTTCATTACCCCTACCAAATTTTCGGACAAACGAAGAGGTGAAAGGAATGCCCATTTTATCTAAATCCTTGCCACATTTCTAAATGTTCTTCCATGTTTGACATTTGATGTGATTGCACTCTAGTTCATGAAGACTTCCATTTTCACCGTGACACAATTATTTTTCGCTACAACGTCTCCTTTTCTATCTTAAATCGCCACCACCACTTGCATAGGAGACAGGTTTTTTGCGTTCAAACTACCAATACTCAACCCCCCACAATCCTTATTTGCCATTGTTTGTTTGCAATTTATCCACGCTATTGTTTTTCTGTCAAAAGCATCCCACAAAAATATCCTTCTAATAGACTCAAGCATATCCAAAACTCCCTTCGGTACCTTATATAAAGACATAAAATAAATTGGGAGATTGCTTAGAACGGCTTTTGTGAGCGTAAGTTTACCTCCCACCGATAGTAATTTTGCCTTCCACAAAGAGAGTCTCGTCGTGAATCTGTTAATAACATCATCCCAAGCTTGTATTGACATCATATTCAGCCCGACATTTAAACCAAAATTACCCTAATGTGACGTGAAGTCAATTGGTACACTTTTTGAAGAAAAAGTGAGTTTTTAATTATGACGTGACAATGTCATGAAGTGAACTTAAACAATGGCGAGTGTTAGATTTGAAAGAGTGAAAATGTTTTTGGGTGATGTGGTAAATATGATTGCAAGTTGAGTATAAAAATAAATAAATGAAATATATATACACTCGTGTTAATTTCTTATTGGTCTGAAAATATCGAAAAGTGTTTGTCAGTCCCCTTACTAAAGCCCGCATGCGTCAGATCTACGCTGCGTTGGGGGTGTCAGAGGGCGTCAAAAATGCCAAATCATCGTCAAATATCCCTCGTGACACCGCGTTATTTGTAGTCTAAGAACACAAGCAGAGGTGTCTCTCGAACATGAGTAAAGTGTGCAACTGAAAAGGACCTAGAAATTTGAAGGACCACAGTTTAAAAAAAAAAAAAAAAACTTTTATTTTTTTTTTCATTTAAACTTATCCGGTGACGGAATATCATTGAGGCAAACATTATAAATTGTACTCCGTAATTAACTAGTTTACGAATCATTAGCTTAAAAGTCTTAGTTTTACGAATCATTAGCTTAAAAAGCTTAGTTTAAATGTACTAAAAAATAGAACATTTATAAAGGCACATTTTTTATTCAACGCACATGGACTTCTAGATTATTGAGACGACTCTGGTGCAACGTAGGCCATCGAATAGGACATGAAATTTTATATAGGGCTATAAATTCTAAAAACAAAAACCCTTTACATATACGTTTTGCTATCGGTTCAAGTAGGACAAAAGGAACTTACGGTTAAAAGAGTTTAATTTCTTCTTTTGAAACAAATTACCCTAAGTCAGAAGTCACTTTGATTGAAATGGTCACGGCTATGTTGGTCAATGTTGACACCCTTCTTTTGCAGGTCCAACTCATTAAACCATAGGCCACCACTCCAGGGTATCGGGACTCGAAAAATGGATTGCTCTAGTACCAATTATTATGAATGGAGACACTCATTTCGGTTGAATAGATAGAACTTTTGAATTGTTGATATTTTCGCGTATTCGAGCCGTGGATGGAGAGAAATCTTGAATATTCAGATTCTATAAGGGAGTTTATCATTCATAAGGTGAGGAATGGCGTTTCTACGTGTGCATGGTTCGATACATGGTGTGATTATGGCCCTCTTGCTTCTATAATTCCAATGTGGGATATTCGTCGAGTAGGGTATAACTCTCGCCTGATGGTGGCTGATATGCTATCTAATCTGGGTTGAAATTGGCCTAACTATTGGAGATCGAAATATCCAATATTATAAAGTCTTCAGGTGCCTCCAAGTTAGCCGGATGTTGTTAAGTGGAGAAGGTGAAATGGTAACCTGCATGATTTCTCAGTTCGCTTGGCTTGGGACTCCCTACGGCCTCATGCTCCTATTTGATAGTTTCCAGCCATAATCCAGCTTCACCTTCTAGATGCCGTAATCAAGATTTGTTTCTAGATATTCAAAGAAGGTAACCTTGACAACTCATACGGAAGTAGCAAGTTGAATACGATGACGGCCGCCCACCTTCTCCGTTCACACGACACCTTCCTCGTTCACACCTATCTACCGCTATAAGATCTTAGCTATAAATTAGCTATAAATAGAGGTACAAACCTCGGTTGTAAATTATCCCAAAATCACTCAGAGAAGTGTAATCACAACCTAGAGAGTGTGTGTGAGTTTGAGAGTTTTTTTTGTAAGAGTTTTGTAATACTCTGTAAATCTATTCTTGTAAGTAATATAGTTATTTTCTCTCAAATTTGTATCTCCTAACGTCCAGGCGATCCTCTCTTCCTAACAAGCGGTATCAAGAGCTTGGTTAGAGACGTTGGTTGAGTTTTTGGGTCTTCTGAAGTTTTCTCAAAATCCAATTTTGAGTGTACTATTGGATTCGTCTCGTCGAACCGAGTCCAACGCAAAAAACGGTGACTTAAACGGAGTTATAACGAGCCCAGAAAACGCGGTCAAAGTTTGGTCAACTCGCCGGAATCTCGCCGGAGAAGACGACCGGTGCCGGAATTTTCGCCGAAGAAGACGATCACTGTAGCAGTCCGGTAGCAATTCACTGTAGCAGCTGGCGGCACTGTAGCAAGTTCCTGTAGCAAGTTCATGTAGCAGTACTGTAGCAGTACTGTAGCAATTCTGAAATTTTACAATTTGGTCCCTGAAATTTTCAGAAATTCATTCTTGGTCCCTGAAAGTTTAGAAAATTATAATTTTGCCCCATAAGTGGAATTTAAGCCGCGAAGTGTCTATTCCACCATTTTCAACCGTTCCGGACGTAACAGTGATCTCTGTTTTCTACAATTCAACCCCGTTTGTGTTGAAAAATTATTTGTAAGGTGATAATGTCCACAGAAGAGTCAACATCATCTTCCGGAGCTATGATTATGCTCACAGCCACAAACTACAAGCTGTGAAAACTTCGGATGGAAGATCTCCTTAGCTGTAAAGATTTGTTCGATCCTATTGAATTGAAGGGTATAAACCCTGATTCTGCCAAAGAGAAAGAGTGGAAGAAATCAAACCGAAAAACTATTAGTCAGATCCGTTAATGGATTGATCATAGTGTCTTCCACCATGTTGCACAAGAGACAGACGCATATGTCCTCTGGAAAAAGTTGGAGGACATGTACCAGGCCAAGACTGCTCGGAATAAAGCCCTGCTGATGAGGCGTTTAGTCAACATGAAGCTCAAAAGTGGAACTTCAGTTGCCGAGCCTACCAGTGAGTTCCAGAGCTTGGTCAACCAGTTATCGTCTGTAGAGATGCCGCTTGGCGATGAAGTTCAGGCGCTACTGCTACTTAGTTCCCTTCCCGATAGTTGGGAAATGCTGGTAGTAACACTCAGCAACTCAGCCCCGAATGGAAAACTTACCATGTCAATGGTCAAGGATGCCCTATTCAGTGAAGAGGCAAGGAGAAAAGACATGGGCACAGATCAGACCCATGTCTTTATCACCGAGAATCGGGGGAGACAGCGAATGAGTAGCAAAAATAAATGTAGAGGCAGAAGCAAGAGCATGGGCAGGTCAGCTGATGGCAGAAAACCAACATATAAATGCCATCATTGTGGATTTGAGGGACATATGAAGAAGAACTGTTATAAATTAAAAGAGGAACAACATCAGAGCAGTTCACAGCCGAAGAATAAAAGTGGAGAAACATTAGTGACTATCTCTAGTGAGGTAGCTTATTGTTCAACCCATGATGAGACATGCCTTCACGTCTCACGAGAAGACACGGAATGGGTGGTAGATACTGCAGCTTCCTACCACGTGACTCCATACAAGGAATACTTCACAACATACAAAGCTGGTGACTTTGGAGCTGTGAAGATGGGAAATTCCAGTTCCGCTGAGATTGTCAAAAATGGTGATGTCAAGATAAAGACAAGTTCCGGGAGCACAATCACTTTGAAGGATGTCCGCCATGTGCCAGATCTTCGGCTAAATTTACTTTCTGGGGTAGCTCTTGACAAACAGGGCTATGATAGTCATTTCAGTAGAGGCACATGGAAATTGTCAATAGGCGCTATGATAGTCGCTCGAGGACACATTTGTGGCACACTATACAAAAATCATGTGAAGATCTGCACAGACAGCATTAATGTTGCAGAAAAAGAGGCTTCACAAAATTTATGGCACCAGAGACTCGGTCACATGAGTGAGAAAGGGTTATCTACCCTAATAAAGAAGGAGCTTATCAATGTAGACAAGGACGCTGCACTAGATCCTTGCAATCATTGTCTGTTTGGTAAGCAGCATAGATTCTCGTTTAATTCCTCTTCAACGAGAAGATCAACGTTACTCAGTCTGGTACACTCTGATGTTTGCGGTCCCTTAGAGGTTGAATCAATTGGCGGCAATCGATATTTTCTGACGTTTATCGATGATACTTCTCGAAAGGTGTGGGTATATTTCTTGCGGACGAAGGACCAGGTGTTCGATTACTTCAAACAGTTCCATGTCATGGTAGAACGTGAGACAGGAAAGAAGTTAAAGTGTCTTCGATCCGACAACGGTGGTGAATACTCTTCCAAGCAGTTCGATGCCTATTGCAGATCATATGGCATCCGACATGAGAAGACAGTTCCACGTACCCCTCAACACAATGGTATAGCAGAAAGAATGAACCGAACAATCATGGAACGTGTTCGGAGCATGCTCAGTATGGCTAAGCTGCCAAAGCCATTCTGGGGAGAAGCAGTCAGAGCCGCATGTTACTTGATCAACCGATCTCCATCAGTACCACTGAATTTTGAAGTTCCGGAGAAACTTTGGTCTGGAAAGGATCCATCATACTCTCACTTAAGAGTATTTGGATGTTTGGCGTACGCACATGTATCCAAGGAGCTCAGGCAGAAGCTGGATGCAAGGACCACTCCATGCATATTCATAGGCTATGTAGATGAAGAATTTGGATACAGATTATGGGATCCAAAGGAGAAAAAGGTGATCAGAAGTAGGGACGTGGTGTTCCATGAAAGCCAGACAATAGAATATATTGAAAAGCCCACAATATCTCAGAAGACAAATGTTGCTGCTCAGGTGCCAGAGGCAACAACGGAATCATTCATGAAAAATGAATTTTAAGCGCAAGAAGAAATGCCAGAAGTAGAAGATAATGAGGAAAATGACGGTGCTGAGCAGGGGGAGCCACAACCCCATCTGCGAGACGTTCCAGCACCATCACAAGGTCAAGATGATGGTGGATCTCCTCAGAAGTTCGTAGATCTGAACGAGGTCGGATTCCATCGAGTAGATATCCAGAATCCGAGGCCTTCTACTTACTGAAGATGGAGAACCAGAGAGTTTTCATGAAGCAGTAACTCATAAGGATAAAGAAAAATGGTTGCTCGCAATGCAGGATGAGATGGATTCTCTGCAGAAAAATCAAACTTATGAGATTGTAGAACTTCCACGCGGGAAGAAGGCACTGAAAAACAAATGGGTGTTCAAGCTGAAAAAGGATGGTAGTGGAAAAGTGGTGAAATACAAAGCACGACTTGTAGTCAAAGGATTCCAACAGAAGAAAGGGATTGATTTTGACGAGATATTTTCACCAGTAGTCAAGATGACTTCAATTAGAGTCATACTTGGATTGGTCGCAAGTATGAACTTGGAGCTTGAACAGATGGATGTAAAGACAGCTTTTCTTCATGGGGATTTACATGAAGAAATTTACATGGAGCAGCCGGAAGGTTTTGAGGTTTCAGGAGATAACCTCGTATGCAAGCTGAAGAAAAGTTTATATGGTTTAAAGCAGGCACCTAGGCAGTGGTACAAGAAGTTTGACTCGTGCATGGTGAGTCAAGGGTACAAGAAAACTGCAGCAGATGAGTGTGTCTACATTCAGAAGTTTTCTGAAGGAAATTTCGTTGCTCTTCTACTATATGTAGACGATATTTTGATCGTAGGGAAAGACGCAACGAAGATCAACCAGCTGAAGAAGGAACTCTCTAAGTCTTTTGACATGAAAGACTTAGGACAGGCTCAACAGATTTTGGGAATGCAGATAACCCGAGACAAGAAGAATAAAAGGTTATGGCTATCTCAGGAGAAGTATATTGAACGAGTGCTTTCACGTTTCAATATGAACAATGCCAAACCTGTTAGCATTCCATTAGCTAACCATTTCAAGTTAAGCAAGAGTTCTTGTCCCTCATCCAAGGAAGAGATCGGGGAAATGTCTTCAGTACCATATTCTTCAGCAGTTGAAAGTTTGATGTATGCAATGGTGTGTACAAGGCCCGATATTGCTCATGCAGTGGGAACGGTGAGTCGTTTTCTCTCCAACCCCGGGAAAGAGCATTGGAAGGCGGTAAAATGGATTCTCAGATATCTTAAAGGTACAATGAATCTATGTCTTTGTTACGGGGGAGCTGATCCAATCTTGGAAGGCTATACAGATGCGGAAATGGCCGGAGATCCTGATAGTAGGAAATCTACTTCAGGATTCATTTACACTTTTGCAGGGGGAGCTGTTTCATGGCAGTCAAGACTACAAAAGTGTGTTGCATTATCCACAACTGAAGCAGAGTATATTGCTACCGCAGAAGCTGGAAAAGAAATTTTGTGGTTAAAGCGTTATCTTCAAGAATTTGGAATCAAGCAAAAGGAGTACAATATATTGTGACAGTCAGAGTGCTCTAGATTTGAGCAAGAACTCCATGTACCATTCCCGTACAAAACATATTGATATTCGCTATCATTGGATACGCGAGGTAATTGATCGACAACTGTTGAGACTAGTCAAGATCCATACAAAGGAGAATCCTGCGGATATGTTAACGAAGGTGGTGACTCGAGAGAAGTTGGAGTTATGCAGAGACATAACTGGAATGTTCGTGGATTCGGCTGGAGGGGGAGAATTGATAGTTTCCAGCCATAATCCAGCTTCACCTTCTAGATGCCGTAATCAAGATTTGTTTCTAGATATTCAAAGAAGGCAACCTTGGCAACTCATACGGAAGTAGCAAAGTTGAATACGATGACGGCCGCCCACCTTCTCCGTTCACATGACACCTTCCTCGTTCACACCTATCTACCGCTATAAGATCTTAGCTATAAATAGAGGTGCAAACCTCAGTTGTAAATCATCCCAAAATCACTCAGAGAAGTGTAATCACAACCTAGAGAGTGTGTGTGAGTTTGAGAGTTTTTTTTGTAAGAGTTTTGTAATACTCTGTAAATCTATTCTTGTAAGTAATCGAGTTATTTTCTCTCAAATTTGTATCTCCCAACGTTCAGGCGATCCTCTCTTCCTAACAAACTATTGTTGAGTGGTACTTCTTGGTTTGGTATCCGCAAAACATCCCAATGAATTCTTTTACCTTGTGGTTGCTAATTAATGGCAAGCTTAAAAATGCAAGATCTTCTAAGTTAGTGTGAAATACATGCACAAGATGATGGCAGCCAATTTGTTGGTTTTAGAGAAAGGAGAGATTCTTGAACTTATATTGTAGGACGTGTTGTTAGGCTATACGATCTATCAACTAACTAAACAATCCACCCTCCTTGAAATACTGCCTCGAGAATATCATTTTTGTAAGCTATTTGTGTGTTCTTTGTTTAATGTCAACAACTTTATCCAATGTCATTGTTGAACCATCACTGTGAATTACCAAACAATCCACCCTCCTTGAAATGTTGCCCTCAAGAATATCATTTTTGTAATCTATTCGCGTGTTCTTCTTATGTGCATGGCAATGCACATGTGTTCTTCTTTGTTTAATGTCAACAACTTTATCCAATGCCATTATTGACAGACGCGCCTCATTAATTAAAAATCCGAGTATATGAGACGTTGAATTGTGTGGTTGTCAGATTCAGAAGAATTGTCACTAGGAGTTTTCGCATACTAAAGAACTTATCAACCTTTAATTTTAATAGTTTCTTAACTAAACTGGAGTAGTAAGTAATTACTGAAGCAACAAGCCACTGGCCTGAGCTAAAAATAACCTCAAAATTGGTAATCATATTATTTTGTTTTCCTTTTAGGTTATATCTAAATGTCAATGTTCACAATTGAATTTTTCTCTCTATGCCGTTTCTTATTGCCAAGCATTTCAAGATTGAAAGATGCTTCCTTGTCAGTAGTGTTGGCAATTATTGCATAAAGAACAAATTAATCAATTTCATCTTTAAACTCTTCTACTGAACTCCTAAGTTGATCACCCCACCAATAACATCATTTACTTGTAAAGATTTAAAATATATGTAAGTCCCACAAAGTCTGCACGTAATCATAAACAAAGTAATTAGACAAATCGTCAAGTTTTGGTTCATAACAGACAAATATCTGGTTGTTGGCTATAGTTGCTTTAATCCCCACAACATCACCGTTTGTGTAAATTTTAGTTGTACATTGCTTTCAACAGAAGCGGAACCGGAAACTTATGAGTGATCCATTTAGCAAAGTGATTTAAGTATATATAGAGAGAGAGATTAGGGAGATATTGAAATTGTTTTGTACGTGTTTCACCCAAAACCAGTAACACATAAATTTGTGGGGGTAAAATGGTCCAAAAAAAAGTTACAAAAAATACTAGAAAAACCCAAAATAAACAAGTTACAAAAAATACTAGAAAAACCCAAAATAAACAAGTTACAAAAAATACTAGAGAAACCCAAAATAAACGGTTATTGTAACACACTCAAAGAGCCAGGTGCAAAACCGATTTTAACCGTTTTTCAAAAAACCGGTTATTAAACCGGAAAAGACTGTTCAGTTTAGAGAAACCCAAGGTGTTCAGCCCGGCTCAGTTTTCTTATAAACCGGTTTTGATAAATAAAAAAAAATAGTTTCGGTTATTGTTCGGTTTTTATGAAACCCAGTTTTAGGTTTCATCTCTACCACCATCACCAAAGTGAATCTAAGAGGGCCTACGGCAAGGAGACTTAAATTTACTTTTTTGAAAGGCGAAGCCTCAAAGTCTAGTCGGTCTTAACAAAAACATTGAACAACAACCCACATCCAATACGAAATTATCCATGAATATGCTCATGACAAGTCTTTAACCCCCAATCTCTTTGCCTGAAAGGCTCCTCAAATCCCGCTAGGCTATAAACCCTTTGGCGGGTCTTAACAATTTAATAAAACAAAGGTAAATGTTACAAATTTATATATTTAAAACTGTTTTATGATTGTATAATGTATATTTTAGTTTCACTTGGTCGCCATTTCAAAAGGTTGAAATAACTGAATCGTGGCACACAGCCCCAAACCAATAGATACGAACTAAATCGAATTTAATTAGCTGCTCAATTATATAGTACTAACCAGATATGAGTTGTGTTGCAGATTTATGTCTACAAGCATCATTGTTTAATTGTACATGAATTAAATAAAGACTTGAAATGTCTTTAATCTAATCATATGCGTTGTCTTCATCAACCAGTGGTTTCACAAAGAACTCGATATAAGCAATGCGGCTAGGCGGTTGATAGCCAGCAGAATCAATATGTGGTTGAGCAGTAGATGGCCTTGCAACCGAAACCAAGTGTTGGACCTTTAACATCCCGCCTCTCCCAATCGTCAGTTTGCTTCCTCGGTTATCTTTGATCACACTGCTCGGTATGTTGGAAGTTGTTGCTCGAAGAAACTTGTACTTGTACCTGCAATACAAACATTGGTAAGTTGTTTTTCTTTTAGGTGGAGATTTATACCCATTGTGGGTCAATTTGAGTAATGTTTTATGAGTTTATCTACATATGTTTAATTAAACTTTATATTCTTATTAACATAACATTCGTGTAATCATATTCGATACACTAATAAGTTACAAAAAAATGGAAATTTCTTAATAGAGTGTATCGGGTCAACCCAGGTTACCCAACCCATTTAGACCTACACACTATTACCTATTTTGACCTAAACCATTTGACCCAATATCTAACCCATTATTTAGCCACTTCCATTGATATAAACATGTCATCCCTTTATCTAACCCATTTGACCCACTATCTAAGTATCTAACCCATTTTGCCACTTGAAAATGACAATAAACTTATCATCCCTTTCTCATCGCTATTGACATAGTTTCAAAAATCTACAGTAACGAAGGAGCAGGAATGGATCAATGAAGAAATAAATGTAGTGCTTGCTAAATAATAATTAACCGAAAAAAAATTACATGCCTGTGAGATACAATCTGATCACAGTTGAATGCAACAAGGAGATCCATATTTGCATAATACATGAAGTCTATCTGTAAGTCACCATGGCCTTCCCCTTTAAAAGTAACTGATGGAGGCGTTGGTTGCATGACTATTTGGATACTTGACCCGGGCCATTCCAGATCATCGATAGCTTCTTTCAATGCAGCAGACTTCAAATGAAAACGATACGGTTGATATCAGCTTGCAGTATAAGTCACCATTCTCCAAAACTTATAGAAGAGATAATATATACCTTAACAGTAAAACTGATGGGGGTGCTTCCTACAGGTTCAAAATTGTAGTCCCATGATATTGTATCAGGGATCCTAGTTCTGATCTCCGCATAAGTAGATGTATTTAATGAATCGGTCGATCTAACCGGAAAAAAAAAAAAAAAACAGAATCATACTACAGCAGAAGATTGCCTTCATATACATGGAAGTTAGAACAGAAATTTTAACTTATAATATAAGTAACAACCAATTCTAACAAAATATGTTAGTAAAAATTGAAAGTCGTGTGTTAGTTTTGCAGTTTGAAAAATTGTGATTGTGATATTTAACATAGATTATGCCCTCATGCTCTGAGACTTTTAACCTGGTTTTTTAAAATTTTCTCATTACGTTTCTTTCTTGTCACACATGTCCAACGATAACACAATTTTCAGCACCGTGACTAAATAATAAACTTTTTTTTTTTCAACAGCAGTTTGGGATCACCGAGGGAGACTAAACCACCCATGCATTCATCTCCCGCAGTTGCATAACCCGCCCCCAACTGCTGCCCAGGAGGAAACCCGGCTCAATCCGAGGGCATGGGCGGCAAAACCCCCCTGCCTCACTGCCCACACAACGCAATGTGCGGAAGGCACCCTTGGGTGGAATTCAAGGGTTAAGGGGCAACCTTGTGTGCAATACAGCACCCCACAGGAGTCGAACTTCTGACCTCTCACTAAGAGAGGCAGGCCACAATCACCACATGAGCTACAACACAAGGTTGACTATATAACGAACTTAACAATCTCCAAAGTTCAAAACTACATAGCTAATTTACACAATGTGCTTTTATCATCACATAATACACAATGACATTGTTAAGATCAATATCAACTTACACGTGATGCTGTAGGATATACGTACCAAAAAGTCTAGAAATGAACTTCTCTAATATTCATTGATCACTACTTTAAACAAACAAATATCAAAAACAGAGATCGAAATGTACTTGAGAAGAAGCTGCATATCAGGCCCTGGATACTGAAACTCGATCGTGCTAGAGTGTCCAGGAACACAAAAAGTGTTAAGACAATCAACAAAAAACCCCAAACTTACTCCAAACCTAGGCCGCCCATTCGCATTGTACTCATATCGAACAAATAGCTGCACGAAATAACCAACATGCAACAATTATACTCAAGGGCGGATGTATATTGTATCCAGTGACAATACCACTGAAATACGCGATGCACTGGAAAATTTTCGGGGTTTTTAACTAGTGATACCACTTGATAGTGTAATTTTTTGTGTGTGACATCACTGGATAGTATAATTTTTTTTGAACAATTAAATAGTGACACCAGTGACTACGAAACCTAAACCTAGATCCGTCACTGATTATACTTATATATCATTCGTTTTAACATTAAAAAAAATGATTAAATTATACCTAATAATGTCAATACAAGATAAAATAGTTAAATACTAACATCCATGTATCTGTATACCAGTTTTACAGTTTATACCTCTTTCTGTAAATACACCTTAGCTTGAAGACAACCAGTGTCTTCAACAATTAACACGATTCCGTGCTCGCTTAATTCTAGAACAGCATCCTAAATTTTATGAATAACATAAGTTAATTAGATATGAAACCCTAAATTAGGGTTATAGAAACAAAAACAGCAAAATGAATTGCGAATTTGTGATGGAATCTGAAAGAACCTGATGACGTTTCCATCGGACTGATGTGAGGGCATCGACTACGCCTTGAACGTTATCGAGCTCACAGACCAGATCAGGTTCCGTCTCTACAGCCGATGAACTCATCCTCCTTTTCGCGCCAAAATTGATTTTACTTTTAGGTTTCAGTACCAAGCACTGTATTATTTCAGAAAACAGAATAAAGTATATATTATTATTTATTTTTATATATTAAATTAGATTAAATAAAAAGGCAGGCAAATAAACTGATGACTAAGCCCAATTACATCATTTGCTGGAACATTATTTTGGTCGACCACCATATACCTTTATTGACCACCTTATATTCGTGGTCGACCAAATTTCATTTGATGTCTGGTCGACTACTATGTAAACGTGATCGACTACCACCTCATTTAAACATGATCGACAAACAAACAACGCGGACGACCAATTACTTGGTCAACTAAAAAAACCCAAACAAAAGTTTGCAATCAGAATAACAGGTACCCACTCTTCATCTGATGTTTGCAGCAATCTTTACTTCACAGAAAAAAACAACCTTTTTAGTTTTTGTTAATTGAACCCCAAAAGGGAATCTTGTCCCACCTCAATTTTGAAATAATGAAAGAAATTGAAGATATTATTGTTGCATCCTGAAAGGACCCGTTCATATACATTATAAACGATTCACAATAGTTGATTACATTGCGAGGTATTTGACCTCTATATGATACATTTTACAAACATTGCATTCATTTTTAAAAGACAAACTTTCTTTACATCGAAAATTGACAGGCATGCATACCATTTCATAATATCCACTATCCAACTATAAATTGATTTAATAATAATCTTTGATGAACTCAATGACTCGAATGCAACGTTCTTCGAAATATGCTATGAAAGACTCCAAGTAATATCTTTAAAATGAGCAAATGCACAGCGGAAGATTTCTTTAACACCTGAGAATAAACATGCTTTAAAGTGTCAACCAAAAGGTTGGTGAGTTCATTAGTTTATCATAATCATTTATTTCCATCATTTTAATAGACCACAAGAATTTCATTTACAGTTCTCATAAATATACGTCTCATGCATAGAGACAAAAATAATCATTCATATGGTGAACACCTGTTACCGACATTAACTAGATACATATAAGAATATCCCCTATCATTCCGGGATCCTCCTTCGGACATGATATAAATTTCGAAGTACTAAAGCATCCGGTACTTTGAATGGGGTTTGTTAGGCCCAATAGATCTATCTTTAGAATTCGCGTCAATTAGGGTGTCTGTTCCCTAATTCTTAGAATACCAGACTTTAATAAAAAGGGGCATATTCGATTTCGATAATTCAACCATAGAATGTAGTTTCAATTACTTGTGTCTATTTCGTCAAACATTTATAAAAGCGCATGTATTCTCAGTCCCAAAAATATAAAGGGTAAAAAGGCAAATGAAACTCACCATACTGTATTTCGTAGTAAAAATACATATAACGTCATTGAACAAGTGCAAGGTTGGCCTCGGATTCACGAACCTAAATTAATTATATATATTTATGTGTTGGTCAATATTTGTCTAACAAATTAGGTCAAGTCATAGTGTACCACAATCCTAATGCTCGAGACTAATATGCAAAAGTCAACAAAAGTAAATTTGACTCAAAATAATTTCCAAAAATCTATACATGATTAATATATAGTTTAAATATCGTCGTTTTATATTTTTAAATATTTTTAAAAGATTTATTAGAGTAAATAATATAATTTATTTATTAATAAATAAGATTTTATATTAAATTTATATAATAAAATATACTTTTATATATATTAAGTAATAAAATTTATAGGGTTCATTTAATATCATAAAGATAAGATAGGTATTATTAAAGTAAGTTATTACACGTAGTAAAATATGTTGGTATCACATATTTATTTGATAAAATAATATCTATAATGATAGTAAGTAAAAGTTGTATTATTTTGTAATAATAATTATTATTATAAAAATATCAATATTTATAATTACTAAGATGACATTATGATAAAACGATAATTCTAATTATGATAACTTTAATATTTACGATAATTTTTAATATTATCTTTAAAATAATAATTCTATTTAAAATAATAACAATAATAATATTTTATAATAACAATGACATTTCTATTAAAATGATAATTTTTGTTAAAATGATAGTTTTAATACTAACGATACTTTTAATAATAATAGTAATGATAAAAAATAATAAGAACGATAATTTTATCTAAATCAATATCTTATAATATTTTAATTTCATCATGATACTCTTACTCATTATTTCCTAATCGTTTCGTTTAATAGCTTTTAATCGTCTTTTATATCGTGTTCATAATAATGATAATAATAGTAATCAAAATAATTAGGTGCTACAAATATTTGTTTTAGTTACACTAATATTAATAATGATAGTTACTATAACATTACTAACGATAATACTAATAATTATCTTAATGATAATATACTAATAATAATAATAACAATAACAATAACCATTTTTAAATAATGATATATATATTAATAATGATAATAATAATAATAATACTAATAATAATTATAATAATAATAATAATAATAATAATAATAATAATTGGATAATAATAATAATACTAATTATAACTTTAACGATAATAACGATAGTAATAATAAAAAAAATAACAATTTTTAATGATAAATCCCTTTTATTGATAAAGATAATAATAATGATAATAATAAGATAAAACTGGAACGACGATAAAAACGACGATAATAATAATCATTTTTAATAAAAATATCGAAAATTCAATTGATTATAACTTCTAATCCGTTCATCGAAACCATTCGATATCTAAAGGAAAAGTTCTTAATTTTTCGCTAGCTTTCCAAGGACATGCATATCTTATACCTTATCTCAACCGCAAGAGTAACTAATTCAAGATTCAACCTAACATGTCTAAGGGCAATATCAAAAGTACAAGCATGCATAGTTCTAAATACTCGAGCACTAGTCAGGGATACACTATTAGTATGTAAAAGTTAAATTATGAGTACTCACGTATCAATATTGAGATTCAATATTGCAGGAAAGGTACGTAGACGCAACGGAAATGATAAACACTATATTGACCTCACGAGCATACCCATGAACCATACTCAATCACCTCCATAGCTATAACCCATAATTTCCTTAATCCTATCCTACTCGAAAAACAATTTCGAAATCACTCGGACAGCTCTCCGTCGTAATATTTTATGTATACTAATAATATCTTGAAATAATACGGAGTAAATATATATATATGTAAATCGATTGAGAGAGTTTAGAGAAAAATATTTTCAAGTTTCTATGAAATAATGAAACCTATTGAATTCTATTTATAATAGATTTTTGAATTATTAAAGTGAATTATTAAAGTATGGATTATTAAAGTATGAATTATTAAAGTGAATTATTAAAGTATGGATTATTAAAGTGAATTATTAAAGTATGAATTATTAAAGTGAATTATTAAAGTTAAAGTAAAGTAAAAATAAAGTAAAGGTAAAGTTTAAGTATAGTAAAATTATAAAACTATGTACGTATAATACGCGTATAAATATATATAATATTAATTTAAATCATTATATATATATATATATATATATATATATATATATATATATATATATATATATATATATATATATATATATATAATAAAATAAAATATAAATATCGTTATCTTTATCATTCTAGTTAAGTAATGAATTGTCAAAAGTGGTTCTAGATATTTATAAAAGTTATATACGTTTTAATAATAAAGTTCTTTTTAAACTGAAAATGTTTTTGTACGTTTGAAACTAAATAGATCAATCGAGTCTTTATGAGATTCAATCTTCCACTATCATTTGTCTAGTTCTCAATGATTGACAATTTGTTCTTATTTATAAATCACTTTACCATTTATTGTTAAAATGGAAAGATTTCTCAAATCAATGTGGGCCTTTCAACAGACACTTGTAATCATAATTTAATATATCTGATAATTCAATCATTTGATCTTATCTTCTAATTCCATTGATAAACATTTTGAAACAGATACAATCATGTAAAGTATTTAATCTAATATTTTGTTTACGTTTCAAGTTATAATATATATACACATATACATATATAATCATATTCGTTTGATGGTTCGTGAATCGTTGGAACTTGGTCGAGGTTGAATGAATGTATGAACATAGTTTAAAATTCTTGAAATTTAACTTAACAAATATTGCTTATAGTGTCGGAAACATATAAAGATTAAAGTTTAAATTTGGTTGGAAATTTTCGGGTTGTCACAGTACCTACCCGTTAAAGAAATTTCGTCCCGAAATTTGAGTGGAAAGGTCGTGAATGATAATAAGTATGTTTTCATGATGCATACGGGCTGAAAATTAGAGTTTTATCATCAGCGAATAATTTGGATAAACAATCCATTTATATGAAGAGTACGAATGAAGCTAACATAGAAGAGTGAAATGAGTAAGTGTAGATTCATCTTATCATTTGACGTAGATATGATTGATTCCCAGATTTCAATGGATTTGAAGAAAATCTTCTTAATAAGACTTGACTATCCGGTAATCAAGGGAATTAGGATCCGCTTTAAATGCGATCGTCCATTTTAATTGTTCTGTCGGAGATTTTCTTATAAATTCACCTCCTTCGTTTCCTTACAACTCACACCTCCTGTTGATGCATTTTATGCAAGTCCCTAGACATCTACCCACGTCCATTGCAGGTACAACAGTTTACAGGCCACCATGATTGCTCGTTATTTTCCTATCCGTGTTTGTATGTGGTTACAGGAACTGCAGGAACGAGATTTAGATGTTTGACTATATTAGACTTAGTCAGATGTACGAGTGAAGCCTCACTAGTACGGCTGACAGGCTCATACGCACGGTTGATGCTGAGCTAAGTCACAATTACAACCTAAATGAGAAGACACGAGTGAGTGATCACCCGTACGGCTGATGAAGCCAACTCGTACGTGTGATGAATGAATCGTATGGGTGAGTCAACAGCCGGGGTATATAAAGTCTTATGTTCTTCATTTTAGGTTAAGCCTCTCATTTGTTACACACACTCAGATCTAGTGAGCTCCTCCGATTCTCTCTCAGTCCAAATCACCCAGGTGGTGAATAATAGCTCTAGGTGTTGATCTAATCACACTTGATTTAGTTGTGGTTTGACTAAATTAATCAAAAAAAAAACTTAACCTATTCACTAGAGGGTTTGATTCACTTATTCCGCCATTGTGTGAGTTAAATCTGTTGATTTCTAAGTTCCTAGTCATGTTTCATCACCTTCTATTCTTTCCCCCTCAACTCATATTTTAAAGTATTCATCAATATGCTCCATCCAGTTCTGATTCTCGATATACTTCTAACTTTCATATCGGTCATTCTTCTTTTTCATCTACCGCCGGAAGAATCTATTTACTTCTACTATACTCTTGGGTTTATAGTGTTTCTAGTTCTCCCGTGTCTTTATATTGCTATATGCATCGATATATATGGTTTATAATTTCTGGTTTGTCGTTGGGCTTTATATGTTCCCTTATATTTCAAAGTCTCTGCTTCTGTCTTCTATAATCATTATCATTCACAGTTAATGCTCTCTTTTATTTGCTGCAATTTATACCCCAATTTCTATTTCGGAGTTTTGTCCTTTCGTTTCTTCTTCTTGCGATTAAGCACCGCTTGTAATGGTCCAGTATTCACAGATATAAATTTCAGAATGAACATTGTTAATGTTCTAGGAAGGAAATTGTGATGGCACGATCTTGACTTGTCAAATTACTAGAATACCTTGGAAAAGGCCGAATCATCAAGAAATATTTTCTTGATATTTTAGCGGTTAAATAGAATACAAGAGTCGTATAACATGGCACATGATGATGTTATGATCTGTGAATCATCACGTTCCATTTAGAAACTCAGCATGACTTACTGTAATATAATCACATTGATCAAGTGTCATTATATTATACTAATTCATGCTTCAGTTCCCAACACTACTTCAAAATATTCCTATTTTAAACTTGAATGTTTTAGAATTTAGAAACTAAAATAGTTTCTTTTATGATGTAATACAGATAGCGCGAAGAGGTAAATGATTTCAAATAAGAAAAATTAAGAAAATATCTTCAGAAATATGGAGGATATTTATAATGAAAGATATGATGATATTTTAGAATTTCTAATATTAGAGGATGATGAAGAATATTGTCCGCAGGGGTTTAGAGTCAGGAGCAAAGTATTCGTTAATGACTTCAGCAGGTACTGAATCATTTGGATCCTTTGAAGTCAGGTTCAGTCTTTGTAATTTGTCCACAGCCTCCTTCCTACTTTGCTCAATCCGTTTTTCAGTTTCAAAACTTCTCTTTTTCTGCGCTTTGCCAGCACACTTCATCATTATCATCCAGCTTTTACCGTTTAAAGTCGTTTATAGTTTTTGCTGCTTCATCAGCATTTTTTTTCCATTTTCGGAGAACCAATTCGTAGTTCGGAGTGTTTTTCAGAAACTTCACATTCAAATTAAGTCCAGAAGATAGACGTTATATATATACACATATAACTGTTGGCGTAGACATGCTGCGAGATTTCAAAATACTGATTGCTAATTCCCAATGATTCGTATGGCAATTCTCATTACAAGATGCGAATGAGTAAATGATGGGGTTTCAATGAATAATTATAATGACTTTTTGGAGAGGCTAAAGTCAAAGGGTAATGAAGTTGTTGGTACATCTGCTAATAATGTGGTGGAATGTAAAAGGTTCCCTGGTAACGATGGTGTATATCTCAAGGTTATAATAAGGTTAGTCTAATTGAAAAGTCGAAGTTGACTTGCTGGAGCTGTGACAAAACTGGCTACTTTGAATAGGAGTCGCAAAGTTATTTTTGCTAATAAATGCCAAAGAATCTGACGCGGATACGTTGTTTAAACTTTTACTTTGGTTTTAAGAGTTTTTCGGGTACATAACTGTGGGTAACATGTGGTTGGATCATCATCTCGATTGCTCATCATTCGAAGTGTCTTCAGAAATTTTTGAAGGGTTTGAACACAGATTGTAATCGTTAACATACATTTGATGTTCTAACACAGTTTTGAAGTCAAAATATAGCTTGTGAAAGATGTAAGGATCTAAGAGTGATGATTTTGGTCATATCTCAAGTTGAATATTGAGATTTCAAAATCAGAATATGTAATTAAATTTTGAATGAGTATGGTTGTTTTGATTTTTATAAACGAATGTATATTGTTGTGAAAGTAGGGAGTATAATGGATGATTTGCTGAATCAGATTCGAAGAATGTAACATATTAATTGTGAATTTATATATCTCTCGGGTATTACCTACCCGTTAAAAAAATTTCACAATTAATATTTTGTACAAAAGAATTTTATTACAGTCTTTATGAAAATATATATATGTATATTTTCTTCAGATGTAACATAAATTTAATGAGTTAATGTTAAATTAAACTCATTTGATTTACGGTTGAAACTAGAATTGAATAATCCCTAAAGGCTTTAAAAAGTACATAACTTTTACGCAGTATTTCTTTAATGACATTGAAATTATGAATCAATACTTCGTTATGTGTTGATGTATGATGTTCGGTTCGTGAAATTCTTGTGAATTTCGCAAAGTACGAATGATGTTATCTGAAAAGTTTCGGGTACATCGATGATGAAAGTGTAAAATCAAATATATACTTGATTTATTATGAATTGGAATTTGTTGAGTTGCGACAGAGATTGTAGTTAACGCTGGCTAAGTTGCGACCGAAGGACGTACATTATTGCATATTTGTATTATGAATTAACCGAGTAGTTAAGATTCACACTCAATAGCTTAGCACGGAAAGATTTATTTCAATATATATATATATATATATATATATATATATATATATATATATATATATATATATATATATATATATATATATATATATATATATATATATATATATATATATATATATATATAATATACATATAATTTCTTCAGAGAGAATGAGTTAATTCTTCATAACTCGTTGATACAATATACACGTTATTGATTCGTAATGATGTCCACAGTGATTCTTGAACTGACGGAGTTTGTGATGTTATCGGTGTTGTTGATTCGGATGTTGACTGTACTGACGATGCTGGTAATGCTGACGGTACTGTTGATGCTGTTGGTAAAGCAAGTTTAGCTTGTTAATCACACACCATTTTTGTCAGGGTTTCTACTCTTCCTTCTATCATTTTGGTTCGCTTAACTGATTTATGGTTAGGGCTAGATTAGATAATATCTAAGACTTTAGAGATTACATAATCGTCGCGGAAATGTTTCTCCAATGAAGTTATGAATTAATACTTCGTCAGTTATTATTGTTGGTACTCCTTGGTATCTATGGTGCGTATGACGTTGATGCTCGTGGGACAGATTGTGAAGTTGAGGTTTACGACGCGGTTGTGGTTGAAGGTGGTATTGGTACTGTTGGCGTTGATGATGGTGGTACTGGTTATGCTGTTGATGCTGCTGCTGGTGTTTGTAATCTCTGCATCATATTCTCCAAAGCCACTACCCGAGCGCGAAGCTCGTTGACTTCTTCTATTACACCGGGGTGATTGTCGGTTCGGACGAGCGGATAAATAAAATCTAAAATTTGATGTAATATATAATCGTGACGAGATACTCTGGAAATGAGCGAGAAAATGGTGTTTCGGACAGGTTCGCCGGTAAGTGCTTCAGGTTCTTCGTCAAGAGGGCAATGTGGTGGATGGAAGGGATCACCTTCTTCTTGTCTCCAATGATTGAGGAGGCTACGAACCCATCCCCAATTCATCCAGAATAGGTGATGACTAATTGGTTGATCTATTCCGGTCACACTGCTTTCGGAGCTTGAATGGGATTCCATTTCGGAATCTGAGTGACTTGAACTGATGACAAATTCCATTTCGTACGATTGGATAAAGGATTTTTTTTTCCGATATGAAATGATTTTGGCTAACGGATGGTATTCTAATTACATAGAATATATATATATATATATATATATATATATATATATATATATATATATATATATATATATATATATATATATATATATATATATATATATATATATATATATATATATATATAGATCAAAAGATTTCGTAGATTACGGAGGACTTTGCGGGATATGTCAGGCAAAGTTTAAAGTAACAGATACGATAAGATATGATTTAGCAGATATGATTTAGCAGATATGCTAAGATATGAATTTTTGTCTATATACTATTCATGCAATCAATGCAGCAAGACGTGTCTTAGACTAAAAATGATAAGCAGGTAATTTTCTGAGGATGATAAGTAGTTAATTTTCGACACAAAATGATAAGCAAAACTTTTGACATGCAGACACGGTCGAAGTCCAGACTCACTAATGCATCCTATCGACTTATCAGTTAGACACACTAATGCAGACCTGGTTCGTTAAGACCACCGCTCTGATGCCAACTGAAAGGACCCGTTCATATACATTATAAACGATTCACAATAGTTGATTACATTGCGAGGTATTTGACCTCTATATGATACATTTTACAAACATTGCATTCGTTTTTAAAAGACAAACTTTCTTTACATCGAAAATTGACAGGCATGCATACCATTTCATAATATCCACTATCCAACTATAAATTGATTTAATAATAATCTTTGATGAACTCAATGACTCGAATGCAACGTTCTTCGAAATATGCTTTAAAGTGTCAACCAAAAGGTTGGTGAGTTCATTAGTTTATCATAATCATTTATTTCCATCATTTTAATAGACCACAAGAATTTCATTTACAGTTCTCATAAATATACGTCCCATGCATAGAGACAAAAATAATCATTCATATGGTGAATACCTGGTAATCGACATTAACTAGATACATATAAGAATATCCCCTATCATTCCGGGATCCTCCTTCGAACATGATATAAATTTCGAAGTACTAAAGCATCCGGTACTTTGGATGGGGTTTGTTAGGCCCAATAGATCTATCTTTAGGATTCGCGTCAATTAGGGTGTCTGTTCCCTAATTCTTAGATTACCAGACTTTAATAAAAAGGGGCATATTCGATTTCGATAATTCAACCATAGAATGTAGTTTCAATTACTTGTGTCTATTTCGTCAAACATTTATAAAAGCGCATGTATTCTCAGTCCCAAAAATATAAAGGGTAAAAAGGCAAATGAAACTCACCATACTGTATTTCGTAGTAAAAATACATATAACGTCATTGAACAAGTGCAAGGTTGGCCTCAGATTCACGAACCTAAATTAATTATATATATTTATGTGTTGGTCAATATTTGTCTAACAAATTAGGTCAAGTCATAGTGTACCACAATCCTAATGCTCGAGACTAATATGCAAAAGTCAACAAAAGTAAATTTGACTCAAAATAATTTCCAAAAATCTATACATGATTAATATATAGTTTAAATATCGTCGTTTTATATTTTTAAAAGATTTATTAGAGTAAATAATATAATTTATTTATTAATAAATAAAATTTTATATTAAATTTATATAATAAAATATACTTTTATATATATTAAGTAAGTTATTACACGTAGTAAAATATGTTGGTATCACATATTTATTTGATAAAATAATATCTATAATGATAGTAAGTAAAAGTTGTATTATTTTGTAATAATAATTATTATTATAAAAATATCAATATTTATAATTACTAAGATGACATTATGATAAAACGATAATTCTAATTATGATAACTTTAATATTTACGATAATTTTTAATATTATCTTTAAAATAATAATTCTATTTAAAATAATAACAATAATAATATTTTATAGTAACAATGACATTTCTATTAAAATGATAATTTTTGTTAAAATGACAGTTTTAATACTAACGATACTTTTAATAATAATAGTAATGATAAAAAATAATAAGAACGATAATTTTATCTAAATCAATATCTTATAATATTTTAATTTCATCATGATACTCTTACTCATTATTTCCTAATCGTTTCGTTTAATAGCTTTTAATCGTCTTTTATATCGTGTTCATAATAATGATAATAATAGTAATCAAAATAATTAGGTGTTACAAATATTTGTTTTAGTTACACTAATATTAATAATGATAGTTACTATAACATTACTAACGATAATACTAATAATTATCTTAATGATAATATAGTAATAGTAATAATAATAATAACAATAACAATAACCATTTTTAAATAATGATATATATATTAATAATGATAATAATAATAATAATACTAATAATAATTATAATAATAATAATAATAATAATAATAATAATAATAATAATTGGATAATAATAATAATACTAATTATAACTTTAACGATAATAACGATAGTAATAATAAAAAAAATAACAATTTTTAATGATAAATCCCTTTTATTGATAAAGATAATAATAATGATAATAATAAGATAAAACTGGAACGACGATAAAAACGACGATAATAATAATCATTTTTAATAAAAATATCGAAAATTCAATTGATTATAACTTCTAATCCGTTCATCGAAACCATTCGATATCTAAAGGAAAAGTTCTTAATTTTTCGCTAGCTTTCCAAGGACATGCATATCTTATACCTTATCTCAACCGCAAGAGTAACTAATTCAAGATTCAACCTAACCTGTCTAAGGGCAATATCAAAAGTACAAGCATGCATAATCCTAAATACTCGAGCACTAGTCAGGGATACACTATTAGTATGTAAAAGTTAAATTATGAGTACTCACGTATCAATATTGAGATTCAATATTGCAGGAAAGGTACGTAGGCGCAACGGAAATGATAAACACTATATTGACCTCACGAGCATACCCATGAACCATACTCAATCACCTCCATAGCTATAACCCATAATTTCCTTAATCCTATCATACTCGAAAAACAATTTCGAAATCACTCGGACAGCTCTCCGTCGTAATATTTTATGTATACTAATAATATCTTGAAATAATACGGAGTAAATATATATATGTAAATCGATTGAGAGAGTTTAGAGAAAAATATTTTCAAGTTTCTATGAAATAATGAAACCTATTGAATTTTATTTATAATAGATTTTTGAATTATTAAAGTGAATTATTAAAGTATGAATTATTAAAGTGAATTATTAAAGTATGAATTATTAAAGTGAATTATTAAAGTATGAATTATTAAAGTGAATTATTAAAGTATGAATTATTAAAGTGAATTATTAAAGTTAAAGTAAAGTAAAAATAAAGTAAAGGTAAAGTTTAAGTATAGTAAAAGTATAAAACTATGTACGTATAATACGCGTATAAATATATATAATATTAATTTAAATCGTTATATATATATATATATATATATATATATATATATATATATATATATATATATATATATATATATATATATATATATATATATATATATATATAATAAAATAAAATATAAATATCGTTATCTTTATCATTCTAGTTAAGTAATGAATTGTCAAAAGTGGTTCTAGATATTTATAAAAGTTATATACGTTTTAATAATAAAGTTCTTTTTAAACTGAAAATGTTTTTGTACGTTTGAAACTAAATAGATCAATCGAGTCTTTATGAGATTCAATCTTCCACTATCATTTGTCTAGTTCTCAATGATTGACAATTTGTTCTTATTTATAAATCACTTTACCATTTATTGTTAAAATGGAAAGATTTCTCAAATCAATGTGGGCCTTTCAACAGAGACTTGTAATCATAATTTAATATATCTGATAATTCAATCATTTGATCTTATCTTCTAATTCCATTGATAAACATTTTGAAACAGATACAATCATGTAAAGTATTTAATCTAATATTTTGTTTACGTTTCAAGTTATAATATATATACACATATACATATATAATCATATTCGTTTGATGGTTCGTGAATCGTTGGAACTTGGTCGAGGTTGAATGAATGTATGAACATAGTTTAAAATTCTTGAAATTTAACTTAACAAATATTGCTTATCGTGTCGGAAACATATAAAGATTAAAGTTTAAATTTGGTTGGAAATTTTCGGGTTGTCACACATCCAGTGTTGCAAAAGTCGGCCGACGCGTCGTTTTTTAGGTTTGACCGATGCGTCGTTGCTAAAAAGTCGGTCAAAGGTAAAAAGTCGGTCAAAGTTAGCAAAAGTCGATCAAATTCGGAAAAAGTCGGTCAAAGTCGGTCAATTATTTTTTTTTTATAATATTGTTAATAATTGTTAATTGTTCATGTTTATGGTAAATATAGTTTATATTTTAAGATTTGATCTATATAATATTGAAATGTCCGTTCATATCGATTATAAACGTTACATAATAATTGATTTCATTGCGAGGTATTTGACCTCTAAATGATACATTTTACAAACATTGCATTCGTTTTTAAAAGACAAACTTTCATCACATCGAAAGTTGACGGCATGCATGCCATTTCATAATATCCAAACTATAAATGACTTAATAATACTCTTGATGAACTCAACGACCCGAATGCAACGTCTTTTGAAATATGTCATGAATGACTCCAAGTAATATCTCTAAAATGAGCAAATGTACAGCGGAAGATTTCTTTCATACCTGAGAATAAACATGCTTTCAAGTGTCAACCAAAAGGTTGGTGAGTTCATAGGTTTATCATAAACAGTAAAATTCATCATTTTGATAGACCACAAGATTTAAATACAGTACATTTATCTCGTGTACAAAACCATTTTTTTCATAATGCTTAGCAGAGTAGGTTCGTATCCTTTTCTCCCCCGTAGGTTGCCTCGCGATTTTTAAATAACCGTACACATATCTCGTGCACAAAAATAATACACATAACCTGTGTATAAAAATAATTCTCTCGATACATAACATTCAATTTGATTTCATTGCTCAACATGGTAACCGACCTTAACACATAATGCGCATCAATAATATTCCCAAAACAGAACATCTCGTCTGTAAAATATATAAACTTCGAAGTACTAAACACCACGCCCACTAGCTCTTCCGTCTAGTGAACATTCTGGGTGGGGGTGTTAAACCCGGTAGCTACCTTTAGGGTTCGCGTGAATTAGGGCCATACCCGATTTTAATTCTTAGGTTACCAAGCAATAATAATCAGGGGAGAATATATTCATCAATTGGTGGCAATTATCATGTCCACATAATTCAATAATAATCCTCAGAACTTCTGTCTGCATAATAATTCATTCGAAGAATGTTTTGCTTGTGTCTATCTCGTCAAACATTTATAAAAGCATCTCATGTATTCTCAGTTCAAAAATATATTTCAAAAGCATTTAATAAAGCAGTTGTAAAAGCAACGCATGTATTCTCAGTCCCAAAAATGTAAAGAGTAAAAGGGAATCAAATGAACTCACGTTACAATATTTTGTAGTAAAAATATGCATACGACGGAACTGAACAATGCAGGGTTGGCCTCGGATTCACGAACCTATATCATTTATATATATTAAAATATATAATCGTAATCGAACAAGTTTATGTTTTATTATTAATTGTTATGTTAGTAACTTGTATGTTTCATTAATAACTAAATTAACTATACTTTATTTTACATACTTTAGATAAATAATTAGTATTTATTATGAAAATATTAATGTTGTTATGTGGTATGTTTTAAATATATTCTTATATAATTATTTATTTGGTAAAATGAAATCAATAATAATAAATAAAAATTTGTATCTTTTTATGATAATAATAATAATAATACTAAAAGTAATTTAGATTTAGTAATGATACTGATATTAATAGCTTTGATAATAATACTAATAATAAAAGTAATGTTAGTAGTAATAATAATTTTAATAGAAAAGATAATAATGATAAGATAAAAACGTTAATTTTCATAAAAATGATATTTTAAATAATAATGGTACTTTTAATAAAACTGATGATTTTAATAGAAATTTTTAATAGTCATATTAATCATAATAATACTATATATTTTAATAGTAATAATAGTAATGATCATAACATTAATTATACTAAAAATCTTATTTCTAATAGTAGTAATAATAATAATTACTTAATAACAATCAATAATAAATAATAATAATAATAATAATAATAATAATAATAATAATAATAATAATAATAATAATAATAATAATAATAATAACTACCTCAGAGGAGTAGCTCTTAAAAAAATAGAATGCCCAAGCCCGGGTTGGAACCCGCGACATCCCGCTAACCCAAAACAATCCTAACCATTCCTTCGTTTCTGTTTATATGTTTATTATCATACCCGTATTTATTTATCCCATATTTCTTTCCGTTTCTTCTTCTTCTTCCCCAATACAATAATCGACTAGAGTTTTACTAAATCATTACCATAATCATTATCATAATAAATCACCATTATCAACTCGATTTCACTGTAAACACCATCATTTACATCATCATATTACCTCATCATAATCATATCATCGATCATGCTTCTTTGTTAATATCATCATCGTGTTAATCATCCTCATCATTATCATAATAACACCGTACATCATTATCATGTCCTCATCATGATATCTTCACTGCATCGTCCATCATGATCATGAACACCCGTCCATAATCACTCTAATCGTGTTCACCCTAATACCACCATCTCATCATCATCAACTCATTTCATAATCATTATCATCTATGTCATCATCATCATATTGCAACTAGCATCATAATCATCGTTTCCTTTTTCATCATCATTTTATATCGCCATCACTAACATCATGTATCATCATCATCACTTATCAACTTATTATCATCATCTTCGTTTATAATCATCATCATTATGATTTACCATAATTATCTTCGTTGTCCTTTTATCACCTTTCATTATCATCGTTTCAACATTACAATTAACTGTTTCTACATTGTTATCAAACATCACCATTTCCTACTTCATTTCATCTATCTATAAGTGACTAACAATATGAAGCTATATGATCAACTAAAAGGAAGCTGTAGTCTTGAAAAAGAAGAAAAAGAGACAGCTATACTTTCACCTTTGGCAACCAAATGGGGTTACTTACTTAATCGACCATACTTAGTCATAAAACACTAGATTTTATGTATCAAGTATTAATAAATACAATTTCTAAAATTGTTATCGAAATGTTTGTCACCAGAGGGATTAAATGTGGTCCCATCATTCCATTAAGCTTCAACAGATGTACTGTGCAAACCTTAGTACTAAATTGCATCAAAGGTAATTGAGTTGCCTGGTCCACACTTTAGTAAATAATTATCATAAAATAACATCATCATCAATATTAACGTTTTCCACTGTCATCATCTTATCCATCAAGCAACATCTTCGTTCATTATTGGTTTGGAAACAGAAAAAGGGACGCAACATAGCAACAGTGAATAAAAAAAATTTGGGTTGTCAAGGTGGTGGTGACGGGTTGGATGGTATGGTGGTGGTTGTAGGTCGTGGTGGTGTTTGGGATAGAAATAAACCGAAGGCGTAGCAGCAGCCTGGTGTTTTAGGGTGGTCGCTTGGCTTTATTGGTGTCGGTTCTCAACGAGACTAGAGAGAAAAAGAAGGTGGTGGATCATGGTGTTCATAGTGGGGAGATGGTTTTGATAACAAGCCAAGTTAGAAACAGAATTGATCGAAATAATAAACAACATGCGGCAACTTGGTTTCTGGGTTGGTGATCTTTAAACAGTAAAACAGTAACTATGATCGTTATTGGGTTGCGATTGAACACGAGCAGGAAAACAGAAGAAAACTATGGTTATGGTTTACGATCTTGAGTTGAGAAAGTTTAATGGGTCTTGATGGGTCTTGAAGGTGGTGATGAAGTGGTGGTTTTCGATTGATGATGGTGATTATAAGGTTGTCCGATGGTTTGTGGTGTCGGGTGGAAGGGTGATGGTGGAGAGGTGGTGATGAGGGTGTGAGTTGCGGTGGTGTAGATAAACATGGAGTGCGTATGAGTGATAGTCAGATTGCTAACCGTTTTCATCAAACTCTACTATTTGCTAAATGAAATAACGTGTTTGTAGTGTGTGAGTGTCAAGGAAAGTTCGATAAAAGGGAATGAACTCTTACCATCATCCCTGGCAAAGGCATTCTTCTTACCGATGACATCAGCGAGATTGGAAAATATGGACATTTGATTGCAGGGGTTATGAACCAATCGATTTTGCATTCAAGAGTTATAGGTTTGGTTATGATCTTGGGGTGGTGATTAATTGATTATTTGTATGCATATATATAAAAAGTAGTAGAATTAATAATGAAAGTGGATCAAGTTAATAATTAAATATTAAATTAAAGTATAATAAATAAAACGAGTAAATGAAACAGTTAGCCGTCACTTAATTTAATTTTTATGCAGACAGTTTCCGCGGGAAGTGTATCGTGCTCCGTTGTTAATCAGTGGCAGATAAAAAGTCTTCAGAAAAATCTCAAATTTTTAAATTAAGTTCATTTATTTATTCTGGTTATTAAATATTTGAAACCTGATCAAAAAGGTTCGTCTAATATTTATTTTCTGTTCCATTTAATATGTACGAAGTACTAACATTTAATCTAAAAAGGTAAAAATATATTTATCAAACCTAAAATCTTCGTAATCGCTTTACATTTCAACTTTTATTTTAAATCTTCATAAACATGTATTGGATCTATATGAACACTAAAGAAATGTTAACCGAGTATTACAATCGTTTACTATTTAAGCTCGAAATCATTTATTTTCAATTCACTATATGTATATATAAATATATATTAATAACAGGTTTTATTATATAACTAAATATATTAAATATATATTTTCAAATAAATAAATTTAATATTTAATCTTATATAGTTACAATCAATATTCATGTATATATGTACCTATTTACAAATAGTTGTTCGTGAATCGTCGGGAATAGTCGAAGGTCAAATGAATATATGAAACAGTTCAAAATTTTTGAGACTCAACCTATTAGACTTTGCTTGTCGTGTCAAAACTATTAAATCGTATCGAGAGTTTGGTTTAAAATTAGTCGAAATTTTCCGGGTTGTCACAAATATTATATATAAATATATATTTAATAAAAATATTTGAAAAGGTCAACGTTAGTCAACGCCCGTTGCGTCTGACGCGTCATTTTTTAGGTATGGCTGTGGCGTCCCCTACTCGCGTCTTTTACAACCTTGGTTGCATCCAATAACAGAGAGTGATATGCTTTACTTCACGTATCACCAAAAGTGCTGACTTCGGATTACGGGATAAAGATGATTTCATCCCTAAAAGTGTTGATGTTAATGATGACAATATTACTTTTGCGAAAACATTGGCTCGTTTAAAGGAAGAGAGGAAGAAAAAGAAGAAAGAATTGAAGGCAAATCGAGATGAGGCAACGAATGTTGATAGGCCTTTACCGATTTTGATTGGGCGTAGTCAAAGGTCTTATTGTGATTGCGAGGATCCTTCTTGTAAAGGTTATTGTAAGTCGTGGTATGTTCTAAATAGAAAGGTTCATAGGGATCTTTTCGAAGGCGTGAATTTGCGGTCAAGACGGAATGTTGCTTCTACCTCGGGATCTTCTAAGCTCGTGGATCATAAAGAAGATTTAGAATATGGTGACGCCATTCAAAACTTGTTTTTGGCCGGCACGGTAGACAAGAAGAGTGGTGGTGCGGTCCCGGGCAATGGCGCTTCTTCGAGGTTGACAAAGCATGGATTGACCGGTGAGGCTTTTGCGGATTTTGATATTATGATGACAAGCATGGCCGAGAGCGAACCGGTTACGGTAATTTCTAGTGAAATCCCGCCTTCGCCGGCTAGGAATAAGAATCATCATAAGCGTAAAGAGAAATTGGTTTAAGGTGCCAAAATGGCTAAATTCGGCGTGTTCATTAAGGACATTTGAGTTCTTTTTTGGTTTAATGTATCTTGATTCGATGTAGTCTTATGTGTTTGTATTGCATTGTATCGTCTAATTGGTTTTGGTTTGGTTTCGCATTAGCTTATGCGAGACTCGGTATAGTTTTTCGTTAGTAGCCGCTTTCTAGGTTTGAGTCGCACCGGTATTTCTCTTTTGTACTCTTGTTGATTTCGTTTTCTTTTCGAAAACGTTTTCTGTTTTATAAAAGTTCTCGTTATTTCGCCAGAAAAAGAAGCTTCTGATGAAGAAATCCGTAAAGCTTATCATTAATGGGCTCAAATTTATCACCCTATTAATTACCAACCTCAACATGAAATTATTCCCCTTTTCTAGTTATTTATGGTGTCCGAATTGTTTTTTCATCCGATTGAAATTGAATTAAATGATAGTGCTTTAAGTATAAAACATCAAATTTCTTGACACATTTTTTGATAGTCGACCAAATATTTGGTTGTCCGCGTTGTTTGTTATTTGTTGGTCGACCATGTTAAAATGAGTTGGTAGTCGACCTTGTTTACATGGTAGTCAACCAGACACTGAATGAAGTTTGGTCGACCACCTTGAAATATGAGGTGGTCGACTAAGGTATATGGTGATCGACCAAAATGATATTCTAACGAATAATTTATATTACCAATTTAAGAAAAAAAATGTATATTGTTTGAAGACTTTGAAAAAAGTGTATTTTTGCCAATTTCCCATCCTTTATTTTATTTTATGAACGGCTATTTCGACATCGAATACTCTCATTTGTCACTCATACATGCATTAAGAGGAAATTCTTCATCCTTTATTACCAGTGGCGAGTTTAGTAAGGAAGTTACGGGGTCCTGTGACACCACTAGTTTTTCGAAATTTATTGCAAAATTTTATTTTTTTGGTATAGGACACCACTAAATATAATAATGGGACCCCATAAATTTTTAGAGATTATAATTTGATAGTTTGAAGTAATAGTGTATTTGAAATTAGCCTACTTATAATTTTATAGTATGAGTATGAATATATTAAATAATTATAAAAATAAACACACCCTTAAGTGAGAACCACTCCATATCTATCTCATCATCACTCTAATGGTAATAACAATTATTGGTCCAATACATATAAATGGGTCATTTGAGTAGATTAACCATATATTATGTTATGGAATGATATACATTGTTTTTTTGACACTTCAATGTAAACATTATAAAATACTTCATCCGATCTATTCATATTTAGTTGTCCTCACACAAAACACATATAGTTTAAGAAAATGTCATAAAAGTTATACTTATTATTTACTTTTCAATTTTACCCTTACTTTTTTTTTTTCTATTTCTATCTATATACATTGAAGACATGATAGAACTTAATCTTCTTATTATTTTATATTTATAAAAGTGGACAATTAATTTAGAACATTCCAAAATAAAATATTGAACTATAAATTAGAGACGGAGAGAGTAACATTGATCAACCATACCATCTATTAAACAATTACAATAACTTTGTAGCAAGTAACTTTTTTGATTATGTTTCTTGTAAATTAATGTAGTCAATAGCAATTTCACATAAGTGAGTTATGAGGGAGGTAAGATGTACAATCCTTCACATATCCTAAAATAAAGAGAAGTCATTTTTTCACTCAGAGTGAAACACCGCAACTTTCGCAAGAATAGAGAAAGTCTTACCTCTCAATGTTTTATGGATAGAGAGACTGCTTCCGAATGAACCTTCTGTAACATCCCACCTTTTTCCGTTTACTTTTTCGTTTAATTATTTAAAGTCCGTTATATGATTATAACATCCCTCGTTAATACGCGTTTTAAAAATATCTCGTTTAGGTAATTCACGCACCCGCAACCGAACTCGAGGGACTAGTTTCGCCAAGGGAGCAAAGATGTGACTAGCTTTTGACTAGTCAACACCCTCCTCCCTTCTTTTTCATTTTCATTTCTCTTTTCTTTCACTACTTCCATATTTTCTTTCAATTATCCATTTCCAAGATTCATCATCTAAATCACATCTAGCAAGCTTCAATCAAAACAAATTACATATTTGGAATCCTTGCAACTTCCTCTTCGATTCCATACCGATTTCATCAAGTTTGGGTAACTTTCTAAAATCACTAGATTTTGTGTTCTTGATGTTTTTAACTTATAAGGTTGTTAATTAGTGTCTATGGCTCAAGTCTGACATGAATATATGATTTATATGTTCGATTTTGTTATTTGAAGTAACTAGAATGAACATAAACTTTGGTGTGTTTGATTTGGTGATTTGGTTGTTTGAATAATGTTAAATGTTATAAATGCATGTATTAAATGTGTTCCTAACATCACTAGCTTCAATTTGATGTGTAGGTTGCTTTAGAAAACTCCATAAACTTGATTAGTGATTTTGGTGAATTTGGGTTAGGGTTTTGATGAACTTTAAATGCATTTTTGATGTATTGAATGCCATGAATTGTTGTTGGTAAGTGGTTAGTTAGATTGTATGTTTGATTACCTACGAAACGGCGTGTCATATGTATGCATTAAATTCCCGAATCATAAATGTGCATTTATGAATTTGAAGCATTTATGGTGTGCATTGATTGATCATTTAACTTGGAAAGTCGATTGTTGCAAATGATGTTTTTGGTTGGTGAAATGTATTTAGTTGTATTCTTTGTCAAATTACCTTTCTAACGATATAAGATACGAGTTCTAAGTGTTAGCGGTTTGTGATTTATGCTTGAAAGAGTTTTGATTTGAGACTTGGACATTTGAGACTGACCAGGTACCAGCACACGTTAAATGCCGCGGCGCGGCAGTCTTGGGTCGCGGCGCGACCTAAGGCGTGTCCAGGTTCTGACCTATATGGTCAAAATTCGAAAAATGTTTGCTATGCTACGCACCTCCGATTCACATGTAACTTGTTCTAACATGCTTATATATGAATAAAAACCTCAGAAAAATAGTTCGGGACCCGACCCGAACGTGTTGACTTTTTCGTTGACTTTGACCCGACAAAAGTTTGACTTTTTGTCAAACTTAACCAAATACTTATACAATCATTCTAACATGCTTTTATACTTGTACCTTGCATGAAACTTGATAATTTGATTCACATGCTATAATGATCGAGTCGTAACGAGCCATAGGACTAACTGAACACTTTGACCTATCGTGTTTACCGTTATTGATACAACCTATTTGTTTAGGTCAAGACTAGCATTCGTTCTTGCATACGTTTACTTGTTGAAGTACTTTTACATACGTGCACTCAAGGTGAGATCATAGTCCCACTTTTACTCTTTTTGAACTTACATTTGGGATGAGAAAACATAAACGTTTCTTCTTACTAAGTGAACACAAGTACAGGAAAACAAACATTCTACATACGAGTTTGAACAAAAATCCTCAATTCGATTATCATTAGTTACACTTGCTGGGTGTAAGCGAGAACTTATGTTATATGGCCATATGGGTTTGACAAACCCTCATTCAAACGGTTCGCTACCGTTTACGAATGAAATATATTTTCGAGAAACAGTGTATGTTCTAACACTATTGTGATGGGGTTCTATGGAAGGAATGTTAAGCATTGATAATTGGGTGCTCGTGAATATTAACTTTTGGAATGTATTACTATTATATCAATGATACAAATCTTGTGGTTCACTTGTACTTACTTACTTAAATCTATGATTTCACCAACATTTTCGTTGACAGATTTCTATGTTTTTCTCAGGTCCTTGAACGTTTTGTGATACATGCTTCCGCTCATTACTTTTGATACTTGCTTGGATGTCGAGTATACATGCATACGTGGAGCGTCTTTTGGCTACTTTTAAATTGTGTCGCATATGTTTCAATTGTACTTTAAACTTTGTTATGTAACTGTTTGTCGAACTACTTTGTAAACCTCGAAACATCTTTACTTTTGAAATGAATGCGACATACTTTTGGTCAAACGTTGTTTTAAAAACTTATGACCACGTAACGGGACCTAAGTAGACGGCGCCGTCAATGACGATTTTGTCGGGTCGCTACACCTTCGGCCAATAAGTAGTTTAATTGTGAGACGCCATGAAATGGATTATCCAATTTTACGATGGCTTTTATAATGACAATAGTAAAAAATACGAATAAGCTTATATTTTGATAGCATTATCAAATTTTATGTTTGAGTTTTGAGCGCGACCGGACTCGGCCCGATTTGACCCGACAAATTCAATATATTGTTCAAGAAAGTTATCAAATAAAATTTTGGGATACCATTGAGTTTTGATCCTAGAATCGCCACTGTTTATTACTTGTTCAAGTATTAACTAAAAGTTGGACCGTTATTAAATCTAACTCCTAAATCATAGTACTAAATATGTTATACAAACACAATTACAAGTTAAACTAAACGAAGTATAAAAGTAGTAAAACACGTATCATATTTTTAGTACGATCATATTACATAACACACCATGTTCCTTTATATTCAACTAGATAAATAACGGACCGCGCGTTGTCGGTTACATTTGAATAGACGTTGGTTCTTATTCGTAATTCGTAATACCTAATTATGTTAAACGCAAAAAACCTATCATATTGAAAATTGAAATTAAACACCAACCGGAGGAATTTCTATTTTATTACACAAAGTCGAATTCCGGGCTTATTGTCTGTTCCAAAAATAGGAAATATCATGAATGAAAGAAAGAAGATATTACTAAACTATAGTTAGTCCTTTTGTGTAGATTCATAAGAAACCAAAAGAATGCTACCTGCAACATTAATAAAACAACCACCAAAAAAGTGAGATTGTTATTTGTAAAATCAAAAGGTAGTTGGTGTTTTGTTCATGGACGACACCCCCGAAAGTCTGTAGGGATAAACGAAAAATCAACGTAAACATCAATAAACCTGTAAGTAGCTAAAGAGTACCGACGAACGATTTGAACAAAATTGCAACTAAAGCCGTTGAAAGATTGACCACCTCATGGAAATTCACTTATTTTTAGCTAGACTCGAAAGTGATTAAATAGTTTGAACTTCGCCGAAAGCGTATTCTAATACAACCACGTAAATCCTTTTTTCAAAAGAGTCTGACGATAAAATTGAAGTAATCAGAGATCCAAACCATTTCAATCAACATAATATAATTACCAGCCCCAACCCATTTTGCCACCTCTAATAATTACCAGCTAACCAGCCTTATTTTTATTAATTGCACAACCCTTTTACACTATGTAACATCAAAAGTTGCATTTACTTAGAAGGTGAGAGCACATGCTAAAATACACAATGTAGTAAACAGTGAGAATGCATATTGTATAAAAATTCGAAACCAAGAAGAGTGGTGCATGTTATCAAACCTTGTGATAGGTTGGATCAGGAACTATAACTAACCTACAATCTGCAAGTGGCGAGAGCAATTAAGAGCAAGCAACAACAACCTAAGAAAACGTAAAAGCAAACACATTAATACCACCGTACTGAAATAAATTTATTTATCCACACTTACAGTAGAACATCTACAGTAAATTTGAAAATAAAACGATCACTGACCAATTGAGATTTCAATCAACAATACCTGCAACGAATGTTAACAGCAAGTGCAAAAAACGTTAACAAACCCTGCTCCGACCGTTCAATTTTATTACCAATCCATTAAGACATGAAGAGAGACATGGAAATAGGTTCAACAACACAAATAATCAAGGTGTTAGAGCCGACTTATAATAACCAATAACTAAACTAATAAAATACGTGAAGTAAATAGGGATTTTCCCTAGTCCCACCTTCAACTAACCCACTGAGAGAATCAATTAAGAGAAGATGAAGGTGGATGGGTGCAGTGGTGAAGCGTCGGTGTATCAAGTCGGCACAAAATGCAGTGACACAACTACAATCCCTTACACATGGTCTCTTAACAAACACATTTTGTACCGCAAATGAACTTACCAATTCATCGTCATTATTATCAGTAGCAATCAATTCAGACACTTTGAAAGCATAACATCCTAATGTGAAAAACAAAATTGAAATAAAACATTGTAAAAATTTAGACAAAAAAAACCTAGAAAAAATTAAACATGAAAAGGATGAATACCTTATAGCAAATGCAGCAGATAAATGCGACCTCACAAATAAAAAACAAAACATCCGGGCTTCAATAGGTTCGAATTAAAGAAAATGCCTAAAAAATCAACCAAAATTCACGAATTGTGCACCTAAAGAAGAGGTAGCGCAAAACTCACCGTTGAGGCAATCACATCGTATATCGCAAAAAACAATCAACAAAACCCAAGTTTTTGTCGCTGCGACATCAGGGAAGGAAACCTAATTTTTTTTTCATTGGTCGTGAAAGAGAAAATTTAAGTGTGAATGATAAAAATCAAGCAACTATCGAGGCTCAGATCCGTGTTTAAAATCAAGCAAGAGAACATGAATCGGCATGGCTGCAATCTTTGAATTGCCCCGCAAGATACTCGACTTAACTCCCACATATATATCATCAAAGCCTATTTTATCAAACCTTCTTGTGAGTACCAAAAGACGTTGTCACTGATAGAAGTTCCAACTAAACAATAGTGTTGTGAATCATGGCAACGCTTATGTTTTTTTGCTGAAGTATGACCGCATAAATTAAGATGTATGCAGCCTTGTACATAGGCTAACCAAATCTACAGAATAAACGAAAGCAACGATACACCTAACATAAGAAGCTTAAATTATCATTTGCCAAAAAGCAAGAATGCAAATGCTACAACACTTTGAAACTGACAACCACAAAATGAAATCCAGAAACAACTCGACTACAATAATAGAACACAATATAAACACAAAGAGTAAGACATTACCAAATATACGGGAGCATTGACCATCATTTCATGTATGTCCTTGGAACACAACTCTAGGATCCACTTCCCAATTCTCCCCTTCAACATGTTCAAAAACATTTACACAAACACCTATACAACATTTATTTAAACACAAAAATATATATGTACTGATTAGAATTTGAAAGAGTTTGTTGCCACGTCCATGTTCGTTCATAGTAGAAATTGAGCCTGAGAAAACGAACTCCAGAATGCAAGCGATACTCCCCAATCATTCAATAAATCTTAACATTGATACTTTCAGTTTCACATAACACATCTATAAATTAAGAGTAGTTGTTACTATAAACTAAAAGTTTTCAAATCATATAAAGCATTTCTTTTATCTATGGCCATTATCTAATGGGTTTATTCAATTAACTTTATCCATATATACTAACTTAGCAAATAGAACAAATCAAACTTTAGATATATCACAAAAAATAAACAAACTTAAAAAGTTACCTTATGATCGAGATAACTGTAAATAAAGTGAATGCAGAACACCACCAAACAACTGAGTAAGATAATCTGCATAACACAAATCAAGTTGTATCAAAAATGTATTATAGGAAACCTATTTATAAACCATGCAAAATAAGAATCCAATTGGGAAATTAAAAGAAACATAAATTTTCTATAAAAATTTATCATACGAATTGGAATGCAGGTAATACACACTTTAAATACAAAGAATTAAATTTGAAACACTAACCTGTTGAATCGAACAATTTAGAAACGGAAAAATCAAATACGCAATTGCTACTGAATCGAACAATTTAGAAGGAAAAAATATTGCGATGATACCCAACGGTGACACCCTTCGATCAAAAAATCAAGGCGACTGTTGTTTTGGTTGTAGGTTACTCAAATCGAATATCAGACTTCGATTATCACCACTGACGAACGATATGATTGTATGTGAAATTAGGGTTTTTTTGGTTTCATCAATGGTCTAACGTATTAAGGACAATTTTGTTTGAAAATCGTTTATTAGTTTGACAAATCGGTAAACCCTCCGATTATCATTAATTTAATACTCCGTATGTTTTAGTGTGAACGTTAATTTAGGGCTTTCTGCTCTTGAAGTAACCCATCACACATGTGAGTAGAAGGGGTGGTGTTGGTAGCGAATAGGAAAGATCGGCCACAATTATTCAGTAGGAATACACCAAAATGTATATCAAGAATCATGGCAAACCCTGTTTTTGAAGAACAATCGCATAAAGAAAAGGATAGATGAAAGGTCGGCTAGAAAGAGTCGGTGTTTGTGTGTTTTTAGAGGAGAACATGAAATGCCGTTTTGGGTGTTTGTGTGAAGAGAATGACCAAATTTATGGTGGTTATTAGTGGACAAGGATAATAATTAGTATTTCGGTTTTCATATCGGGAGTATTGATACCGAATTGCGTAATACCGCAATCACTTTTTGTGTAAACTTGAAACCAATACCGAATACTGTCGGTACAATAGTTCGGTACCGATGTCAGTATTGTATCGGTACGTTTTGGGTTTTTATAATTAGTATTTCGGTTTTCATATCGGGAGTATTGATACCGAATTGCGTAATACCGCAATCACTTTTTGTGTAAACTTGGAACCAATACCGAATACTGTCGGTACAATAGTTCGGTACCGATGTCAGTATTGTATCGGTACGTTTTGGGTTTTTCGATATTTTTGCTCATCCCTAGTTTGTGGTGTCTTTAATTTGTCGGTATCAGACAATCTAATATCATACGTGACAGTTATTGCGTAAATGTTGGTTGACGTCTTCCTCGAAGAAGGTGCAACAGTTCTTTAAGAGGTTCTGCAGGATTAATAATCGATACAATGGTCAAATGAGGATCATAAATTTATATGTTAGAGGTGTGAAGAATTTGATCAAAGGAACAAGGCGTGACTTGGTGAACAAGTTGTAGGAGCTTGACTTGGTGAACAAGTCGTAGGGAGCTTGACTTGGTGAACAAGGCGTAAAGATTATGTTGCCTTATTTAATTCTTCTAGCACGAATAGAGTATGGAGCAAGTATCTAATTTATACAAAGGTCTTTTACTTGAATGCAAAGTTATACTTGTGCATCAAGGCGGCCAAGAAGATTCCAGATTGTTTATTTGTTTGTTCCCCTAAGCTATTGTTCCCTATATATTGTAACCCTCACCTCATTGTAATGTGTACACAATAATATAAGAAAATATCTGGTTTGCGCCCGTGAAGTAAACCTTTCTCCGTGTTTTGGAGTTGGGATATAACCACGTTAAATACCCGTGTCTTTTGTACTTTATTTATCGTTTTAATTCGTTTGTCATTTGCGGGTAAGTGATCGCATAAATCACTTGTCTTGTTGGGGCCTACCGAATTCCTAACAAGTGGTATCGGAGCTAAAGGTTTGAAGACCGGGCACGATGGCGAATTGAAAGCATGGTGAACGAACGACGGGTATATGATGTGATGCAACATGTATCATGATCATGAGATCAGTCAACGGGGTCGATGATCGGATCGATGTGTCTTATTGCTGAGAGATTTTCGGGAAGATCCGAGTATCGGATCTAAGTTATCATTCCTTGTGGTCCCGTTCGAGGGAATGATGAACTTTCAAAATTCGAATTCTACTGCGCATATGGAGGAGAAAAATCGTAACAGGTTCGTTAATCGTTGGATTGGTTTGAAATTTTTATTGAAGGTGCTAGATGCATAGGTCTAGTGGCCGTCAAAATTTGAGGAAGATTGAACCATTAGATCTCGAGATATAGTTTTTCGAAGCTGCTGCCATTCAGGTTTAAACTGTTAGGATTCGAAGTTGTTAGAGAAGAAAAATCATTACGGGTTCGTTAACCGTCGGATCGCCTTGAAAGTTTTACTGTAAGTAAAAGACATATAGATCTAGTTGTGGTTAAAATTTGACAGTGATCAGACCGTTAGATCTGGAGTTATGTTTTTTCGAAGTTGCAGTTGTTCGGGTTTAGAGTTGCAGTGAGAGAAAAATCATAGAGGGTTCGTCTACCGTTGGATCAACGTGAAACTTGGACTGTAAGTTCCAGAAGTTCTGATCTAAGAGTGTTAAAGTTTTGGTGATGATCGGATCGTTGGATCTTGAGAAATGATTTTTTAAGTTGCGGCAGTTTTATGAGAGAGTTCCAGTTTTGATGTTGCGAGTGGCGAGACGATTTGTTTAGCGAATTGTAACGACCCACCTTCGTTTAGCCAAAAACACGACTTAATTTTTTTTTTTTATAACAGACCATCTGGATGGCGTCCAGGCCTCTGGACGGCGTCCAGTTACAAAAGACAGGATTTCGTCCCAAATATTGGACGGCGTCCAGTTGAACTGTAACACCCCGTTTTCCCCGTATATGATATATATAGGTGTATCATGTATGTACGACTAGCGTATGAAGGGTTTGAGACGTGTTCGTGGGTTGGAGTTCTTTTACGCGAGAAGACTGATCAGACCGTGTTAAAGGTCGCGGTGCGGAGAAATGGTCGCGGCGCGTCAATACAAGTAATTCAGGATCAGGAGGCATGGTAAGACAACCACCAGACCACGTTTAATGTCGCGGCGGGTGGATATGGGGCCACGGCGCGGCGTTCCTGGCGAGCTGGTACCAGATTTGTAATTTTAAAAGATATTCAAGGGCATTTTGTTCATTTCGCGTGTGTGCCAGATTGGGATCTTAAATCCCATCCACTCATTTCATTTCTTTCATTTCTTTTTCCTTTTCTTTCTCATTTTCCTCTCAAAACTTCAAACCCCAATTGATTCAAAGGGATTTTTGGAAAGGAAGAAGCGGGTTTTGATCGAAAGCGTAAGAGATAAGTTTGTTCTCCTCGTTCTTAGCTACAAGGTGATACTAGCGGTAAGCCCTAACTCCGAAATTCGTTTTTGTGTTCATCATTCAAATTTAGGGCTTTTGATTGTATGTTCATAAATGGAACCCCACTAGTTGTTAATGGAAGATACTTACTAGAGTTTGGGTTTATAAGTGACGAAGGATGGTTTTGGGTTGGAAACCGATTTGGCCATGATTTAGGACTTGGAATTGGGTTTAATCACTAGGTTTGATGATTATGGAAGTGTTGGAACCATTTTGGGTGTATTTGGTTGACAAATTTTGAAATGGGTCAAAATTAAGGTTTAAGTGTCATTTTGGGCAAGATATGTAGTGACCCGAACTTTTCCATGTTTATATATATTAATTGAGATTGATATTTACATGATTAAATGTTTCCAACATGTTAAGCAATCAAACTTGTTAAGACTTGATTAATTGAAATATGTTTCATATAGACAATTGACCACCCAAGTTGATCAGTGATTCACGAACGTTAAAACTTGTAAAAACTATATGATGACATATATGGATATATATATATAGTTAACATGATACTATGATAAGAAAACATATCATAAAGTATATTAACAATGAACTACATATGTAAAAACAAGACTACTAACTTAATGATTTTTAAACGAGACATATATGTAACGATTATCTTTGTAAAGACATTTAATGTATATATATCATATTAAGAGATATTCATACATGATAATATCATGATAATATAATAATTTAAAATCTCATTTGATATTATAAACATTGGGTTAACAACATTTAACAAGATCGTTAACCTAAAGGTTTCAAAACAACACTTACATGTAACGACTAACGATGACTTAACGACTCAGTTAAAATGTATATACATGTAGTGTTTTAATATGTATTTATACACTTTTGAAAGACTTCAATACAATTATCAAAATACTTCTACTTAACAAAAATGCTTACAATTACATCCTCGTTCAGTTTCATTAACAATTCTACTCGTATGCACCCGTATTCGTACTCGTACAATACACAGATTTTAGATGTATGTACTATTGGTATATACACTCCAATGATCAGCTCTTAGTAGCCCATGTGAGTCACCTAACACATGTGGGAACCATCATTTGGCAACTAGCATGAAATATCTCATAAAATTACAAAAATATGAGTAATCATTCATGACTTATTTACATGAAAACAAAATTACATATCCTTTATATCTAATCCATACACCAACGACCAAAAACACCTACAAACACTTTCATTCTTCAATTTTCTTCATCTAATTGATCTCTCTCAAGTTCTATCTTCAAGTTCTAAGTGTTCTTCATAAATTCCAAAAGTTCTAGTTTCATAAAATCAAGAATACTTTCAAGTTTGCTAGCTCACTTCCAATCTTGTAAGGTGATCATCCAACCTCAAGAAATCTTTGTTTCTTACAGTAGGTTATCATTCTAATACAAGGTAATAATCATATTCAAACTTTGGTTCAATTTCTATAACTATAACAATCTTATTTCAAGTGATGATCTTACTTGAACTTGTTTTCGTGTCATGATTCTGCTTCAAGAACTTCGAGCCATCCAAGGATCCATTGAAGCTAGATCCATTTTTCTCTTTTCCAGTAGGTTTATCCAAGGAAATTAAGGTAGTAATGATGTTCATAACATCATTCGATTCATACATATAAAGCTATCTTATTCGAAGGTTTAAACTTGTAATCACTAGAACATAGTTTAGTTAATTCTAAACTTGTTCGCAAACAAAAGTTAATCCTTCTAACTTGACTTTTAAAATCAACTAAACACATGTTATATATCTATATGATATGCTAACTTAATGATTTAAAACCTGGAAACACGAAAAACACCGTAAAACCGGATTTACGCCGTCGTAGTAACACCGCGGGCTGTTTTGGGTTAGTTAATTAAAAACTATGATAAACTTTGATTTAAAAGTTGTTATTCTGAGAAAATGATTTTTATTATGAACATGAAACTATATCCAAAAATTATGGTTAAACTCAAAGTGGAAGTATGTTTTCTAAAATGGTCATCTAGACGTCGTTCTTTCGACTGAAATGACTACCTTTACAAAAACGACTTGTAACTTATTTTTCCGACTATAAACCTATACTTTTTCTGTTTAGATTCATAAAATAGAGTTCAATATGAAATCATAGCAATTTGATTCACTCAAAACGGATTTAAAATGAAGAAGTTATGGGTAAAACAAGATTGGATAATTTTTCTCATTTTAGCTACGTGAAAATTGGTAACAAATCTATTCCAACCATAACTTAATCAACTTGTATTGTATATTATGTAATCTTGAGATACCATAGACACGTATACAATGTTTCGACCTATCATGTCGACACATCTATATATATTTCGGAACAACCATAGACACTCTATATGTGAATGTTGGAGTTAGCTATACAGGGTTGAGGTTGATTCCAAAATATATATAGTTTGAGTTGTGATCAATACTGAGATACGTATACACTGGGTCGTGGATTGATTCAAGATAATATTTATCGACTTATTTCTGTACATCTAACTATGGACAACTAGTTATAGGTTACTAACGAGGACAGCTGACTTAATAAACTTAAAACATCAAAATATATTAAAAGTGTTGTAAATATATTTTGAACATACTTTAATATATATGTATATATTGTTATAGGTTCGTGAATCAACAGTGGCCAAGTCTTACTTCCCGACGAAGTAAATCTGTGAAAGTGAGTTATAGTCCCACTTTTAAAATCTAATATTTTTGGGATGAGAATACATGCAGGTTTTATAAATGATTTACAAAATAGACACAAGTACGTGAAACTACATTCTATGGTTGAATTATCGAAATCGAATATGCCCCTTTTTATTAAGTCTGGTAATCTAAGAATTAGGGAACAGACACCCTAATTGACGCGAATCCTAAAGATAGATCTATTGGGCCTAACAAACCCCATCCAAAGTACCGGATGCTTTAGTACTTCGAAATTTATATCATATCCGAAGGGTGTCCCGGAATGATGGGGATATTCTTATATATGCATCTTGTTATTGTCGGTTACCAGGTGTTCACCATATGAATGATTTTTATCTCTATGTATGGGATGTGTATTGAAATATGAAATCTTGTGGTCTATTGTTACGATTTGATATATATAGGTTAAACCTATAACTCACCAACATTTTTGTTGACGTTTAAAGCATGTTTATTCTCAGGTGAATATTAAGAGCTTCCGCTGTTGCATACTAAAATAAGGACAAGATTTGGAGTCCACGTTTGTATGATATTGTGTAAAAACTGCATTCAAGAAACTGATTTCGATGTAACATATTTGTATTGTAAACCATTATGTAATGGTCGTGTGTAAACAGGATATTTTAGATTATCATTATTTGATAATCTACGTAAAGCTTTTTAAACCTTTATTTATGAAATAAAGGTTATGGTTTGTTTTAAAAATGAATGCAGTCTTTGAAAAATGTCTCATATAGAGGTCAAAACCTCGCAACGAAATCAATTAATATGGAACGTTTTTAATCAATAAGAACGGGACATTTCAAGATAGGTGTTTAACACCTATGATTCGGGTTTAATCGGTGTATTAGGACCATACTCACTTGTGTTAGTGATTATTGGTTAGTTTGGGCGCGTTTTGTGCTTAGAAGTGCATTTGGGTCGAAATTGCACTAAGTGTTAGTTGGGTTGGTTTGAAAGTCCACCCTAATTGTGGTTTGTATTGTGTTAATGGAATAGGTACGTTCCATTGACGTATTGCGGATTTGTTCGGTTGCATTCATCAAGACGACAAGGTGAGTGTTAATATCCTATGTGCATATGTATGTGTAGGATGGGTGCGGGTCGGGTGAAGTGACTCTCGGCTATAGAGCTCACTTCACATATAGGTGGATTTGATGGACTTGTGTATGGGTCCAATTGGCACGGTTGTGTGTTTTGGTTGACCACCTTTGGTGAAGTGCACATTTTGTGTGTACGATATCACATGGTCTTGTGAGGTGGATAATCCCGATGGCGTGGGATTTGGTATTTGAAATGCGGTTGAGTAACCCCGATGATGTGGAATTGTATAACCCCGATGGTGTGGGTTTGTTGTGAGAAGTGAGTCACGTGTGGATGCGGATTCACGATGAAGTGTGTAGTTCGGTCATCTTATTGAGGTAGTGACTCGTGTGGTTGCTGATTACTAAGGCTAGTGTAGTTTGGCCAACCTCGATGTTGTTGTGTTATTGAAGATAGTAGTCTCGTGTGGATGCGGATTTACTAAGGCTCGTGTAGTTCGGCCAATCTTCATTTTGGTATTTGGTAGTTGGTTTTGGTATTGGGTTAAGGGGTTAACCTATATATATATATATATATATATATATATATCGTCGTATTGTTGTGTTGTAGCTAACCCTCCGGGTGTAGCTTATTGGGGTGGTACATATCGTCGTTGGTGTACTTACTTTGTTGATATTGTTAGCTTGTTGTATAGCGATGGTACGGTATGCATAGATTAGCTTGCCTTTATGCTTGGATGCTCCGGTATGTGCTATTTGGTTATTATTGTGTGGCGTATCCATTTTATGCATATATATGTATGTAGTATATTCTCACTCAGCGTTAGCTTACCCTCTCGTTGTTGCTATTTTTATAGGTTCGCATGATTGGCGGCTCGGGTAAGCATGGGGATTAGAGATCGCGGATAGGTTGCTCTAGAAGATCGTGTTCTTGGACTCGATTAGGATTGGGTAGCATAGTCCCAATCACCATGCTCGGTTTTGTTGGAAATTAAAATAGTCGGGTCGTGTTCTTCCTTTCGGATATTTAAACTATGTATTAAATGTTTTAAAAGTTTATTGAACTTATTATTGTGTTAAAGATGTTTTTTGAAAACATAATTAGGACCTAAATATTAATGTATTATAGAGAAAAAATTTACGGGTCGGTTTAAATGCAGGTTGGGTTGTTTCAAGTGGTATCAGAGCATAGTCTAAGGGATTTAGGCGACTTGAGATAGATTCCTAGACTTAGACTTTTGTATGTGCTTAATTGTTGCGGGACTTGTAGGTGAAAGGGTCGGACAGGGACTTGGTTAGTGCCTTAGCGTGTAGGTGAACTAACTAGGATTTTGGCTTGTGTTGTGATGTAATTCTTGCGTGTGTTTGTAACGCATAGAATTTTTGGTTTGTGTTGGTTAGCTCATCAAGCGAGGCGGTCGTTGTATTAATGAGTTGATACAGCGTGTGTGCGTAATAAGGACTTGTAAACCTTATTACGTGTGCAAATCGTGTCTAACAAGTGATGTACGACGAGTGTTTAGTAAGATGGGGCGGTGTTGTGTGTGTGGTTTTTATATGTTCGTGGACTAATCGTTTGCATTCTTTAGAATGACGACGCGAAACGAGATCGAGACGAATGACAATGAGTTTAACGCTAGAGTTGCGGAGCAAATGGGAGCGTTTTGAGAAGAAATGGATAGGAAGTATTCCGAAATTCAAAGCAGGGGTGAAATGGAGCGTTGTCATAAGAGCTTCATGAGGACTAAACCCCCGATGTATGACGGAAAACCGGATCCTTTGGTAAGTACAACATGGATCTCGGATGTCGAAGGGTGTTTTCGTACTATTGATTGCCCTCTCGAGAAGATGACAAGACTCGCTACTAGCTTGTTGTGGGGTAGGGCGAAGGATTGGTTGGATGGTAAGATTGATCTTGTCGGTGGTGAGCCGTTTATGGCGTTATCGTGGGACGAATTTAAGGAGGAATCCTTCGAGGAGTTCTGGACTGGAGCCGATTTGATGGAATTGCGAGATGAGTTGCGAAATTTGCAACAAGGATCTATGGACTTGAATACTCTTAAGACGACCTTTATGGCGAAGGCTCGTTTTTGCCCGAAGTAAATGGGGAATGATCGTATGTTGATGGAAGATTTCTATCGAACCCTGAATGATGACTTGAAGAATAAAATTAGCAGGGGTCAAGCGAAGTCATTTGCGGAGTTATTCGCGGTGGCTAGGGGTTTCGAATGGTATTCGCGATCAAAGATTGGTGAACCTTTAAGTGAGAGAAGGGTTGATTCGTATGGTACTCCAAGTAAGAAAACTAAAGGTGCAAGTGCGAGCACGGGTGGTACACGGACGAGTATATCGGATTCTAGTACGTCTAGATGTTACAATTGTGGCGTGAGGGGTCACAAGTCTTGGGAATGTTCGGTGCCAAAGGGTGATGGCACGGTGTGCTTCAATTGCCAGGAAGAAGGGCATCGTAAGTCGGAGTGTCCTGAGATAGCGGGGACGAGTGCGGCAAGGAGACGTTAAGGTACGTTTCGTTTTAATAAATATGTCCTTTGATTATTTATTTATGTGCCGATGTGTACGGGTTTGTTAATTGCATTGTGTTGTGCATATTGTTGTTATGAGTGACATTCCTAATGGGATTACCCTACGGTGGCGTTTTGATTAATGGGCGAAGGGTGTAAGACTTGGTGTAACCAAGCATTCCTTAGTATTAGGAAATGTTTCTACCAAGCCATGAGTATGAGCTTTGGTGTTCGGTCGTTAAGCGCGTGTCTGCTTTCGTGATGAAGTTGATGAACCATGAGGTTCGACGGGTGGATAAAACCCTAAAGATCGAGTGTTTGATCTCGGTGTGTGTTGGTAATGGAGTCTACGTGACGCGATGTTAGGTGCCTCTTTCATACCTACTAGCGTAATATTCGACTCCGATGGTGTTGCGGTTACATTGTACTTAGGGTACCGGAGAGAAACCCTTAGGTACATGAGTGAATAGGTCAAAATTTGACAAGCTATAGCAATTGGATGATTGCGAGAGTAAAGTTTGTGTAGTTTGTGGTGAACTCTTCGTTCGAAGTTGATAATGCTAAAAACGAACATATATTTCATAGCATTATTCCTCAAGAAAGACAAGCTTTTAGTTGCAGTTGCCCTATTTATAAGTGATATTCGTTTAAATAATAAAAGGTGAAGACAAAAGACAGATTCGACGAATTGAAGACGCAAACGACCAAAAAGCTCAAAAGTACAAAGTACAATCAAAGAGGTTCCAATTATTGATAAGAAACGTCTCAAAATTACAAGAGTACAAGATTCAAAACGCAAAGTACAAGATATTATATTATACGCAAGGACGTTCGAAAATCCGGAACCGGGACCAGAGTCAACTCTCAACGCTCGACGCAACGGACTAAAAATTACAAGTCAACGGAGTACAAGAATATAATATAATATATATATATAATTAAATTTAATTATATATATTATATTATATAATAAATAAATAAGCAGCCCACATTTTTGTAGACTTTTGAGCCTCCCCAGCTGGCCATGCGATCGCATGAGCCTGAAGGGCAAAGCTCATGCGATCGCATGAGCACCTTTTCCAGCCCACATACCCTATAAAAACGAGTGTTTGGTTCATCAATATCATCCATCAATCTCTCTATCTATATGTAAACGTATATATATATATATATATATATATATATATATATATATATATATATATTTATATTTATATTTTAATTTTAATTTTAATTTTAAATCCTAATAATAAGGGTATGATAGCGAATGTTGTAAGGGTGTAAGTCGAAATTCTGTCCGTGTAACACTACGCTATTTTTAATCATTGTAAGTTATGTTCAACCTTTTTACATTAATGTCTCATAGCTAAGTTATTATTATGCTTATTTAAAACGAAGTAATCATGATGTTGGGCTAAAAATATTAAAATTGGGTAATTGGATTTTGTACCATAATTGGGGTTTGGACAAAAGAACGACACTTGTGGAAATTAGACTATGGGCAATTAATGGGCTTTATATTTGTTTAACTAAATGATAGTTTGTTAATTTTAATATAAAGATTTACAATTGGACATACCTATAAATAACCATATACACTCAAATCGGACACGATGGGCGGGATATTTATATGTATGAATAATCCTTCATTTAACCGGACACGGGAATGAATTAATAGTCACTAGAATTATTAAAGCAGGGGTGGAATTATGTACAAGGACACTTGGCGTAATTGTTAACAAAGTATTAAAACCTTGGGTTACACGCAGTCGATATCCTGGTGTAATTATTAAACAAAGTATTAAAACCTTGTTACAGTTTAAGTCCCCAATTAGTTGGAATATTTGACTTCGGGTATAAGGATAATTTGACGAGGATACTCGCACTTTATATTTATGACTGATGGACTGTTATGGACAAAAACCAGACGGACATATTGAATAATCCAGGACAAAGGACAATTAACCCATGGGCATAAAACTAAAATTAACACGTCAAACATCATGATTACGGAAGTTTAAATAAGCATAATTCCTTTATTTCATATTTAATTTCCTTTATTTTCATATTTAATTGCACTTTTAATTATCGTACTTTTTAATTATCGCAATTTTATTTTATCGCACTTTTATTTATCGCAATTTCCTTATTGTTATTTACTTTACGCTTTAAATTAAGTTATATTTATTTTTATTATTTTACATTAGGTTTTAACTGCGACTAAGTTTTAAAATCGACAAACCGGTCATTAAACGGTAAAAACCCCCTTTTATAATAATAATATTACTTATATATATATTTGTATTTTTATAAATTAAACTAATATAGCGTTAAGCTTTGTTTAAAAGATTCCATGTGGAACGAACCGGACTTACTAAAAACTACACTACTGTACGATTAGGTACACTGCCTATAAGTGTTGTTGCAAGGTTTAAGTATATCCATTCTATAAATAAATAAATATCTTGTGTAAAATTGTATCGTATTTAATAGTATTTCCTTGTAAAATTTAATAGTATTTTATACCCCTTAGCTTTAACATCAAGTATTTTTGGCGCCGCTGCCGGGGATCGAAATCTAGCTTAAAAGCCGGAAGCGCAACGCTAAATAAAAAAAGATTTTTATTTTTAGTTTACTTTTATAAAAAATACGCTTTTGTAAAAATACGCTTTTGTAAAAATACGTTTTAAATATTCAAAAATAGAAAAAGAAAAACAAAAATATAAATATTTTTAAGAGTTTGTTAAATATATAAGTTTTATAAAGTTTCTTTATTTTTATTTTAGTTTGTAAAAATATAAATTTTATTTAAATATTTTGTAATTATATAAATATTTAAAACAGAATTTAAAACAGAAAAAAAAAATAATAAACTCTCGGGCCTGCTACTGTAGCAGCCCGTAACCTGGCCCAAAATCGAAGCTCATGCGATCGCATGAGCCCGAAGGCATATTTTCATGCGATCGCATGAGATCGTCTGACACGCCACAGCTTACCCTAATTCAGCATTTATTACGGGTATTATTTATTATTATTAATTTAAAACCCTAATTAGGTTTTTAATATTTAATTAGTTAGTTTAGATTTTAATTAATTTATATATTTAGGTTAATTAGTTTAAATAATTTATAAAATTAATACTTTTATAAAATAAATAATATAAAAATAATATTTTTATAAAAATTGTACTTTTTACAACTTTTAGTATATTTTTATATTTTGTCCCTTTTTATTTGTTTTTAGCGTAATTTTTATATTTTTCCGCTCGTATTTACTTTTAAGTCATAATTTTTGCCATAGTTATTTTTTTACTTCTAGATTTTTAGGCTTTGCCGTAAAATCTCTTAAGTGCTTTTTCTTTAGACTAAGATTTAGGTGCTTTAGAATTTTGCGACGCCTTTTTAAAGTTTTAGTACCTTTTTAAGATATTGCCATTTGGGATATAGTTTTACTTGTAAGCTTTAATATTTTTAGACGCAACTTTTAATTTTTAGTTTTTAGTTCCTTTTTAAGTTTCGACACGCTACTTTCTTATTTTTATTTTTCGACGCCTTTTACCTATGTATCAATTATCACTCCAATTAGTAATCTCAATTTGCAATTTTAATTTTAAGTTAGTGATAATAATAAGGTTGGGTTAGTCGAGTGTTTTTAAAGTTTTATAAGTCACTCTTTTTCTTTCTTATTTTTCGACGCCTTTTATTTTTCAACCCTTTTCTTTTTCGACCTATTTCGACGCGCTCTTTCTTTTTCTTTCTTATTTCTCGCCATTCTAGTTTTAGGACATAGATTTTTATTCTACTTCTTCTCTAAATTTCTTAAAATTACGAAAATTTATTTTAAGTGGTTAAATTGATAGACATCAAAATTTTCTGGTTCGTAGTAATAGTTGGATTTGTACGTAGACCGGGTTATTGGAGCCAAACAGTACTCAATTATATCGAGACCAAACGAATCCTGCCCCTCTGCTGCATCTTTTGGCTATTCGAAACGTGGGCAAAATCAGAAAAGTCTATTAATTGGATAACTTATATAATTTTTCTTTCTTTTTAAAAACTAATAGGATATTCAGTGAATGCACCGAGCAAGACGTTCATCACCTTTTGTACGTTCACCACTTGTAACTCGATCAAGACATCTAACAAATATTGTCGCCGTTGATTTTTCTTTAGAATCGTCATCCAGTCGACCAAGTACTCCAATTCAAATTTCCGATAATCCATTTTTTGAACCCGACCTCACAATTGAGAATCCGGAGAATATTCAGGGACGATTCATAGATCCTGAACCATTAATTTTTCCTCCGGAACCACCAATCATTCAAACAGAGATTGTTGAGGAACGAACCATTAAATCAGAATCCTCTAGTGATTCAGATTCAACAAATTCAATTATAGAGAATCTGGAACCTTTAAGTATTCAAATTCAACAAATTCAAAACAAACCACCACAAACCGATGATAAAAAGCCGAAATTAGAAGATATGATGACGAAGCTAGTTGAAACTCAAACGCAGTTTTTCACATCTCAAAAACAAACTAATGAACAAAATGCTCAAGCATTTAGAAATCAACAAGCTTCTATTCAAAATCTGGAACAAGAAGTAAGTAACCTAGCAAGGTTAATAGGTGAAAGAAAACCGGGAAGTCTACCTAGTGATACAAATGCTAACCCCCGGAATGAAACAGCTAAAGCTATTACCACAAGAAGTGGTACAACACTTAAACCACCTGAAATACCTGTAATTTCTGATGAAGCTATTCCTACTCTACAAGAACCACAATCTGAACAAAATAAGGAAACAGAACCGGTAGTTGAAAAGGTTAATGAAGATAACACAGTTAAAGCAAAACCTTATGTTAAACCATACCAACCACCACTTCCTTACCCAAGTAAATTGAGAAAAGAAAGACTTGAAGCCGAGCAATCCAAATTCTTGGATATATTTAAACAGATAAATGTAAATCTTCCTTTCATTGATGTGATTTCAGGAATACCTAGATATGCTAAATTTCTGAAAGATCTAATCTCGAATAGAAAGAAAATGGAAGAACTCTCGGCTGTTACTATGAATGTTAATTGTTCTGCAGTGCTGTTGAATAAGATACTAGAAAAATTATCTGATCCAGGAAGTTTCACAATTCCATGTTTTCTGGGTAGTCTTAGTTCAATAGAAGCATTGGCAGATTTAGGTGCTAGTATAAATTTAATGCCGTATTCACTATACGCTAAACTAGACCTTGGAGAATTGAAACCAACAAGAATAAGTATACAACTAGTCGATAGATCAATAAAATATCCTAGAGGGATAATGGAGAACATGCTAGTTAAAGTTGGTACTTTAGTATTTCCAGTAGATTTTGTTGTTCTGGACATGGAAGAAGATTCTCAAGTTCCTCTCATATTAGGAAGACCATTCTTAAACACGGCTAAAGCAATGATAGACGTGTTTGGTAAGAAATTAACCCTAAGTATAGAGGATGAGAGTGTTACCTTTTCAGTTGATAAAGCAATGCAACAACCGCAATCTGCAGATGATACATGTTATTATATTCAAACTATAGATTCACATGCAGAATTATTAGAAGAATTTCCAGAATTACAAGGAACAGGAGAATGTTCTTTAGGAGAAGGAACTGAACCAATTGATGAAATTGAAATGTTAGCTACACTAATGGCTAATGGATATGAACCAACAACAGAAGAAATTCAAATGCTAAAAGAAGAAGACAGATATCGATATAAATCATCGATAGAAGAACCACCAACATTAGAGTTAAAGCCACTTCCAAACCATTTGGAATACGCTTATTTACATGGTGAATCTGAATTACCTGTAATAATATCGTCTTCTCTTACTGAAAATGAAAAATCACAACTCATTTCTGTGTTGAAAGCTCATAAACCAGCTATTGCATGGAAAATTCATGATATTAAAGGAATAAGTCCTTCGTATTGCACACATAAAATCCTTATGGAAGAAGGTCATAAAATGTATGTGCAACGCCAACGAAGACTAAATCCTAATATGCAAGATGTAGTTAAGAAAGAAATTATTAAACTGCTAGATGCAGGTTTAATTTATCCAATTTCTGATAGTCCATGGGTAAGCCCAGTTCAATGCGTGCCTAAGAAGTGTGGCATGACTGTCATTACAAATGAGAAAAATGAGCTTATTCCTACTAGGACTGTAACAGGATGGCGTGTGTATTGATTATAGAAAATTAAATGACGCCACCAGAAAAGATCACTTTCCCTTACCTTTCATTGATCAAATGTTGGAAAGGCTAGCCGGAAACAGTTACTATTATTTTCTAGATGGTTTTTCCGGATATTTTCAAATTCCAATAGCACCCGAAGACCAAGAGAAAACCACATTCACGTGCCCTTATGGTACTTTTGCTTACAAACGCATGCCATTTGGACTTTGCAACGCCCCTGCAACCTTTCAAAGGTGCATGATGGCGATTTTTCACGACATGATAGAAGAATGCATGGAAGTTTTCATGGAAGACTTTTCAGTCTTCGGTGATACATCTGAAACATGTCTAGTTAATTTGGAACGAATGCTTATTAGATGCGAACAATCAAATCTAGTACTTAATTGGGAGAAATGCCATTTCATGGTTAAAGAAGGCATCATTCTTGGTCATAAAATCTCAAAGGAAGGAATTGAAGTGGATAGAGCTAAAGTAGATGTAATTGCTAAACTTCCACATCCCACCAATGTTAGAGGAGTTAGGAGTTTTCTAGGGCATGCCGGTTTTTACCGACGTTTCATAAAAGATTTTTCTAAAATTGCCACTCCTATGAATAAACTCCTAGAAAAGGATGCTCCATTCATCTTTTCAGATGAATGCATCAAATCTTTTAATATTCTTAAAGAGAAACTCACTAATGCGCCGATCATGATAACACCAAATTGGAATCTACCGTTTGAACTAATGTGCGATGCAAGTGATTTTGCAATGGGAGCCGTTTTAGGACAAAGGATTGAAAAACGATTTCAACCTATATATTATGCTAGTAAGACGTTACAAGGAGCACAAACAAATTACACAACTACTGAAAAAGAACTCCTTGCTATTGTCTTTGCTTTTGACAAATTTCGTTCATATCTCGTTCTAGCTAAAACGGTGGTCTATACTGACCATTCTGCTCTTAGATACCTATTTTCAAAACAAGATGCCAAACCACGATTAATCCGTTGGATCTTACTATTACAAGAGTTTGATATTGAAATCCGAGATAAAAGAGGAGCAGAAAATCTCGCCGCTGATCATCTTTCTCGTCTTGAAAATCCCGAATTAGAAGTTCTAAATGAATCGGCCATACAAGACAACTTTCCTGATGAATATCTATTGAAGATAGATTATAATGATATTCCATGGTTTGCAGACTATGCAAACTACTTAGTTTGTGGATTCCTTGAAAAAGGATTGTCGTACCAAAAACGAAAGAAATTCTTCAGTGATATAAAACACTATTTCTGGGAAGATCCACATTTGTTTAAAAGTTGTCCAGATGGAATAATACACCGATGTGTATTCAGAGATGAAGCCAATAAAATCTTAAACCATTGTCACACAGGACCAACAGGAGGGCATTATGGGCCTCAACTAACAGCAAGAAAAGTTTATGATGCTGGATTCTATTGGCCTACAATTTACAAAGACGCACACCTTCTTTGCAAATCCTGTGATGCTTGTCAAAGGGCCGGAAAAATAAGTCAACGTGATGAAATGCCACAAAATGTCATTCAAGTATGTGAAGTATTTGACATTTGGGGTATTGACTTTATGGGTCCATTTCCAAAATCTCATAATAATCTCTACATTCTCGTTGCCATTGATTATGTATTTATATGGGCGGAAGCACAAGCTCTCCCAACTAACGATGCACGAGTTGTAGTCAACTTCTTAAAACGTCTTTTTGCATGGTTTGGAACACCGAAAGCTTTAATAAGTGATCGGGGAACTCATTTTTGTAATAATCAACTTGAGAAAGTTCTTAAAAGATATGGAGTAACTCATAAAATCTCCACTGCATATCATCCACAAACAAGTGGACAAGTTGAAAATACCAACCGAAGGAATGGTCCATTAAATTGGAGGATGCACTCTGGGCTTTTAGAACAGCCTACAAAACTCTAATTGGAACCACACCTTTCAGACTCGTTTATGGAAAAGCATGTCATCTTCCAGTAGAAATTGAACACAAAGCATTTTGGGCTTTGAAGACATGTAATCTTGATTTACATGAAGCTGGACGTCTACAGTTAAGTCAATTAAACGAATTAGAAGAATTAAGACATGAAGCATATGAAAATTCGTTAATCTATAAGGAAAGAACGAAGAAATGGCATGATAAAAAAAATCAGAAGTTCAAAAGAATTCAAAGAAGGAGACAGAGTTCTTCTTTTCAATTCAAGATTCAAGCTATTTCCTAGAAAATTGAAATCAAGATGGTCTGGACCATTTATAGTCAAAAGAGTTTTCCCATACGGAACGATAGAATTAATAAATTCAAATGGGATTGAATTTAAGGTTAATGGTCACAGAGTTAAACATTACATAGATAGTCCGATGGAAGTTGACAATGAAGTTAATCACAATTTCGATACCACAGCTAACTAAGTGTGGGGAGAATGAAGTCTTTAAAGGATAATATGTATTTCTGTTAGAGTTAGATTTTCTGTTTTCGTGTAGTTCTCGAAAATGGAACCCGAATGGTCTTTCCCTAGCAGACCCTAAAGAACTAGTCTTCTCCCCCCATTCTGAATTTTTATTTTTTTAGGTTTTTACGAAATGAAGACTTCCTGTGAACTAAACCATGGTCTAATGCTACACGCTTTGATCACTAAACGTAATAATGACACACTACCGAGTGAACTGGTATCAGTAATCAGAGAAAAATTGGACGGAGTAAGAAAAGAATCCAGATGCGAAGATAATAAGTTACAATTTGGTAAAGAAAAATCAAAATCCGCAGCGAAAAGAAGAGCACGACACCTTGAAAAATGTCACAAATGCGGAAAATGGTCACACGAAGGTAAATGTTCAAATAATCAAACCTATTCAAACACCGAATTTGTTACTTTATGCAGAGATGGACCGTTCATATATTTAGAAGAAAAAACATTAAATGCTCGAGGTTATGCCTATGTAGCCATTGAAAATCAATTAGTCCGACTATCTTATGAGTGGACTAGAGCATATCACTAAGAAATCTATTTCACAGGTAAGTTTGTATAGTTTTCATTTTTATTTTTTTTATTTTTATTTTTATTTTTATTTTTAACCTTTTAATAATAAACGCTAAATTGTTCGCTATAAAGTATTAAATTGGTATTCGATGAAATTAGGTCTTGCGACCGAAATTATTGATATCATACAAAAATTTATTACATCACTGCGAAATTTACCGTTTATTCTTAAGGTATAAATATCTTTAATCAATCAACCCAAAATATTTCAAAAATTCGTCATGAGTTAAATTAGGTTATGGAACCGAAATTACTTTACCGAAAAGAGGGGCGTATATTTTTGATAATATTTGATTGATTAAAGTGGGATAAAAGCCAAAAAGATTTTTAATTTTATTTTTACCATGTTTTTTTTTTAAAATTAATATATAAATATTAATTTAATATTGTAAACTTATTTAAAATTATAAATATTTGAAAAATTAATATTTTTAATATAAGTTTGTATGTATAAAAACATAAATATAATTTAAGTTTGGTGTGAATTTTTAATATGAATTTTTAATTTTATGCATTTTAAATTTAAGTTTGGTGTGAATTTAAATACAAAAATTTACTTTATTTCGCTAAGTTAAAAATATGATTTTTAAAATTCGTCGTGAGTTGAAGACTAGGTCGTTGAGCCGAAATTGCTTTACCCGAGGGCGGGACGAGAAATTTTATTATCATTATTTTTAATCTTATTGACTTAAAGTATGCCAAAAAAAAAAATTTAAAAATCCAAAAAAATCTTAGTTTTTAAAACAACGCTTCAAAAAGACAAATTTTAAAATTTTGTTGAGGGACAGACTATTTCAACGTACCGAAATGCCCTCATTCTTAAAAGAAATAAAATTTTAAAATTAATTAATTATTTGTTTTACAAGTTAAAGAAAAGAAAAAAAAGAAAAAAAATCCAATATGTTTGAAAAATTTGGTAAAATTTAATCATTTTTCTACGCTAATCACCCTCAATAATTTAAATTGTTACTGATTTCTTGCAAATGAGGGCATTGCAAGATCTTAAGTGTGGGAAGGGGTTAAATTCTTTCGGAATTTTACATTTTTTTTTAATTTAAATACTTGGTTACCATTAAAAAATACTAGTAACGCAGTAGTTGTATTAGAATCTAGTGCTCTCTGATAATAAAGAACAGCCCTAGTCTTATATACTGACTACCCAATTCTAGTAAAATTTTTCAAAATTTTCAATTAAATGAACTCAAAATCATGTTTATACATATTTATGAACGATAAAACTAGGTGTTAACACCGAAATTATTGTTACCTCGGAAAGGACATAAATTGAGAAACAAACCAAAATGTTAGAATTCATTTAAAATGGAATAGAGGACAATAAAAAGGCAAATAAAAGAAAATAAAAGCCAAGTGTGGGAAAATTTACCAAGTTATTTTAAACATATGTCACATATTTCTGTAACAAATAATTGAAGATACTTTTGCTTTGAACTAAACTAAACAGTTTTACCCGAGTTACTGTAAGAAAGATGGATCTACACGATGAATCAATTCCATCATTAAAAGAAAGTAAAGTGTTCCGAAAAAGACACGCGCTTCTTGATTTAGGTCATGAAGTTGTCGTCCAGACCAGCTGTAGGTTGACAAAAAATCTAGAAAAGTCATCACTAAAATCAGCAGAAAATCCACGGACCTCAGCATCAAACAGGGTCGCCAAGTGGTCAGACTTATCCTAACCATGAGAGGATATATCTTGTAAAATGGGGAGGACGCCGTGCAAATTAGCTGGATAAGACTTATGAATCAGATCTCCAGAAAGGATAATCTCCTTAAAGATCAAAAATTAGCTTTTAAGACTGATATTACTCAATCCTTGAGATTGACCTTAAAGACTGAAAACCCTATTTTTAATGCGTTCATTACCATTGAACGTAAAATCCTAGGAATTCAACGGAATTCATTAGGTCGCCTGAACCAAATCGGGTGTCAACCGTAAGAACGGTGGTTGCATAGCATGGTCAAAGACAGGACCTTGTGCCAGACCAAAAAATTATAAGGGTGAGCTTTACTATTGCTCCTACAAAGGATAGTAATTGCGTCCGACACGTTATAGACCATAATTAAAAGCATGTCAGGGGACATTGCCTTAACAGTTGCTTGTTCAACGCTTTCCTTTACAACCGGACGGTAGTTTATCGAAAGGTAATATACGGAGCAAGTATACTGGACGTGTTGCTTTCCCAATACAAGGTTAGCAAGTGGGTGATACAAAACCACAAGTTTTGAGCTAAAGTTTTCAAATCTGAAACCCACCAAACCCACAAAAAGAATTTGCAAACACCGGTGAAGGGTTATTCCGGAAAACTTATCTAGGGTAAAAGCTAGATTTAATTTTCAAAAGATCAAATATTTTCATAAAGATCCAATTTCCTTAAAGGATCTAAATTTTATAGTCATGTGGGACTGTAAACCACAACGTTACTACCATTGTTTATACCGCCGTAAAGAAATCACTGATGTACAAAGTGTGAAGAATAAAGAAGTGATTCTAGTATTTCAAGACTATATTGCTTGAGGACAAGCAACACTCAAGTGTGGGAATATTTGATAATGTTAAAAACGAACATATATTTCATAGCATTATTCCTCAAGAAAGACAAGCTTTTAGTTGCAGTTGCCCTATTTACAAGCGATATTCGTTTAAATAATAAAAGGTGAAGACAAAAGACAGATTCGACGAATTGAAGACGCAAACGACCAAAAAGCTCAAAAGTACAAAGTACAATCAAAGAGGTTCCAATTATTGATAAGAAACGTCTCAAAATTACAAGAGTACAAGATTCAAAACGCAAAGTACAAGATATTAAATTATACGCAAGGACGTTCGAAAATCCGAAACCGGGACCAGAGTCAACTCTCAACGCTCGACGCAACGGACTAAAAATTACAAGTCAACGGAGTACAAGAATATAATATAATATATATATAATTAAATTTAATTATATATATTATATTATATAATAAATAAATAAGCAGCCCACGTTTTTGTAGACTTTTGAGCCTCCCCAGCTGGCCATGCGATCACATGAGCCTGAAGGGCAAAGCTCATGCGATCGCATGAGCACCTTTTCCAGCCCACATGCCCTATAAAAACGAGTGTTTGGTTCATCAATATCATCCATCAATATCTCTATCTATATGTAAACGTATATATATATTTATATTTTAATTTTAATTTTAATTTTAAATCCTAATAATAAGGGTATGATAGCGAATGTTGTAAGGGTGTAAGTCGAAATTCTGTCCGTGTAACGCTACGCTATTTTTAATCATTGTAAGTTATGTTCAACCTTTTTACATTAATGTCTCATAGCTAAGTTATTATTATGCTTATTTAAAATGAAGTAATCATGATGTTGGGCTAAAAATATTAAAATTGGGTAATTGGATTTTGTACCATAATTGGGGTTTGGACAAAAGAACGACACTTGTGGAAATTAGACTATGGGCTATTAATGAGCTTTATATTTGTTTAACTAAATGATAGTTTGTTAATTTTAATATAAAGATTTACAATTGGACGTACCTATAAATAACTATATACACTCAAATCGGACACGATGGGCGGGATATTTATATGTATGAATAATCGTTCATTTAACCGGACACGGGAATGAATTAATAGTCACTAGAATTATTAAAACAGGGGTGAAATTATGTACAAGGACACTTGGTGTAATTGTTAACAAAGTATTAAAACCTTGGGTTACACGCAGTCGATATCCTGGTGTAATTATTAAACAAAGTATTAAAACCTTGTTACAGTTTAAGTCCCCAATTAGTTGGAATATTTGACTTCGGGTATAAGGATAATTTGACGAGGATACTCGCACTTTATATTTATGACTGATGGACTGTTATGGACAAAAACCAGACAGACATATTGAATAATCGAGGACAAAGGACAATTAACCCATGGACATAAAACTAAAATTAACACGTCAAACATCATAATTACGGAAGTTTAAATAAGTATAATTCCTTTATTTCATATTTAATTTCCTTTATTTTCATATTTAATTGCACTTTTAATTATCGTACTTTTTAATTATCGCAATTTTATTTTATCGCACTTTTATTTATCGCAATTTCCTTATTGTTATTTACTTTACGCTTTAAATTAAGTTATATTTATTTTTATTATTTTATATTAGGTTTTAACTGCGACTAAGTTTTAAAATCGACAAACCGGTCATTAAACGGTAAAAACCCCCCTTTTATAATAATAATATTACTTATATATATATTTGTATTTTTATAAATTAAACTAATATAGCGTTAAGCTTTGTTTAAAAGATTCCCTGTGGAACGAATCGGACTTACTAAAAACTACACTACTGTACGATTAGGTACACTGCCTATAAGTGTTGTAGCAAGGTTTAAGTATATCTATTCTATAAATAAATAAATATCTTGTGTAAAATTGTATCGTATTTAATAGTATTTCCTTATAAAATTTAATAGTATTTTATACCCCTTAGCTTTAACATCAGAAGTGTTTAAGGATAGGTTAAAATTGTGACGACCTAGAAATTTCCGACCAAATTTAAACTTAAACTTTATATGATTTGACACGATAAGCAAAGTCTGTAATGTTGAAATCTCAAAAACTTTTGAACTATGTTCATGTATTCATTTACCCTTCGACTATTCCCAACGATTCACGAACAAATATATGTATCTTGATGTGCATATATATAGTTATATATATATATATATATATATATATATATATATATATATATATATATATATATATATATATATATATATATATATATATATATTAATTGTAAACATTAACAAAGTATTATGTGTATGATATCGTACATTAAACTTATTGGTTTCCATATCTATTTGATATATTGAAATATCAAAGTTAAAGGATAATGTCAAACGATTAAATTAAAAGATATCTATCAAGTCCCTTAAGGATTTTGACATTATTATAAGTCTCTGTTGTGAGGTCCACATCGATTTGAGAAATCTTTCATTTTTAACTATATACGGAATAATTGGTAAAGTAATCTACAAGTGGAAATGCGGAGTGTAAATAATTGAGATAATGGATGTCAAAAAGATAAGCAAATTAATGTGTTACAATAAAATAATTTCATACATTTATTTATTCGTTGAACTTTAACCTTCAATCCTCGAACAACCATTTGTTAATGAACATGTGTAAATATATATATACAATAAATTGGAATATTAATTTTTAGAATTAATTATATAAATAACTTGCAACGTGTATTTAAAACGTGTTTATGAGTATTGAATATATATATAAATATGATTTATATACATTACTAACATTGTATGCATCTATATATATATATATATATATATATATATAGATTATAAATACAAATATGATTATAAAAATGAATAAATTTATAATTAAGTATTGATTTAAAAATGAAATATTATTACATATCATTATATCATTGTTGTTATTATTATTATTATTATTATTATTATTATTATTATTATTATTATTATTATTATTATTATTATTATTCTTATTATTAATATTATTATTATTATTATTATTATTATTATTATTATTGTTATTAATATTAAAATACAACTTAATATCATTGTTACAAATTTTATTATTATAATTATTATTAGTAATATTAATATTATTATTATTTAATATATATTTTTACTTTTAATATAAAATATACATATAAACAAAGATATATCACGCGTAATTTTTTTTTATGTCATAATCTGTTATTTTTTTTCTGTCTGCTGTTCTGCTTGTGAGATATGGTCGACACCCTTTATCTATATATAACAGCCGATCATTCCACATTATTGATTAAAAATTCATTCGATTATCCATCTTCTTAATCAAATAAAATTTCTGATAGCTGCTGTAAATTGAAAAACTAAACTGAAATGAAGAAAAACTCGAACCAAATATCTCTGTTCTTCAACTTTTTAGCCAAAACACGATTGTGAATCGAATTTCAAAATCCATTGATGCAGTTATGTTAGGAATCACTCGAGTAATCTATATGTAAGTTGCTAGCCTCTAATTCCTCAAATTAATTATTAATTTTAGAGTCAAAGTTTAATTCTAAAAAGTCAACCGAATCGTTCTTGGAGAAATTCGAGTTCGTGTTTGTGTTTCCAGTTTAATTGACGATTCCAACAGTTTCTATATAAGATTAGAAAACTATTTCATGTTGTAATCATAGTCTATTACGTGCTCAAATTCAAAAATCAATTTTTTTTAAAAAAAGTTAGTCGCGACTGCAAACAGACTGAATAATTTTTTTTTATACGAAGGTATCCAACTCAGGCTATTTTTAATTCAATTTCAATCATGATTAAAACCTTTACCCGTTAAATTGATGAAGAGTTCGTCCCTGGTTGATTATAGGTTGAAGAAGAAGAAGGAATGAGAACACAGAATAAACATTTAAATATATACGGGCTGGGTATTAATTCAGATAAACGGGATAGAAGGGATGGTTTATGTGTGTTTCAGGGTAGCGTGAGGTCGAGGGTTCGAGTCCGAGCAATGACATTCTATTCTTTTTGAAGCCTATTTTATGTGAGGTAGTAATTTTGTGATCTTACTATTATTATTATTATTATTATTATTATTATTATTATTATTATTATTATTATTATTATTATTATTATTATTATTATTATTATTATTATTATTGATTTGTTATTGTTATTGTTATTGTTATTATTATTATTATTATTATTATTATTATTATTATTATCATTATTATTATTATTATTATTATTATTATTATTGTTATTATTAAAGTTATAATTATTATTATTATTATTATCATAAGTATTATAATCATTATAAGTATTAATAATATTACTATTAGTAGTAATCTTATTATTTTAAGTAATATTATGATTGTTATCATTAGTATTATTAATAACATTATTAGTATCATTATTATTAAAAACTATTATTATCATTTTTGTTATTAGTATTATCATAATTAATAAAGTTATTATTATTACTGTTAATAAATCATTATTATTAAAACTATCATTTTAACAAATAGATATCTTGTACATAATACATATACTAGGATTATATTAATATTTCATACAATTATATAACAAAAATATTAACATTACTTATATAAATACTTACATATAACAAACTAATGATATTTTAAATATAATACTAATTATACATAAATACATATATATAAATATATTAACATAACTAAATGTATAGATATTAATTATTCTAAATATATATATATAAAATAAATAAATAAATAAATATATATATATATATATATATATATATATATATATATATATATATATATATATATATATATATATATATATATATATGTATGTATATAATTTAAGATATAAAATAAACATGCATTTTTAAATGGAAGTTATTATAAAATTCTATAAAACTAATAATATATAAATATTATATATTAATAAATGAAATTATGTGATTCTACGATTATATGTTTTAATATATATATATATATATATATATATATATATATATATATATATATATATATATATATATATATATATATATATATATATATATATATATATATATATATGAATAATATATGAATAATATAGGTTCATGAATCCGAGGCCAACCCTACACTTGTTCAATGTCATCATATGTATTTTTACTACAAAATACAGTATCGTGAGTTTCATTTGCTCCCTTTTTAAATGCTTTTGCAATATATATTTTTGGGGCTGAGAATACATGCGCTGTTTTTATAAATGTTTTACGAAATAGACACAAGTACTCAAAACTACATTCTATGGTTGGATTATTAGACCGAATATCACCCCTTTAGCTTGGTAATCTAAGAATTAGGGAACACTACCCCTAATTGACGCGAATCCTAAAGATAGATCTATGGGCCTAACAAACCCCATCCGAGGTACGAATGCTTTAGTACTTCGATTTTTATACAGACGAGAGGATTCTGTTATACAGACGAGAGGATTCTGTTTTGGGGATATTCTATATGCATCTTGTTAATGTCGGTTACCAGGTGTTCACCATATGAATGATTTTACCTTAATGCATACGAGAGGATTCTGCTTGAGGATTATGTTTATAAAAAGAAAATCTTGTGGTCTATTAAAATTATGGAAATGATTGATTATGATAAACTAATGAACTCACCAACCTTTTGGTTGACACTTGAAAGCATGTTTATTCTCAGGTATGAAAGAAATCTTCCGCTGTGCATTTGCTCATTTTAGAGATATTACTTGGAGTCATTCATGACATATTTCAAAAGACGTTGTATTCGAGTCGTTGAGTTCATCAAGATTATTATTAAGTCAATTATAGTTGGATATATTATAAAATGGTATGCATGACGTCAACTTTCGATGTAATGAAAGTTTGTCTTTTAAAAACGAATGCAATGTTTGTAAAATGTATCATATAGAGGTCAAGTACCTCGCAATGTAATCAACTATTGTGATTCTTTTATAATCGATATGAACGGGTTGTTAAACTTGGTATCAGAGTGGTTGTCTTAGCGAACCAGGTCTTGCATTAGTGTGTCTAACTGGTAGTTATTTAGATGCATTAGTGGGTCTGGACTTCGACCGTGTCTGCATGTCAAAAGTTTTGCTTATCATTTCGTGTCCAAAATTACCTGCTTATCATTCTTAGGGAATCATTTGCTTATCATTCTTAGTCTAGACACATCTTATTGCATTGACTGCATGAATAGTGTATAAACAAGATTCATATCTTAGTGTATCTGCTAAATCATATCTTAGCGTATCTGTTACTGTAAACTTGCCTGAAATATTCCATAAATTCCTCCGTAATCTACGAAATCTTTTGTTCTATATATATAGATATTCTATGTAATTAGAATACCATCCGATAGCCGGAAATCATTTCATATCAAAAAATCCTTTATTCAATCATACGAAATGGAACTCGCCACTAGTTCAAGTTCTTCAGAATCCGACAGCTATTCCGATATGGATTTTCACTCGAGCTCCGAAAGCAGTGTTACCGGAATGGATCAACCAATCAGTCATCATCAATTCTGGATGAATTGGGGATGGTTTCATAGTTTACTAAATCATTGGAGGCAAGAAAAAGGTAATCCTTTCCACCCAACATATTGTCCACTTGGCGAAGAACCTGAAACATTTACCGGCGAACCTATCCGAAACACCATTTTCAGTCTCATTTCCAGAGTATCTCGTCATGATTATATAATATCTCAAATTCTGGATCTTATTCGTCCGCTCGTCTGAACTGATAACCACCCAGGTGTAATAGAAGAAGTCAACGAGCTTCGCGCTCGAGTAATCAATTTGGAAAACGTGGTGCAAAACCTACCACCTTCAACAACAGCACTGGCAACACCAGTAACACCAACAACAACATCCGCAGCACTAGCCTCAACACTACACGCCTCAAACTCACAGTCTGTACCTCCATCATAATCATCATACTACATGATGTCCTACATCGATTATCTTCGTCCTACATGACGTTCTACATCATTTATTTACGTTCTACATGGCGATTATGTAATCTCTAATGTTTTAGAGATTATGTACTCTAGTTATAACCGTAAAACAAATGAGAATAATATCATATTAACTCATTAAATCCATGATTACATCTGAAGAAAATATATATGTATATATGTTTTCATAAAGATTGTAATTAAAAATTCTTTTGTATAAACTGTTAATGGTGAAAATATTTTAACGGGTAGGTAATACCCGAGGAATATTTAGCTTTCATATTAACATGTTATACTATACATTCTTCAATTCTGATTCAACAGTGATTTTACTATCCTACTTACATCCACAGATATACGTATCCGTACATAGCAGAATAACCATTTTCATTCAATTTCATATTTGGAATTTGAACTATCAGAATCCAGTAAGTGGCATAATAAAGAAAACATTTGACAAAATAAAATTTGTTAGAAACAAATAAATTAACTATGAGAAATTTTTTTAAGAATCCACGCTAACAAAATCCTAGCTAACTGTTCCTAGCTAACTGTTAATTCCTTATTACATTTATTTATCGCAACTTTAATTCTCGCAATTTTAATTATCGTCATTTAATTTCTGTTATTTATTTTACGCACTTTATTTATCGTCATTTAAATACTGTCATTTACGCATTTTAAATATCCGAACACGTATACAATGTTTTGACATATCATATCGACGTCATCTATATATATTATTTGAAATAACCATAGATACTCTATATGCGGTAATGATCGAGTTAGCTATACAGGGTTGAGGTTGATTCCAAAATAATATATATACCTTGAGTTATGATCGAGTCTGAGACATGTATACAATGGGTCACGATACGTATTAATTTTAATATTATATATTAAACTATATATGAATTATTGAACTACTAACTGTGGACTGCTAACATTGGACAATTAAAATGAATTAAAATATTGATTATAACATATGAAACTAAACATTTCTTCAAGTTTGCCACTTGATTTCATCTTAAACCTCATTTGTATCTTGACGATTAACATCTGCGTTCAGACCTTTCATGATTCTTGAAAACACCTCAATCGAGAGGATGAACCAACCACACTTCATCTACGGAAGAAAAAATTGATGCATATAGTTGTGCACCTGAAAACACTCGGAACCTGAGTAAACGTTAACACATATCCGTTCTAGCTCCTTTGGCATTGTTATTATCGAAAATAACATTTCAATTCTTTTTCAAATTAGGCAGTTTTGTCACAGCTCCAGCAAGTCAACTTCGACTTTTCGTTCGAAACAACCTTATTATAACCTTGATATATACGCGTGCTCTTTTATTGTTACCAGAGAACCTTTTATATTCCACCATATTACCATCAGCGTTTAATCATCTAAAAATACAATTCTCTTGAAACCACCTCGGATTGATAACCGATGATTCAGATATGGTAGCATTAAATGCAGAGGAAACTGCAAAATTGTAGATGGTCTAAACGGCCAGAAGTGTGATAATAAAGAATGGAAGGTTGGGAACGCTTGATAGAAAATTTAGTACTGAAAAACGGATTGAGCTAACCCTGAAGGAGACCGAGGACAAATACAAGGACCAAACTCTATATTCAAAGAATCCAGGTAATTCTGGATCCAATGAAATCTTCAGCAAATATCTTGCTCCGAAGTCATGTTAAATCTTGTGGAAAATCTTTCTTCATCAACCTTCGATCTTAGAAATTCCAAAATATCATCATAAATATCTTCGATATTTCTGAAGATATCTTCATAAATATTATTGTCCGATATTATTTATCTCTTCGCATTATCTGTGTTACATCATAAAGGAAACTATTTTAGTTTCTAAATTCTAAAACCTTCGAGTTTAAATTATGAATGTTATTGAAGTAGTGTTGGGAACTGAAGCATGAGTTAGTATAATATAATGACACTTGATCAACGTGATTATATTACAGTAAGACATGCTGAGTTTCTAATGGAACGTGGTGATTCACAGATCATAACGTCATCATGTGCCATGTTACACGACTCTTACATTCTATCTAATCCTCAAACATATTAAGAACATATCTTCTTGATAAATCTATTTTTCCAAGATATTCTGGTAATTTGACAAATCAAGATCGTGCTATTACAATTTCCTTCTTAGAACATTAACTATGTTCATTTTGAATTTCATACGTACGTTCTGGACCATTATTCGCTTGACTTGAAGCCGGGAAGAGAAAACAAGAGCATGGAGCTCCGAAATATAAAAAGAAATATAAAGCTCAACAATAATACAGAAATTACAAACTGTGTATATCAATGTTTATTGCAACATAAAGACACGGGAGAATTAAAAACACTATAACCCCAAGGGCGAAGTAGAAGTAAACAGATTCCTCCAGTGGAAGTTGGAAAAGGAGAAAGATTGTTGCGATAGTTAGGATAAGGACAAGGATCAGAAGTGGATTAAGCATTTTTACAAGCTTTAGAAGTATGGATTAAGGAAGAAAGTATAGGGATGGTGAGAATAATAAAACGGAAGAGGTAAATTTATAATGAAAATATCCGACAGAGCAATCGAGGCAGATGATCGCATTTAATTAAAGAGATCTTAATTTCCTTAATCACTGACGAATCAAATCTTATATAGATTTCGAAAATTTTCTTTAAATCCCTTGAATCCCGGAAGATTAACCGTGACTACATCAAAAGTTAAGACGGATATCTATTTCTTCACTTCATTCTTTGTGATAGCTTCACTTATACTCTTCGAGTAAATAAAACGTTTTATCCTTGTTACTCAATGGTGATAAAACTTTAATTTTCAGCTCGTATGCGTCATGAAAACATACTTATTGTCAGCCATGATGATTCCAATCAAATTTCGGGACGAAATTTCTTTAACGAGTAGGTACTGTGACGACCCGAAAATTTCCGACCAAATTTAAACATAATCTTTATATGATTTGACACGATAAGCAAAGTCTGTAATATTGAAATCTCAAAAACTTTTGAACTATGTTCATCTATTCATTTACCCTTCGACTATTCCCAGCGATTCACGAACAAATATATGTATCTTGATGTGCATATATATAGTTATATATATATATATATATATATATATATATATATATATATATATATATATATATATAATACTAATTGAAAACATTAACAAAGTATTATGTGTATGATATCGTACATTAAACTTATTGGTTTCCATATCTATTTGATATATTAAAATATCAAAGTTAAAGGATAATGTCAAACGATTGAATTAAAAGATATCTATCAAGTCCCTTAAGGATTGTGACATTATTATAAGTCTCTGTTGTGAGGTCCACATCGATTTGAGAAATCTTTCATTTTTAACTATATACGGAATAATTGGTAAAGTAATCTACAAGTGGAAATGCGGAGTGTAAATAATTAAGATAATGGATGTCAACAAGATAAGCAAATTAATGTGTTACAATAAAAGAATTTCATACATTTATTTATTCGTTGAACTTTAACCTTCAATCCTCGAACAACCATTTATTAATCAACATGTGTAAATATATATATACAATAAATTGGAATATTAATTTTTAGAATTAATTATATAAATAACTTGCAACGTGTATTTAAAACGTGTTTATGAATATTGAATATATATATATATATATATATATATATATATATATAAATAAATAAATAAATAAATATGATTTCTATACATTATTAACATTGTATGCATATTATAATATATATAAAATGTATAAATATTAAATGTTCAATATATAAATACAAATATGATTATAAAAATGAATAAATTTATAATTAAGTAATGATTTAAAAATGAAATATTATTACATATCATTATATCATTGTTATTATTATTATTTTATTATTATTATTATTAGTATTATTGTTATTAATATTAAAATACAACTTAATATCATTGTTATAAATATTATTATTATTATAATTATTATTAGTAATATTAATATTATTATTATTTAATATATATTTTTACTTTTAATATAAAATATACATATAAACAAAGATATATCACGCGTAATTTTTTTTATGTCATAATATGTTATTTTTTTTTCCTATCTGCTGTTCTGCTTGTGAGATATGGTCGACACCCTTTATCTATATATAACAGCCGATCATTCCACATTATTGATTAAAAATTCATTCGATTATCCATCTTCTTTATCAAATAAAATTTCTGATAGCTGATGTAAATTGAAAAACTAAACTGAAATCAAGAAAAACTCGAACCAAATATCTCTGTTCTTCAACTTTTTAGCCAAAACATGATTATGAATTGAATTTCAAAATCCATTGATGTAGTTATGTTAGGAATCACTCGATTAATCTATCTGTAAGTTGCTAGCCTCTAATTCCTCAAATTAATTATTAATTTCAGAGTCAAAGTTTAAATCTAAAAAGTCAACCGAATCGTTCTTGGAGAAATTCGAGTTCGTGTTTGTGTTTCCAGTTTAAATGACTATTCCAACAGTTTCTATATAAGATTAGAAAACTATTTCATGTTGTAATCATAGTCTATTACGTGCTCAAATTCAAAAATCAATTTTTTTTTAAAAAAGTTAGTCGCGACAGCAAACAGACTGAATAATTTTTTTTTTATACGAAGGTATCCAACTCAGGCTATTTTTAATTCAATTTCAATCATGATTAAAACCTTTACTTATTAAATTGATGAAGAGTTCGTCCCTGGTCGATTATAGCTTGAAGAAGAAGAAGGAATGAGAACACAAAATAAACATTTATATATATTTGGGCTGGGTATTAATTCAGATAAACGGGACAGAAGGGATGGTTTGTGTATGTTTCGGGGTAGCGTGAGGTCGAGGGTTCGAGTTCGAGCAATGATATTCTATTCTTTTTGAAGCCTATTTTATTTGAGGTAGTAATTTTGTTATCTTATTATTATTATTATTATTATTATTATTATTATTATTATTATTATTATTATTATTATTATTATTATTATTATTATTATTATTATTATTATTATTATTATTATTATTAGTATTATTATTATTATTATTATTATATTATTATTATTATTATTATTATTATTATTAGTATTATTATTATTATTATTGATTTGTTATTGTTATTGTTATTGTTATTATTATTATTATTATTGTTATTATTAAAGTTATAATAATTATTATTATTATCATAAGTATTATAATCATTATAAGTATTAATAATATTACTATTAGTAGTAATCTTATCATTTTAAGTAATATTACGATTGTTATCATTAGTATTATTAATAACATTATTAGTATCATTATTATTAAAAACTATTATTATCATTTTTGTTATTAGTATTATCATAATTAATAAAGTTATTATTATTATTATTGTTAATAAATCATTATTATCAAAACTATCGTTTTAACAAATAGATATCTTGTACATATTACATATACTAGGATTATATTAATATTTCATACAATTATATAACAAAAATATTAACATTACTTATATAAATACTTACATATAACAAACTAATGATATTTTAAATATAATACTAATCATACATAAATACATATATATAAATATATTAATATAACTAAATGTATAGATATTACTTATTCTAAATATATATATATAAAATAAATATATATAACTAAATGTATAGATATTAATTATTCTAAATATATATATATATATATATATATATATATATATATATATATATATATAAAATAAATATATATATAATATATAATTTAAGATATAAAATAAACATGCATTTTTAAATGGAAGTTATTATAAAATTCTATAAAACTAATAATATATAAATATTATATATTAATAAATGAAATTATGTGATTCTACGATTATATGTTTTAATATAGATATATATGAATAATATAGGTTCGTGAATCCGAGGCCAACCCTACACTTGTTCAATGTCGTCATATGTATTTTTACTACAAAATACAGTATCGTGAGTTTCATTTGCTCCCTTTTTAAATGCTTTTGCAATATATATTTTTGGAGCTGAGAATACATGCGATGTTTTTATAAATGTTTGACGAAATAGACACAAGTACTCAAAACTACATTCTATGGTTGGATTATTAGACCGAATATCACCCCTTTAGCTTGGTAATCTAAGAATTAGGGAACAGTACCCCTAATTGACGCGAATCCTAAAGATAGATCTATGGGACTAACAAACCCCATCCGAGGTACGGATGCTTTAGTACTTCGATTTTTATACAGACAAGAGGATTCTGTTATACAGACAAGAGGATTCTGTTTTGGGGATATTCTATATGCATCTTGTTAATGTCGGTTACCAGGTGTTCACCATATGAATGATTTTACCTTAATGCAGACGAGAGGATTCTGCTTGAGGATTATGTTTATAAAAAGAAAATCTTGTGGTCTATTAAAATTATGAAAATGATTGATTATGATAAACTAATGAACTCACCAACCTTTTGGTTGACACTTGAAAGCATGTTTATTCTCAGGTATGAAAGAAATCTTCCGCTGTGTATTTACTCATTTTAGAGATATTACTTGGAGTCATTCGTGACATATTTCAAAAGACGTTGCATTCGAGTCGTTGAGTTCATCAAGATTATTATTAAGTCAATTATAGTTGGATATATTATGAAATGGTATGCATGATGTCAACTTTCGATGTAATGAAAGTTTGTCTTTTAAAAATAAATGCAATGTTTGTAAAATGTATCATATAGAGGTCAAGTACCTAGCAATGTAATCAACTATTGTAATTCGTTTATAATCGATATCTAATCAACTATTCGTTCATGACATATTGCGTGTGCGTATGATTCGTGTGCGAAAATTCCAGGCTGTGTGGAATGATTTTAAGTATGCGTATATACTTTGTTCAGGGTGGATGGTTAGTGTATCCCGCTAGGGTTCACTATAGTGTAGCAGTGCGCGATGTTGCACTACTCGTTGTTTGAGGCCAATAGAGCGTATGTGATTGGTGGGTTATGGCCGTTGACTCGGTTCGCTAACTTCATCATGGGTGTAGTGTTATATCGGTATGGTAAAACGTTATCGGGAAAATACGAGTACCGATGGGGAATGGGAGTACCATTCCTGTGTTGAGATTTGGGAAGTGGATCACGTGTGGATGCGGATTCACGATGACGTGTGTAGTTCGGTCATCTTATTGTGGAAGTGAGTCGCGTGTAGTTCGGATTCACGATGACACGTGTGGATGCGGTCATTATATTGAGGAAGTGAGTCTCGTGTAGTTCGGATTCACAATGACACGTATAGATGCGGTCATTCTTTTGGATAGTGATTCTCGTGTAGTTCGGATTCACTAGGGCGCGAGTAGTTCGGCCAATCCCGATTGTTATTGCGGTGGAGGTAGTGAGTCGCGTGTGGTGCGAATTCACTAAGGCGCGTGTAGTTTTGGCCAGCCTTCATGTTGTTGGATGTGTGAACTATTGGTTGTTTTATACGCCGATGGTGGGGTCATGAGGACCATGTTGTGTGATTTGTGATGTGATAGCCGTGTTTTGCTCACATGTTGTTACGGGTGTGACAATAGTCGATTTTGTTCACCTTGGGATTAGCGTTGCCATAGTCATTTTGGGCGCTATCGGTTTTAGCAGTTGCTTATAATGTTGCGATAGTTGTGTAACAGCCGTGTTTGCGCACTACAAGGGTTGTTAAGTGGTAAGTGTTATCCGTAGAGATTCGCTTTTATTCGGTCTTCATCAGTTTGATGGTTGACTTTATTTTGGTTTGTGGTTGTTACTAGCGATGTACTTGGTATGGTACGCTAGGAGTTGATATCTCGGTACGAGATTGGTTGAGTTTTCTCAATGTGAGGGATTGAGAAAGTTTTGGTGCTCGGAATTGTGGATTTTAATAAATCGCGGGTGACGATTTAGTTGTTAAGGGTGACTCTTGAGAAGAAGTGCCTAGAGGAATTGGAAGAATACGTGGTGATTTCGCGTATTCTAATTGATCGTTATAGCCTTCGGATGATTGTATGTATTGCACGTCTCGGAATGAGTGCAAGTGTGTGTTTAGTTAATGGATTAATCTTTGGGTTAATGAGTAATGTGGGGAAGTCGGATTGGAACGATTGTTTGAGAACCATAGCGTGTAGGTTCGGATTGGTTAAGTAACTAGGATCACAAGGACGTGATCAAATCTAAGTGGGGGAGAGTTGTAACACCCCGTTTTCCCCGTATATGATATATATAGGTGTATCGTGTATGTACGACTAGTGTATGAAGGGTTTGAGACGTGTTCGTGGATTGGAGTTCTTGTACGCGAGAAAACTGATCAGACCGTGTTAAAGGTCGCGGCGCGGAGAAATGGGTCGCGGCGCGACAATACAAGCAATTCAGGATCAGGAGGCATGGTAAGACAACCACCAGACCACGTTTAATGTCGCGGCGCGAGGATATGGGGCCGCGACGCGGCGTTCCTGGCGAGCTGGTACCAGATTTGTAATTTTAAAAGATATTCAAGGGCATTTTGGTCATTTCGCATGTGTGCCAGATTGGGATCTTAAATCCCATCCACTCATTTCATTTCTTTCATTTCTTTTTCCTTTTCTTTCTCATTTTCCTCTCAAAACTTCAAACCCCAATTGATTCAAAGGGATTTTTGGAAAGGAAGAAGCGGGTTTTGATCTAAAGCGTAAGAGATAAGTTTGTTCTCCTCGTTCTTAGCTACAAGATGATACTAGCGGTAAGCCCTAACTCGGAAATTTTTTTTTGTGTTCATCATTCAAATTTAGGGCTTTTGATTGTATGTTCATAAATGGAACCCCACTAGTTGTTAATGGAAGATAATAACTAGAGTTTGGATTTATAAGTGAGAAGGCGAGTTTTGGGTTGGAACCCGATTTGGCCATGATTTAGAACTTGGAATTGGGTTTAATCACTAGGTTTGGTGATTATGGAAGTGTTGGAACCATTTTGGGTGTATTTGGTTGACTAAATTTGAAATGGGTCAAAATTAGGGTCTAAGTGTCATTTTGGGCAAGATAGGTGTTTAACACCTATGATTTGGGTTTAATCGGTGTATTAGGACCATACTCACTTGTGTTAGTGATTATTGGTTATTTTGGGCGCGGTTTGTGCTTGGAAGTGCATTTGGGTTGAAATTGCACCAAGTGTTAGTTGGGTTGGTTTGAAAGTCCACCCTAATTGTGGTTTGTATTGTGTTAATGGAATAGGTACGTTCCATTGACGTGTTGCGGATTTGTTCGGTTGCATTCATCAAGACGACAAGGTGAGTGTTAATATCCTATGTGCATATGTATGTGTAGGATGGGTGCAGGTCGGGTGAAGTGATTCTCGGCTATAGAGCTCACTTCACATATAGGTGGATTTGATGGACTTGTGTATGGGTCCAATTGGCGCGGTTGTGCGTTTTGGTTGACCACCTTTGGCGAAGTGCACATTTTGTGTGTACGATATCACATGGTCTTGTGAGGTGGATAATCCCGATGGCGTGGGATTTGGTATTTGAAATGCGGTTGAGTAACCCCGATGATGTGGAATTGTATAACCCCGATGGTATTTGAAATGCGGTTGGATAATCCCGATGGCGTGGGATTTGGTATTCGATGTTGTTGTGTTATTAAAGATAGTTGTCTCTTGTGGATGCGGATTTACTAAGGCTCGTGTAGTTCGGCCAATCTTCATTTTGGTATTTGGTAGTTGGTTTTGGTATTGGGTTAAGGGGTTAACCTTGGACGTTTATTGAAAGGACCCGTTCATATAGATTATAAACGATTCACAATAGTTGATTACATCGCGAGGTATTTGACCTCTATATGATACGTTTTACAAACATTGCATTCGTTTTTAAAAGACAAACTTTCTTTACATCAAAAATTGACGGCATGCATACCATTTCATATTACATCCAACTATAATTGACTTAATATTAATCTTGATGAACTCAACGACTCGAATGCAACGTCTTTCAAAGTATGTCTTGAATGACTCCAAGTAATATCCTTAAAATGAGCTAATGCACAGCGGAAGATTTCTTTAATACCTGAGAATAAACATGCTTTAAAGTGTCAACCAAAAGGTTGGTGAGTTCATTAGTTTATCATAATCCATCATTTCCGTAATAGTAATAGACCACAAGATTTCAGTTTCTATAAATATCCGTACACTCGCAAGTGTATAAAAGTATTCTATAAGTTGTAGGCACCCGGTAACAAGCCTTAACGTTCATGTTTTACCCTCTGAAGTACACCAGATCAGGTGTGTTTAATATAACCTCGAAGTACTAAAGCATCCCATAGTCAGGATGGGGTTTGTCAGGCCCAATAGATCTATCTTTAGGATTCGCACCTACAGTACATAGACAAGTAGTTTAATGTTACCAAGCTAAGGGTATATTTCTGGTTTAAACCCACATAGAATTAGTTTTAGTACTTGTGCCTATTTCGTAAAACATTTATAAATCAGCGCATGTATTCTCAGCCCAAAAATATATATAAAAAGGGAGCAAATGAAACTCACAATACTGTATTTCGTAGCAATTATGTATATGACGGCACTGAACAAGTGCAGGGTTTGTCTCGGATTCACGAACCTATATTAAGTATATATATTTATATGTTGGTCAATATCCGTGTAACAATTTAGGTCAAGTCGTAGTGTATCACAATCCTAATGCTCGAGACCGACATGCAAAAGTCAACAAAAGTCAACTTGACCCAAAATGACTTCCAAAATCTATACATGTTTATTATATAACTTATATATAGTAGTTTTATATATTTAAATATATTTATCAGATCTTATTATACTAAATAATACAAGTCATTTATTAATAAATAAAAATTTATATTAAAATTCATATATGATAAAAATATACTTTTATATATCTCAAGTAATAAAATTTATAAAATTCACTTAATATCATAAAAATATAGTGGTATGTATTATTAATGTAATTACATTACGTGTGGTAAAAATATCTTTGTACGCATATTTATTTGATAAAATAATATTGATAATAATGATAATGATAAAAATAATAAAATGATAGTTTCAATAAAAATATTAATTTTTAGTAATAAAGATAATTTTAGCAATAACATCAACTGATAACAGTTATAATAATCGTTTTAATAATAATATTAAAATTAATGATAATTCAGTTGACCATATCTTTTAATCCGTTCATCGAAACCACACGATTTCTAAATGAAAAGTTATTAATTTTTTTCTTCAGCTTTTCAACGACATGCATATCATATAACTTATCTCAGTAGCATATGTATCAAATTCGTGATTTATCATAAACTATTTAACGACGAAACTAAGCATACAAACATGCATAATCATATATACTCGAGCACTAGTTAGGGATACACTATTAATATATAAAAGATAAGATATGAATGCTCACGTATCAATATTGTGATTCAATATTGCAGGAAAGTACGTAGACGCAACGAAAATGATAAACGTTAGGTTGACCTCACGAGCAATACCCTCGATAAATACTCATAACCTTCATAGCTATAACCCATAATTTCCTTAGCTCTATCCCATTTGAAAACTTATTTTGAAATCGTCTGAATATAACTCCGTCGTAGTATTTTATGTATACTAATAATATCTTGAAATAATACTAAGTAAATATATATATATATATATATATGTAATTCGATTGAGAGAGTTTAGAGAAATATATTTTCAAGTTTCTATGAAATAATGAAACCTATTGAATTCTATTTATAATAGATTTTTAAATTATTAAAGTGAATTATTAAAGTATGAATTATTAAAGTGAATTATTAAAGTATGAATTATTAAAGTGAATTATTAAAGTATGAATTATTAAAGTGAATTATTAAAGCATGAATTATTAAAGTGAATTATTAAAGTATGAATTATTAAAGTGAATTATTAAAGTATAAATTATTAAAGTGAATTATTAAAGTATGAATTATTAAAGTAAATTATTAAAGTATGAATTATTAAAGTGAATTATTAAAGTATGAATTATTAAAGTTAAAGTAAAGTAAAAGTAAAGTAAAAGTATAGTAAAAGTATAAAACTATGTACGTACAATACGCGTATAAAAAATATATATAATATTAATTTAAATCGTTTTATATATTTAATAAAATAAAATATAAATATCGTTATCTTTATCATACTGGTTAAGTATTGAGTTATCAAAAAGAATAGATTTCTTAAATCACAGTGGACCTCATAACATAGGCCCGTAATCATATCATAATGTATCTGATAATTCAATTATTTGATATTATCACTTAATTCTGTCGATAAATATATCGAAACAAATATGTTCATGTAAAGTATCATATATCTAATACTTTGTTAATGTTTTCAGTTAATATTATATATTATATATATACATATCTATATACACATAATTGTTCGTGAATCGTCGAACACGGTCAAAGGGTAATTGATTACATGAATGTAGTTCCAAACTTTTTGAGATTCAACATTACAAATTCTGCTTATCGTGTCGGAAACATATAAAGGTTAAGTTTAAATTTGGTCGAAAATTTCCGGGTCGTCACAGTACCTACCCGTTAAAGAAATTTTGTCCCGAAATTTGATCGAGGTCGTCATGGCTAACTATAAAATGTTTTCATGACGAATATGAGTTGATAAATAGAGTTTTATCATCATTGAGTAATATAGATAAAACAATTTGATTACGCGAAGAGTATAAGTGAAGCTATCGCAAGAGAGTGAAATGAGTAAACGTATATTCGTTTTAACCGATGACGTAGTTATGATTGATTTTCGGAATTCATGGGATTTAAAGAAAATCTTTGCAATAAAATTTGGTTCTTCGGAGATTAAGGAAATCAGGATCTTCTTTGATTAAATGCGATAATCTGTCTCGATTTCTCTGTCTGATATTTTACTATAATTCCACCCCCTTCGTTTCTTTATTTCCACAGCTCACACCTTCTAGTCTTTCTCCCCAATTCATACTTTAAAGCATTCGTTAATATGCTTCATCCAGTATTGATTCTTGATATACTCTTAACTTTCATATCTGTCATTCTTCTTTTTCATCTACCACCGGAGGAAGTTATTTTCTTCTACCATTACCTTGGGGTTATTGTGTTTTTTATTCTCCCGTGTCTTTATATTGCTATACGCATTGATATACACGGTTTGTAATTTCGGGATTGTTATCGGGCTTTATATTCTCCATTATATTTCGGAGCTTCATGCTTTCGTTTTTTCTTCCCGACCTTAAGTCAAGCGGATAATGGTCCAGAATTCATAGATATGAATTTTTGGATGAACATAGTTAATGTTCCAAGAAGAAAATCTTAATGGCACGATCTTGATTTGGCAAATTACCAGAATATCCGAAAATATAGAGCTATCAAGATGATATGTTCTTAATATGTTTGGAAATTGGGTAGAATGTAAGAGTCGTGTAAAGAGTACATGATGATGGTATATTCTGTGAATCATCACGTTCCATTAGAAACTCAGCATGACTTACTGTAATATAATCACGTTGATCAAGTGTCATTATATTATACTAACTCATGCTTCAATTCCCAACACTACTTCAAAAACATTCCTATTTTAAATTCAAATATTTTTTTTTTTAGAATTTAGAAACTAACAAAGTTTCTTTTTATGTTGTAACGCAGATATTGCGAAGAGATAAAAGATTTCGGATAAGAATAGTTTTGAAAATATCTTCAGGAATATCGAAGATATTATAATAAAAGATACGATAATATGGATGATGAAGAAGATTTGTCTGTGAAGGTTTAGAATAAGAAGTAAGTTGTTTGCTAACGATTTCAGTAGACACTGAATCATTTGGATCCTTTGAAGGCAGGTTTAGTCTTTGTGATTTGTCCACAGCCTCCTTCATGGTCTGCTCAATCCGTTTTCCAGTTTCAAACCTTCTCTTTTTCTCAGCTTTACCACCATACTATTCTTTATCATCAAACTTTTGACTGTTAAAGTCGTTTACAGTTTTTGCTGCTTCATCAGCATTTTTCCAATTTCGGAGAACTAGTTCATAGTTTGGGATGTTTTTCAGAAAATTCACATTCGAAGTATGTAAGTCTAGGAGATAGACGTTATATGTATAACTTTTGACGTAAAATTGTCGCGAAATTCAAAATACTGATTGCTAATTCCCAGTAGTTGGTGTGACAATTATTGTTACAGGATGTAGGTGAGTACATGATGGGGTTTTAATGAATAAGTATAGTGGCTTTTCGGAGAGGCTTAAGTCGAAGGTTAATGAAGTTGTTGATAAGTTTACTGCTAATGTGGCGAGATATGAAAGGTTCCCCGATAACAATGATGAAGGGGTAATTGTTATAATAAGGTTTATTCATATAAACAAATGAAGGTGATTTGCTGGAGCTGTGACAAAACTGTCTATTTTGGAAAGAGATTGAAAAATTATATTTGGTAATAAATATCAAAGGATCTGACACGGATACGTGTTAAACTATAACTTTGGTTTCGAGAGCTTTTCAGATGCATGACAGTGGGTAATATGTGGTTGGATCATCATCTCGCATGTCTTTAGGAATTTTGAAGTGTTTGAACACATATTGTAATTGTTAATATACATATGATGTTCTAAGATTTTGAATGATACAAATATTTTTTGTGAGTTCCATGAATAGAAATGAGGTTCTAGGACAGTTTTGAAGTCAAAGTATAGTTTTAAAAGATGTAGGAATCTAAGAGTGATGATTTCGGTTATATCTTGAATCGAATTCTGTGATTTCAAAATCAGAATATGTAATTAGATTTTGAATGAGTATGGTTGTTTTGATTTCTATAAAAGAATGTATATTGTTGTGAAAGTAGGGAGTATAATGGATGATTTGCTGAATCAGATTCGAAGAATGTAACATATTAATTGTGAATTTATATATCTCTCGGGTATTACCTACCCGTTAAAAAAATTTCACAATTAATATTTTGTACAAAAGAATTTTATTACAGTCTTTATGGAAATATATATGTGTATATTTCTTCAGATGTAATATTGATTTAATGAGTTAATATTAAATTAAAATCATTTGATTTATGGTTAAGGCTAGGATAGATAATTTCTAAACTTTAGAAATTACATAATCGCCGTAGAATGTTTCCCCAATGAAGTTATGAATCAATACTTCATCGTTGTGGTATTCCTTGTTATCTACATGGCGTATAACGTCGATGCTCGTGGGACAGATTGTGAAGTTGAGGTTTGCGATGCGGTTGTTGTTGGTGGTGGTAATGGTACTGTTGATGTTTTTGATGGTGGTACTGGTTATGCTGCTGGTGCTGCTGCTGGTGTTTGTAACCTTTGCACCATATTCTCCAAAGCCACTACCCGAGCGCGAATCTCGTTGACTTCTTCTATTACACCGGGGTGATTGTCGGTTCGGACGAGCGGATAAATAAGATCTAGAATTTGGTGTAGTATACAATTATGACGAGATACTCTGGAAATGAGAGAGAAAATGGTGTTTCGGACAGGTTCGCCGGTAAGTGTTTCAGGTTCATTGCCAAGAGGGCAATGTGGTGGATGAAAGGGATCGCCTTATTCTTGTCTCCAATGGTTAAGTAGATTATGAACCCATCCCCAATTCATCCAGAATAGATGATGGCTAATTGGTTGATCCATTCCGGTCACACTGCTTTCGGAGCTCATGTGGAAATTCATATCGGCATAGCTGTCGGAATCCGAGGAACTCGAACTGGTTGAGGGATCCATCTTGTATGATCAGGGAAAGAATTTTTTTGGTATGAAATAGATTGTAGAATTTAGATTTGGTATTCTTCAATACATAATTTACATATGTATATATAATACCAAAATCCCATAAATTACGGAGGAATCTTTGAAAGATGTCAGTCAAAGTTCACAGTAACAGATATGCTAAGATAAGAATTCGTCTATACACTATTATGTAATAAATGTAGGAAAACGCGTCTAGACTTAAGAATGATAAGCAGGTAATTCCCTAAGGATGGTAAGTAGATGATTTTCGACTAAAAATGATAAGCAAAACTTTTGACATGCAGACACGGTCGAAGTCCAGACTCACTAATGCATCTTAACAACTATCAGTTAGACACACTAATGCAAGACCTGGTTCGCTAAGACCACCGCTCTGATACCAACTGAAAGGACCCGTTCATATAGATTATAAACGATTCACAATAGTTGATTACATCGCGAGGTATTTGACCTCTATATGATACGTTTTACAAACATTGCATTCGTTTTTAAAATACAAACTTTCTTTACATCAAAAATTGACGGCATGCATACCATTTCATATTACATCCAACTATAATTGACTTAATATTAATCTTGATGAACTCAACGACTCGAATGCAACATCTTTCAAAGTATGTCTTGAATGACTCCAAGTAATATCCTTAAAATGAGCTAATGCACAGCGGAAGATTTCTTTAATACCTGAGAAATAACATGCTTTAAAGTGTCAACCAAAAGGTTGGTGAGTTCATTAGTTTATCATAATCCATCATTTCCGTAATAGTAATAGACCACAAGATTTCAGTTTCTATAAATATCCGTACACTCGCAAGTGTATAAAAGTATTCTATAAGTTGTAGGCACCCGGTAACAAGCCTTAACGTTCATGTTTTACCCTCTGAAGTACACCAGATCAGGTGTGTTTAATATAACCTCGAAGTACTAAAGCATCCCATAGTCAGGATGGGGTTTGTCAGGCCCAATAGATCTATCTTTAGGATTCGCGCCTACCGTACATAGACAAGTAGTTTAATGTTACCAAGCTAAGGGTATATTTCTGGTTTAAACCCACATAGAATTAGTTTTAGTACTTGTGCCTATTTCGTAAAACATTTATAAATCAGCGCATGTATTCTCAGCCCAAAAATATATATAAAAAGGGAGCAAATGAAACTCACAATACTGTATTTCGTAGCAATTATGTATATGACGGCACTGAACAAGTGCAGGGTTTGTCTCGGATTCACGAACCTATATTAAGTATATATATTTATATGTTGGTCAATATCCGTGTAACAATTTAGGTCAAGTCGTAGTGTATCACAATCCTAATGCTCGAGACCGACATGCAAAAGTCAACAAAAGTCAACTTGACCCAAAATGACTTCCAAAATCTATACATGTTTATTATATAACTTATATATAGTAGTTTTATATATTTAAATATATTTATCAGATCTTATTATACTAAATAATACAAGTCATTTATTAATAAATAAAAATTTATATTAAAATTCATATATGATAAAAATATACTTTTACATATCTCAAGTAATAAAATTTATAAAATTCACTTAATATCATAAAAATATAGTGGTATGTATTATTAATGTAATTACATTACGTGTGGTAAAAATATCTTTGTACGCATATTTATTTGATAAAATAATATTGATAATAATGATAATGATAAAAATAATAAAATGATAGTTTCAATAAAAATATTAATTTTTAGTAATAAAGATAATTTTAGCAATAACATCAACTGATAACAGTTATAATAATCGTTTTAATAATAATATTAAAATTAATGATAATTCAGTTGACCATATCTTTTAATCCGTTCATCGAAACCACACGATTTCTAAATGAAAAGTTATTAATTTTTTTCTTCAGCTTTTCAACGACATGCATATCATATAACTTATCTCAGTAGCATATGTATCAAATTCGTGATTTATCATAAACTATTTAACGACGAAACTAAGCATACAAACATGCATAATCATATATACTCGAGCACTAGTTAGGGATACACTATTAATATATAAAAGATAAGATATGAATGCTCACGTATCAATATTGTGATTCAATATTGCAGGAAAGTACGTAGACGCAACGAAAATGATAAACGTTAGGTTGACCTCACGAGCAATACCCTCGATAAATACTCATAACCTTCATAGCTATAACCCATAATTTCCTTAGCTCTATCCCATTTGAAAACTTATTTTGAAATCGTCTGAATATAACTCCGTCGTAGTATTTTATGTATACTAATAATATCTTGAAATAATACTAAGTAAATATATATATATATATATATATATGTAATTCGATTGAGAGAGTTTAGAGAAATATATTTTCAAGTTTCTATGAAATAATGAAACCTATTGAATTCTATTTATAATAGATTTTTAAATTATTAAAGTGAATTATTAAAGTATGAATTATTAAAGTGAATTATTAAAGTATGAATTATTAAAGTGAATTATTAAAGTATGAATTATTAAAGTGAATTATTAAAGCATGAATTATTAAAGTGAATTATTAAAGTATGAATTATTAAAGTGAATTATTAAAGTATGAATTATTAAAGTAAATTATTAAAGTATGAATTATTAAAGTAAATTATTAAAGTATGAATTATTAAAGTGAATTATTAAAGTTAAAGTAAAGTAAAAGTAAAGTAAAAGTAAAGTTAAAGTATAGTAAAAGTATAAAACTATGTACGTACAATACGCGTATAAAAAAATATATATAATATTAATTTAAATCGTTTTATATATTTAATAAAATAAAATATAAATATCGTTATCTTTATCATACTGGTTAAGTATTGAGTTATCAAAAAGAATAGATTTTTTAAATCACAGTGGACCTCATAACATAGGCCCGTAATCATATCATAATGTATCTGATAATTCAATTATTTGATATTATCTCTTAATTCTGTCGATAAATATATCGAAACAAATATGTTCATGTAAAGTATCATATATCTAATACTTTGTTAATGTTTTCAGTTAATATTATATATTATATATATACATATCTATATACACATAATTGTTCGTGAATCGTCGAACACGGTCAAAGGGTAATTGATTACATGAATGTAGTTCCAAACTTTTTGAGATTCAACATTACAAATTCTGCTTATCGTGTCGGAAACATATAAAAGTTAAGTTTAAATTTGGTCAGAAATTTCCGGGTAGTCACATTTATATATATATATATATATATATATATATATATATATATATATATATATATATATATATATATATATATATATATATATATATCATCGTATTGTTGTGTTGTAGCTAACCCTCCGAGTGTAGCTTATCGGCGTGGTACATATCGTCGTTGGTGTACTTACTTTGTTGATATTGTTAGCTTGTTGTATAGCGATTGTACGGTATGCATAGATTAGCTTGCCTTTATGCTCGGATGCTCCGGTATGTGCTATTTGGTTATTATTGTGTGGTGTGTCCATGTTATGCATATATATGTATGTAGTATATTCTCACTCACTAAGCGTTAGCTTACCCTCTCGTTGTTGCTATTTTTATAGGTTCGCATGATTGGCGGCTCGGGTAAGCATGAGGATTAGAGATCTTGGCTAGGTTGCTCTAGAAGATCGTGTTCTTGGACTCGATTAGGATTGGGTAGCATAGTCCCAATCACCATGCTTGGTTTTGTTGGAAATTAAAATAGTCGGGTCGTGTTCGCCCTTTCGGATATTTAAACTATGTATTAAATATTTTAAAAGTTTATTGAACTTATTATTGTGTTAAAGATGTTTTTGGAAACATAATTAGGACCTAAATATTAATGTATTAAAGAGAAAAAGTTTACGGGCCGGTTTAAATGCGGGTTGAGTTGTTTCATGAAATAAGATGTTCTGTGCTAGAAAATCCCAACCCACGTTATACTGGACAGCGTCCAAGAAGCTTGGACGGCATCCAACACACCTGATCAGTCCCATTCCATTTCAAAACATGTTTTAACACTTCAAATCCACACCCGAACGCTTTGTAACATCCAAATCAAGTTTTATATCACAAACGTTAAATAAAAGTGTTTACATCACAATATACGGGTTAAGACTCAATAACCCAACCCAATACAAAGAGCATAATCCCGGGGACTACCAAATCCCTAATCCGCGTCTAAAAATCCGATAGCTACCCCATCGAGCCCAAGCGCTCCTACACATCTAGTCTAACAACTAGTTAGCTTCAAATTCACAATACCTGTAAAAAGGTAAACAACAAGAGGGTAAGCTAAAGCTTAGTGAGTAGAATAAATATATACATGCATATACAACTTACCTACTCGCATCCACGACATCATATAATGCATATAATCGCATATCATCACATAACAAAAGCTAGTATCATCAAATCGTACAACTAGCAACATCAATAGCATTAGTAATCATAATAATAATTAAATTGCTAACCTCAACAATTATAAACCATGGTTAACCACTATCGCAAGGGAATGACCTCGCGAACCAGTCACAGGTGTTCATAACAACCGTTAGCGCCCAAAACGGCTATGGTATGCTAACCCCTGAGGTGTCCCCAAAAACGGCTATGGTATCACCCCCAATTGTACGAAAAACGGCTATCGTATCACTTAATCAACGTGTGAGTAAAAATCGGCTATTACTCACAACTATGTGCACAAAATCGGCTATGTGCACAATTACTACAGGAAAATAAATCATATATATACATACATAGATATTCCACTCACCTCGAAATGCCCGCACAAGTCATATATGTAAATCGCCTCCAAACGCAACCGAGCAAACCTTTTCCTATAATACGCATATAGATATACAAACAATCAACATACATTCTCTACGAGAGAATTCGACTTCAACACCCTTAACCAAGGGTTTATACCTACCTCCACAAACCGCCCATTTAGACACCTAAAGTGGACTTCACCAATTACCACTACGGGTGGTAATTCCGACCCTTTCGAACAAGTACAATTTAACCTAAATTATACTTGACGCCATTTAAACCAAAATCACTTCCCACGATTACTTCATTCAAAAACGTCATTTAACGCTTAACACAATTGTTTAAACATCCATTTGATCAAACTAGTGTCATTATCAATTTTGACCCAATTCGAAGTCAACCCATTTTGTCATAAGTCCCAAAATATCTTTAATCACTAACGGCTAGTGATTAACTTTTCAAAACACCAATTAACACTTGAATCAAACACTTATATACTCGATTCATCAAATCTTGACCTCATAACTTAGTTTGACACCAAATCAAGGTTAACACCCATTTTGTCATACAAACATGTTCTTATGAACATCTAAGCATTAACACATTTACAATCTAGTGAATTAACACCCAAACCATGATGAATACCTCCAAATTCGTCATCAAACCCTAGACCCACAATAATCGGGTTTACTTACACTAGCAATACAACAAAACCCCCAATTTCATGAGAAATGGGGTTTAGAACCCTAACTAGCTCAAACCCTAAACATGAACAAGAACCTTAGTAATTAAATTCGGAGTTAGAGCTTACCAACACTACCAAAACGTAGCCGTTAACGAGGTGAACAACCTTAACCCTTGCACCTTAACCCGAAACAACCTCCTTCTTCTCTAAATGAAGCTTTCCCTCTCTAAAAACTCTTCCTCTCTCTAGGGTTTGAAGATGAGAGAGTTGTGGATGTGAAAATGATCCAAAAGTAGATCTAAAACTGATATTATGGCCACACATCCGTCCTCAAGTGAAAATACCAAAGTAACCCTTTTAATTTAAGTAACTTGCAATAGCTGGCCCGTCAGACCATTTGGACGGCATCCAAAATGGCTGGACGGCGTCCTAATGAACTGAGACTGAAACTGGAACTTGTTTTGGTCGTAACTTTCAAACCGTAACTCCGTTTTTGATGAATCAAATATCGCTGGAAACGTAATGAGGTGTAATATCCAATGGTAAGGTTTTAGAACATTAATTCAAACTTTATTTGGGATCCAAATATACGCTTACATGCCTCGTAATTCGAATGACGTTCAAAATAACGCGTAATAGAAAAACGGGGTGTTACACGAATCTTCGGGCGATAAAGGTTTTGATTTTTCAGAGATGTAGCTTTGTTACTGGAGCCAAAATATATTCCGGATGTGATGGACGGCGCTGTGGGCGCACCTCTCAGCGTGCGTGCGTTCCTTGGTAACGTTGAGTTGATCCTGAAGTCTTGTATTGAAATCTCACTGGTCCGCACATAGACAAATTAAGAGTTCCGTTTGGCGGCGGTAAAGGTTGGGTCCGACCTATCATTGGAAGGGAGGCCCATATGGATTTGGGTTTGAGGGGAGATTTGTTATGGTGTAAACCAAAATCAAACATCGGATATGGGGAAGAAACAAATGTGTGCTTAAGAGGTAGTTTCTCTCTAGTTTTGGCGGTAAGGTAGCAAACAGCGGGACAAATTGAAAGTAGGAGTTATCAAGAAGGTTGAATACTCGCAGGTTGTAGTCTGGATGTGTGGATAGTGCAACGTGACATTTGCAGCATGTCAACGGTTGGCTTAACTCCTTGGTTGGCACACGCGGTTATGCACCCTCGGTGGATGAGTTGATCTTGGAGCCTTGTACCGTAAGTAGACTTGATGTGGTCCCATTAAAGTTGTCTTTCGTGGTTGCGGCAGGTACTAAAGAAGGTCAGATCTTGACTATCATTGGAGGAAGACCTAGTTGAACTTAGGTTTGAGGGGAGATTTGTGGGATTGCAAACCAAAGTCCAACATTAGATTATTGAACGGGTTGACTAAATGTATTTAGTCAAATATTCCAGGGTATTTGGAATATGTGGACAGAGTTAGAGCTTTTCTCATTGAAGAAATTGATTTGAAGTTATCGGATAGGACGAGTTCGACTGGCGCCTGGGTTTGGTTGATATTGGTACAACAAAGCAAATGGGGTTTCTTCAGGGTGACCAATTAGGAATCTTCAAGTGATGGTAGAAGTGGATAATCTTGTAAGTCCTGGAAATTAAGCTTTCTAGAGGGTGTCGGGAACTCGGTGGGAGTTTGGTAATCGACTGAAGTACCGAGCTAGTAAGAGTTTGACGACTAGTGGAGTTATAGAGACGGTTATGCGACGTGGGTCTCTAGTATTGGTGCGTAGATTCCGGATAACCCTAGGGTACTTTGATGCTGCAAGTATACCCTCGAATGGCAAAGATATATGTAACTTACCATGGTATGACCATATTCTTCTCGGATAGCCGCAGTCTATTCTTATTCGTACAGTGGGAGCGTGCTTGGGATTGAGAAGATAGGTTTGTGAAATTCAGAGTTATAACGATGGGTTAGTGTACCAGCGTGAAAGCAGGAAAAGTTCAAAGGTGTAGATTTCAAGGTTGTGATTGTGTTCTCACTGGAGCCTTGATGAATAGTCTACAAAGGCATCTGTTGGGGTTTTCTGATTGCTGGTCAAAGGAAATCATAGATAGACGGAAATTCTGTACGTGAGTGATCGTTGACACGGGCTTCTGGATTGGACGTGTCTAGAGCGATGGGTGATGCAATCTTATCTCAAGAAAGAATCATGTAATTGAAGTGTCACATTCTTCAATTGATCTTCTTGTATAAGAAGATGGTGGTGCAAGAAACCCAGAGTACCCAAGTTAGTTACTGAATATCGGGTTGAAGTTTAACGGTTTTGATGTCGAAAGACTTCCTTCCCTCAGGTGTGGAAGAGCGGCGTGACCCGGATGTTTGATTCCGACGGTATAAAAATTCGTAGCGGAGAGGAGATCCGGAGTTGCTTTGGGTGTTTGAAAAACATTGACAGTTGAGGTGATTATTGGTTTCTAGTTCCGACAAGTAGTGTTGAAGACCTTGTATCGAAAGTCTGCTTATCCGAAGAATGTGATAGGAGTGTGCGTGTCCCAAATGGAGTTTGGCGGTATAATGGTGGTTTTACGTTCTTGGTTGGAATGGAGATTGATGTTCGGGGTTTGTTCAAAATCTTCAAGTGAGAGATTGTTGAGTAGTGAAGAGTTTGCTCAAAGTCTTCATGTGGGAGATTGTTAGAGGTGTGAAGAATTTGATCAAAGAAACAAGGCGTGACTTGGTGAACAAGTCGTAGGAGCATGACTTGGTGAACAAGTCGTAGGGAGTTTGAGTTGGTGAACAAGGCATAGAGATTATGTTGCCTTATTTAATTCTTCTAGCACGAATAGAGTATGGAGCAAGTATCTAATTTATGAAAAGGTCTTTTACTTGAATGCAAAGTTATACTTGTGCATCAAGGCGGTCAAGAAGATTCCAGATTGTTTATTTGCTTGTTCCCTAAGCTATTGTTTCCCTATATATTGTAACCCTCACCCCATTGTAATGTGTGCACAATAATATAAGAAAATCTCTGGTTTGCGCCCGTGGAGTAAACCCTTCTTCGTGTTTTGGAGTTGGGATATAACCGCGTTAAATACCCGTGTCGTTTGTATTTTATTTATCGTTTTAATTCGTTTGTCGTTTGTGGGTAAGTGATCGCATAAATCACTTGTCTTGTTTGGGTCCCTAAATTCCTAACATTATATTGTTATGTTACAATTAACTTAGCAAAATCGTTTTATTATCAAGACTAACAAGCAATCGACTTTTAAATCACGTTAAGGTTTAATTAACCATATTAAACCACGTTAAAGTCTTATGTTTCAAAAAAATTAACAATTACTACATTTAAGGTTAACTTGACTAATTTAGAGTGTGATGATCGTTGTACTTCAAATATTCATATGTGCATAATACAACAGTTAGACAAATTTTAGACAATTTTTAACAGTACAATCTGAATGGGGGAATGAAAAGTCCAAGTTGGTGTTAACTACGTATCATATTGTGTTTAACATATTCTTTTGTTTACCCTCTTTAATATCCTAAACAATCTCCCAATCAATATAATATCTTGTTAATCTGATAAATTGAATTTTTTTTTTTTTTTTTTGAAAAGCAAGATAAATTATTATTAATTAAAATGGAGTTACAAGGCCCTATACATATCTATACACTGATGATACGGAATTACAAAAAGGAGGCTATAAGTCGCGGGTAACCAACAAATACCATTAAAACTAAAGAGGGAATAAGAACTTGAAAAGAGACAAGCCGGACTAGAGAGGGCAACAGTGACAATCTAGCGCCAACAAAGTTACACAAACTAGCCCGATTAATCAGACCCTCAATAGAAGAAAAGGAATCCGTGGATTACCCGAAGTGTTAGTAGAAAATTAGCCAATCCCAACACGGTGGGGAGAACCTGCAACGAAGAAGGAAGGATTTATAAGCCATTGATGCCACTCGATTAATTTCTTTTTATGCGATCTTTTAGATATCCAACAATAACTTTGGGTTTGTATTTCGGAGAGAATCGATCCAGGGACCACGTTTTTTTGGAGAAAACTTTCTGATTCCTATGTTTCCAGATTATGTAGCAAGTTACCCATTTGGTGGCTTGCCATAATGAAGAGCCGAAAGTGTTAAGCGCAAATGGTTGATTATTGATAATGGCGTCGTTAAGATTGGAGATTAAAGAGACATCTTGGGCCCACCAATCAAGAACAAGTTTTCATATGAGTGCCGTTTTTGGACAAGAACAGAGGATATGTTCGGTGGTTTCAATATCCGATTATAAATTGAATTTCATCTTTCTCTTTGAAAAGAACTCAACTTACCAATTATTTTTACTGTATTGATCGGGTTTCTTGCCCCTAAGTGGGTTGAAAGTGGTTAGTGGAGTTGTTGATAGATTATTAAAAATTGATTGCAACACATCATAATTAAAAGTCTTTAAAAAGATAAATGAAAGCTCAGAACGCATAAAGTCAATCAAGAGAACATGATTGACCATGGCTGCAATATGCATATTCCCCATTCAAGTACAATACATTTTTTCTGACCTATGTCACGTATATACATCATCACAAATGACCTTGCAAGAAATCCATGCATAAAAATGTGCATTTAGTTGTAACAACCGCTTATAATTATTATAAGTCAACAAAGAGAATATGATTCATTATGGTTGCAATCTCCAGTTTGTCAAGCCAGGATACAAGTACATCTCGGATATAGACGCTCATTGTTGGAATTACACCCACAAACTATTTGAATACCACATTAACTTGGGAGTTGATGAGTAATCAAATAATGACCATTAAGCCAATTATTAATGATGGCTTTTAGTATGTATTACTTACATTTATTTATTACAGTATATTATCTTATATCATATATCATCATGTGTAATTTATACTATCCATATCGATAGAAAATTAGAATCTTAATGGCTCCTACCTTTTCTCTCTCCCAAAAACTACTTCAAAAAAACCCAGATTTCAAACCCTCCTTTCCCAATTCAATCCCTTTAATTAATCAACCCCATTTCAATCATCAACAATCTTCAAAACATCTATCCTCAAATCAGTCATTCCCAGAAAAATCAACCTTATTTTTGGGTAACTTAGCTTTCTCAGTCAACCCAAATATCATCAAAAAATTTCTTTTCAATTACGGTACAATCATCGGAGTCTCTTGGAAACAAGATAGATCTTTCGCTTTCATCAAGCTTCAAAACATCGAGCAAGCCATTCATGTTGTTGAAGCTATGAACGGCAAAGCACTACACGGACGCCCTTTGTTCGTTGGGTATGCCAAAAAAGAGATGAACATCAACCTCCTTCCCAGGTACGAAGTCCATTCCTCTGTTACGTTTCCGGATTCCAATTTCAACCATCCAATCTCAAAACCTGGAATTAATCTTGCCATGAACCTTGAAACCACCAATCGTCTTAATCGGTCTGCCCTAGTTGTTGATAAAGTTCCTATTAAGGCTTTAAAGCTTTTCAAATGGTTAAAAAACAGATCTATAGTTCTTGAATCTGTTTCCACATGGGGCCATTATGGATTTATTGTCTGTTGTAAAGACGATCTTAGTTATAAAAGGATGACTAGTGGCCCTTCTTCTAACGAATTAGAATTTTTAGACATCATCCCAATGTCCAGTAACATAAATAAGTTCAAAAGGATCACCAAAATTGCAATCAAAGGGATCCCATTCAATTGTTGCTCTTCTAATTGCACCATCGAAGTAGCTAATTTCTTTGGCAGAATGATTCACGTCGACACTCTTTCTCATAACCTCCAAAGACCGGATGTTTTGCAAGCTTTAATTGAAATTGATGATCCTGGGATCATTAGACAATATGTCGATGTTAAAATCGAAGACAAGTTCTTTGGAAAACTTTGGATCGAAGAAGTATATGAAGATGATATTATGGAAACGATTGACAATGGTATCATTGATGAATACAATGATTTAGCTTTAGCTGATATCGAAGCCTTCAATGATAAAGTATCTTCACTGAATGTTACTGTTCTGGCACCGGATGTTACTATGCCGGTAACTGTCATTGATTTAGAGGAGGGTGAAGTTTACGTTGAAAAGGTGGATTTGAATTTCGAATCTCCCAAAAAGTCTATCAATCCATTTTTAGTCAACATCCCTAGAGTAATCCATAACTCTATGGAAAAAGTTTCAAATGCTATTAAAAAACAAAAAGAAAAGGGAGTTGTCTTCATGAAAGCAGAGAATGATATCAAAACAAGTCTTTTCAAAGTACAAAGTGTAGCCTATGTTACTGAACATGTGGCAAACAACGACTTGTCCCTTTCAACCCTTACCCCTCCCAAGAAAAATGTCCCCTTCAACCTCAACCTAAATGACTATCCTACCCTTGTTTCTCGTTCCTCAAAAAACTCCCCACCTTCCATACAAGTCGACATTTCTACTGAACCTGTTTACATCTCGCCTTTACCTGTTAACCTTTCTTCCTTTGCTGACATTGTGAAGCCTTCAAGTTCTGCCATAAATACTCACTCCAGCCCTATCAAAGTTACACAAGAGAATCATTGCATCGATAAAGGTTGCAAAGATTCATGTGAGAAAATCAAAGCAAGATGCATCCCCAGTGCTTCTTGCGAGGTCCCTGTTTTTCACAATAAAGAAAACCGAATCAAGAACAAGGGTAAAAACACAAGTGTTGATTGGTTAGATCACATTCCAAATCTTTCGGGTGTTTTTGATACTTCAAGTGAAATCAATCACGTTGTTGGCAATGTTAAATCAAGGGGAGAGCATAATCAATTTGGAGGTAAAAAACTCTCCTTTAAAGAAGAGATGGCCAATTTTGGGGATATGATGCAAAACATGAAGGATGATGATACTCCAACCATCAAATCAAAACCGTGAGGCTTGATTCACGGAAACGATTAAGAGCGCATTTTTTGAGATAATTAGCAAGTTGTGAATACGCTTCTGATATTGGCACGTCTCTGTGTGGATTACTATCTGTGGCAGTATCAATTCATACAAAAAGTAAGGTACAAGAAGATTAGAATGCTGCAATCTGTAGTCAATTTAACATCTCTTGATCTCTCTTTTTTACCTGCTTGTCCCTTCAATGTGTTCGAATCATCCAATTTTCCTTATTCCCGAAAGTAGTGTTATCTGCACAACAATTGCGATCAAAGTGACTGGTTATTGATGCAAAATTGTTCCAACAAGCTAGTTTGGTTAAATTATTTTTACTTTCTTCAAAATTTCTTTGCTCATCTGAGATTGTTGTATCTTCTCCGTTTTGTTACCGAGATGTCTTATCTGATTTCAATTCTCGGCTCATCGTCCTTTCTTTTGCAATTGTTCTCCTCTGCTATTCAATCTCTCGCTCGTTTTAGGTTTTGGGGTTATCGAACTACAGTCGAGGTTGAGATCTCAATTTTTCATCTTTCGTCAATTGGTCTCTATTTTATTTGGGCCTTAGTTCGGGGCATCTGAGCCCATTCTATGCGTTTGGACTTCTGCAAGCTTCTTATTCTGTTCTTTGGGCTTCTAGGCCCAGTAATGGGGACAGACGTCTTTCATGTGTTTCTCTACGACCTGGTTCGAATGGGCTTCTAAGTTTGTTTAAGATCGGTTTTATCGTTGCATTGAGTGTTGCAACTATATGTATTGCCCGTTGTATTTTCAATTTATGGACTTTCAAGTTCTTCCAATGTAATATGTTTTTCAAGTTCTTCCAATGTAATATGTTGTATTTTCTTCATCGTTTCGATGAAGGTTTTATTAATATATTATTTTTTCGCCGTAAAAAAAAATGTATTACTTACATTTGATTAAATGGTCATGATTAATGGAACTTTAGAAATTCCATTCTTGTGCCTTGAGCACATTCTTGTTGTTAAACACACAAGAAAAGAGAGAACAAAATCACACAATTGAGTTGAGAGACAAACTTAGTGTTCTTGTTGGTACGTGGTAAACCATAGAAGTAATCTTAGGCTGTGAGACTTGAAAGTCTTCCGTTCGTGATTACTTTCTCGCCCGGTGATCTAAATCTCGATCCTATTCGCTTCCGCTTCTAGCTTTCGGGTATGTCTCGGATTTATATTTATACAACATTGGTATCAGAGCTATGAAGTTTATTTCCTGGTTGAATACGAATTTTACATGAGTTGTAAAACTAAGTTTTAATCATGATAAATGATATTATGTTATATGAATGCTCTCGAACTAAATTATAACTTTTGTTGTGTATATGATAGTCTTCATAGAATTGATTTTTATGTTATAATTATTTTGTGTAAATAAATATGAGATGTATTATCTAATATTTCTTGCCATGCTATGTTTGTCAACTATTTTTCAACTGTGGATAATTTTTCAATATATGTCTCATGTATGATTTGTATGATGTTAATCGGGTGATACGCTTTCTAATTGATATTACCCATATTATTGTAAAACTATTTTTGCGGTAGAAACTAGTATATTTTTTTATACATATTTGTTTATAATGTTTGCATCTTTTTATGGAACATTATATTATAGTTTGGGTTTACATGATTAATATATATATGAAAAGCTATATATATATATATATATATATATATATATATATATATATATGTATATATATATAAGAAATGTATCTCTTAATTTTACCTTCGTAAATTTTTCTATAATATATTAATTGAAAAATTGGCATACTTGTTTATCTTTTGCAATTTCCATAGATATCTGATGTATGTCCTTTGAAAATGAGAAAAATATTATTTAATAATTCATTTCATAAGCTTTTGTCTTTTGACACACACTATTGGTGCAATCGTTAGTTTCACTAGTACTGTACATGTTTGCCTTAATGACGATTAACATGATTGGCATTCTAAACATCATAATTAAATGATAGTGTTATTACTAGTTGATATGAATGAATCTATAATCACTGATAATGTTACTTTTAATGGCGTATATTAATATATATATATACACACACCATTTTTTGTGATTAAAACTAGTACAAGTTGTTTTTTTTTTTTTTTTTTTTTTTTTTTTTTTTTTTTTTTGTGATTGATCATTGGGTATAAATTAAATGTACATACTACTAATGATATTTTCTTATGTTTTCGTAACATTATGTCTTAGATAAAAATGATCACTATATCATGAGTACCTCGTAGTACACTTATTATATGTGCATAAATGTATTTCTACGAAAGAGTATGTATTATTTATTGCATAGATCATTGTTTATGAGAACACTAATATGAATTGATATGTTTTCAAAGTTTGAAATATGGTACTGAAAAGTCGTGCCAATTCGAATTTATAGAAATTTATAATCTTGTATATATTATTGTATTAATAATAGTTTCATAATAGGTTTTATGGATGATAATTGGAAACATAGTGACCTTTTTCTCTATAGCCTATGATGAACTATTATTTAATAAAATAATATAGTTGCGAGATGATTGCATATATGGATGGATATAACTAATCTTGCATAATTGTCCTTAATATAGAATTTCGTGTTCAATCATGGCCTCCGCATCAAAGAACATTGTTGCTGAACTTAACAATGGTGTTAAGTTGAATGTTGATATCTATGAAATATGGAGCATGAAACTCGAATATGTGTTGGAAGAGCAAGAGGCTCTTGTTGCTCTTACTCAATCAATGGAAGTACCTGAGGTGGGTGATACGGAACAACATAAAAGGGATGCTGAAGTGTACATCGCTTAGAAACGTAAGAACACCATTGCTCGCATTACATTGCTGAGCAGCATGGATGATGACATCATGCGTGATTTTTGCAAGTATGAACTAGCAAAAGATATGTGGAAAGCATTGGCTGACAAGTTTGGTGCAACCTCGGTGACCAAACTAAGATCTCTCACTATCAAGTTTGACCAATATAAAAAGAAGTCTGATCATACCATGAAAAAACATGTGAGACAAATGTCAAACATGATAAGTGAATTGAGAAACGCAGGTCATGTTCTTACTGATGAACAACAGGTTCAAAGTATGATCCGTTCCTTGCCTCAAAGTTGGGTATAACGACCCTCACTTTTTCACTTCTACTTTTACTATATTGCCCTTAGGATTTTTGTGTGCTCGTAAACTTTCTTTAACAAAACGTTGACTAAATAGTAAACTTTTAGTCGACACTCTCTTTTAACTAAGGTTTATTCATTTTTGTGATATTATATGTATTAAAGTATAAGTAAATAACAAATGGGACATATTAATAAATAACAAAACTATTGGAAAAAAAAATTTAAAAGTAATTAAACTCGTAGAACCAATATGATAAATAATGATACTTATAAAATATAAAATATAAATATAAATATATATAAAAAAATACAATGTATACATAATCGGCTAGCTTGGTAAACATATAGGTATTTAAAAGATAAAGTCTAAACTAAAAGCTTTATACTATTCTAATTTCAACTCATTTAACTAATCTTAATCCTAATCTAAATGACGAATCATAATCTAATGCCAACTTACTAATTCTAATTCAAACCATTAACCCAATTTGAATCCAACTCCAACTCTTAAAATCATCCTAGCCACACTGTATAAACACCCTTACTCAACATCATTCTCATTCATAAATCAACACTCAAAACTCTCCCCCTCTCTCTCTCTCTTGTGCTTCACGGCTCAAACACCACCACATCCACCACCTTCGGCCACCACCTAGCTGAACTACCACCACCATCAAACATCCATTGTGCTGCTATTTTTCAGCACCACCACCGCCACTGTTCTGCTATTTTTCTGCAGCCTTTCACCTCTAACAACCTGCTATGTTTTTGCAGCTCACATCCTCCAACCAAATTACAGCTTTGCTGCTGTTTCTGCATGCCAAAATAGACCGAAGACCCGCCCATTTTTCACCCTGCTGCTGCCTCTTTTTCTGCCTGCTATCCGCCGCAAAAACACCCACACACCACCACTTTTTCGGTGGGTGTTCGTTACGGTTTTACTGCTGCTATTGGACGGGTTCATCACCACCATTCACCACTTTTTGTTTGCTCTAATACTCCTAAGGTATCCCGTAAACCTAAGCTTTTAACCTACTTCAAGTTGTTTCAATTTTTTTTTTAAAGTTATAAGTTGTATTAGGAATTTAAAAAGAGATGTTGTAAGCGTCGTACTGTAACCAGAGAAATTTTTTTTTAAAGAAGATGATGTTATTGTTGGTCCCTTGATAAACAATAGGAGTATTGTAGAGGGGGGTGAATACAATTCTTCATTAATTAACTTAAGCAGTTTAGACAGTTTAGTATTCAAGCAATTAAATTATATAGAGTCAAAGGTAATTTTTCAACGGTTTGTTCTTTATTGATTAAATCACAAAGAATTACAACTATCCTCGGCAGAATGATAGTTGGTTGATACAGATTTACCTAAGTATAGCTACAGAGGGTGTTCTAAGCTATTACACGTTTTGGACTCTAAATAAACAAACCCACACCACTAGTTGTTACAATAGTGGACACATCAATTTATAGTAGTCCTATTGACCGTGTAATTGTTCTATTATCCACTGGTACATAGGATATCTGTACTTGTGGAGACAATTGCATCAGATAGCATGCTCACCTCTTTCCTCTTTAGTAGCTATTTGCAGGAACATCACAATTCGGTTTGGCACCACTATTTGATTAAACAAATAGAATGTTGTGTTCCCTAGGCGTTGACAAAGGATAACACATGTATACACATGCCTTAAACTTCTGCATTCCCACGTGGTCTTGTAAGGTCACTTGTCAGCCGCCGACACGTGTCCTTTTCTGTTCAACTTTGTCTTTGACTTCTGTTGAATAGTATAATTGATGTAGACCACTCAGGAAACCACTATGCTTATAATGGAGCATAGCTGTCTTATGTAGTAAGCTGCATTCCAGCTATGCTGGTTCTTCATTGCTGAGTCACTTGATATTCCTGAATTGCTGGGTACACATCCTGTGCTAATTGAAGAATACTGTCTACCTTATGCTAGTAGACTAGGCAGCATACTAAACACTTGACACATCGAAATCTGCTGTCTATAAATAAATTCTGTTTTGTCATAATTAAATCCTTAATTATTTTGGGGACTCAACAATCTCTCCATATTTGATGATGACAAAACCTATGACATAAAGAGAAAACACTAAAGCCAGCACTAAGGGACCTAATGAAAAATAGGCAGTAAATTTGTCCCTTTTTGGTTTGTTTTGGGATCTTTTGCTGAGTTATCTATATCTTATAAATTGATATGATTTTGAAGATAAACTCATTTCATTTTCATTACAACAGAGTATATGCAATAATTACAGAATATTATAATAAAATATGAAATAACAAAAGATACAATTTAAGCACTAGGAGGCTATCTGTCCTTATCCTTGTCTTTATCTTTTTTATCTTCAGATAGCTCTTCTTCTTTTACTTTGAGGGCTGCCCAGGCCTCAGGGAATAGGTAAGGTAGCTCTGCAAGGTCATACACTGGAATTTGAGGGGGTAGAATGATGGGATCTCTCTTTTGTGGACCTGCACCAATAGACTTCTTCCTTTTAGGCTTTTGAGAGAGAACTTCTTCTACATTCACTACTGGTGCATTTCCATACTTTACTGCTTTGTTGAAGAGCTCTTGAAGTTCAGGTTTCAGTGTATCTTTAATACCACTTTTAATTTAACCAATAAAGTACTGCAGTATCTCCATCCATTCACTGAATCCTAAGGATCTTAGATTAGTGTAATCTACCCTCTCCTGAACATTATTTTCCCTGCTGACACTGAACGCCCTTTTCGTGCCTTTGTGCACCTTGATGATCTTGCTAGGATTGGATCTTCTGGTCATCACATCACCATACTTGCTCATATAGTAATGATCAGATAGCTCTATTGTTCGTTCAGTTTCTATAGGAGCTACAGTAGGTGCTTTCTCAGCTGATTCCTGTTCGTCAAGTGCCTTATCCTGAGCTTTGACAATAGCTTTTGCTAACTTTAAAGATTCAGCTTCTTGTTGTCTGTCAGCAGCCAATTTGTCTTCTTCTTCCTTAAGCCTCAGCCTCTCAGCATATTCAGCATCATCTCTTATTTGCTGTTCAAGCTGAACCCTTGTAATATACTCATTAATCGTCATGTTCAGGAATTTTGCTGTAGCAATCAATTGTCTGCCTTCATCAGTAGTCATGGCATCACAGTATTGCTTTAAGTCCATATCCAGCTGCAGAGCCTCTTAAAAGAGAGCTTTCTCTTCATCATTATGTAGCCTTTGACCATTGTTATATAGATACACACCAGCTTCAATGCTGAATTCCAAGGCATTAATGTAGAATTGCTGATCAAGTGGATGGTACAACAATCTGATTTGGCGTATCCTCTCAGGTATAGCTACTGCTCTTTGTTCAAGCAGTTTAGGAATAGTGATCTTCAGCCTGTAAGCCTCTCTTTCGTCCAGATTCATCTTTCTTAAGTCTGGCTCACCTTGTGCAGCTGAATCATCTTCCCAAGTAGTGTATTTATCATGACATTTTGGGGAAGATGGAGGATATTTGAAGAATGATTCTACTGTACCAGAAGGTCCCACGGGTTCAAAATTAGGTTCTTCCGGTATCCTATCAAAATAAGCAAGGGTCCGGGCAGTAATTGGTGATTGAATGAAGGTTGAACTCCCCCTGCCCCAGACTGTGAAATCATCAGCATCAACAGAATCAGTATCCTGGTTAGCACCCTGCTCATCCACCTTTGCTGGGTCTTCAACACTTGTTACACCCAGCAGCATACTTCTGGCTGGGTCTTCGTTCACATCACTCCTTGCTGTGTCTTCAGTACTAGCTGACTGATTAGTATTAGCTGGCACAACTGCCACAGTATCTTCACCAGCTGCCTCAAATAAGGGCTCTTTTCTTAGGGGCTGATTATCCCTAGGGGCAGATTTTACCCTTTGTTTATCGATTGACTTGAGTTCAGCTGGTGGTTCTTGTATTGATACTAGTTCTTGTGGAGACAGATAGGGAGTAATAGCAAGATACTCCCCCTCAATACTCAAAGTGTGTATAGCATGGGGAAGACGCTCTATAGCGATCCATTTGATGTATGCATGAACACGGGGTACATTCGGGTATCCCAAGCTGATTTAAAGGGTGACATGTCTTCCGATATTTGGATTAGTGTGAGGTGTTTAAGGGAAGAGACAACAGGGTTACCGGAGATTATATCTACTTCCCAAGGTGTTAACAATTGGTTAACCCTGCTGATTCGTGGAACATATTCCACAAATTTCTCGTACCGTCAGCTAAGTGTAGGTGATTCAGACCCCACTAAATTTGTGTGCATGACTTAGAAATAAACATGCACATGTTTTGTAAAGTTTGTACATTTTGGTTTTTGAAAATTGAAAAATCCAAAAACATTTGAATTTTTTTTGAAAAACCTAAAAATATTTTTCTTTTTGTATCTTTGTTTCATTTGTATTCATGACAGGTTCATTGGTGATGATGTTGGTGTGATAGCATTCGATAGATGGCATTAAGTGCAGGCCGGTCTGTTACTAGCATTCCGCGATTCATGGTTGTAACTTGGCAAGTTTTACTTTATTTCTCCTTTTACCCTTCCGAATTTAATCTATTTTTGATCTCAAGTAATGGGGACATTACTTGATCTCAAGTGTGGGGTGGGGATGTAAATTCTTGCGGGTTGGTAAAATATGTGTTTGAAATATGAGTGTTGGTTTACATATTACTTGGTAAAATATGTTGGTTTACAAAAACTTGATGTGATAACCCGTCCAAATCCATTTGGACGAATACATCATTCATCGATTTCATAGTGAGGTACTGACCTCTACATGATACGTTTTGTAAACATTGCATTCTTTTGAAAAGGCACACCATAAATGAATATCAAATTCCAAGGTTTTTGACATCTGATGATTTCTACATATAGACAATCACCGTAAATAATAGTTTACCATAATACATTCGTTGACAACGCAGTCAAAATAAGATACATGGTGATGATTTTGTGAATGCAAAGTTTTCTCGAATAAAGCATGTATGACTCCATGCACATAGCTTGTATAATGTATAAGCGAACAACAGAAGACTTCTAGAAACCTGAGAATAAACATGCTTAAATGTGTCAACACAAAGGGTGGTGAGTTCATAGTTTAGTGTTGCGCATAACCTGTATATAAAGGTGGATCACAAGATTTCAGTTGTTTCATCCAGAAATGTTTATCAAAATATTCTACGAAATTGAGCACCCTGGTAACTAAACTTTAATGTTATAATAAGTAACCCTGTTTTAACATACATGCAACCAACATGTACAATACACGCAATCTAACGTGTATTAACCTCAAATAGCATACGTCTGTTTTATAGTTCAGGCTAGGGTTTCTATACCTGGAACAGACGGGGATGTCAAGCCCTATGGATCCATATATAACTACTCGCGCCCACCAGTTCTTATAATCAGCAGTTACTAGTTACCAAAGTTAAGGGATTTTCGGTTCAAACTCAGTGTAGAATTTAGTATGTACTTGTATCCATTGCGTTTAAAATAAAGTGCATGTATTCTTAGCCCAAAAATATAGATTGCAAAGGCAATTAAAAAGGGAGCAAATGAAACTCACCTTAGCAGCACATAAATTCATTCACCGAAATGTGACTGAAACTCAGAATGCAAAGTAATCGTAGATCTCAACCTAGAGAACATATGTTGGTCAATAAATGTTTAACAAGCTAGGTCGGGTCATAGTGTAACACAATCCTAATGCTCGAGACCGACATGCAAAATTTAACAAAAGTCATCTCAAAAGTCAACCTGACCCAATACGATCTTTAAATCTATACATGTTTATTATCATAGTATAAGTCTTGATAATTGAACGAATTTATAGTTTATCAAACTCAAAATATTATTTATTTCAGGAGCTATATTATATTTGAATTATCATGGAAATCAAAAATATTTTATTATTTCACATAGCTTTCCAATACTTGTAAAATCAGATTATAGTGTTTATAAAGCTTTAAAACATGATAAGACAGTCAACTTTGACAAGTGTTTAACAAAACGAGATGTGCTTTATATAAAAATTCATTTACTCGATTATTAATATTTGAAAATCCAATTTATCAATCTCATAGACAAGTTGTTTAAATATTAATTTACAGTTTCAAACACAATTTCAATTAACGTTAACCATAATTCAGTTGACCATATCTTTTAATTCGTTCATCGAAATCACGCGATTTCTAAATGAAAAGTTAATAATTTTTCGCCAGCTTTCCAAAAATATGCATATCATATACTTTATATCGGTAGCATATGTATTAAATTTGTGATTCATCATAAACTATCTAACGACAAAATTAAAGCATACAAGCATGCATAAACATATATACTCGAGCACTAGACATGGATACACTATTAATATATAAAAGATAAGATGTGAATGCTCACGTATCAATATCGTGATTCAATATTGTAGGAAAGTACGTAGACGCAACGGAGATGATAAACACTAGATTGACCTCACGAGCATACCCTCGAATAATACCCATAATCTCCATTGTTATAACTCATAATTTCCTTAGCTCTATCCCACTCGAAAAACCATTTTAAAATCACTCGCTCATGACCTCATCGTAGTATTTTATGTATAATACTAATAATTATACTCCTAACTATAAGATTAATAATAATATTTATCTAAATAATAATAATAATATAAATAATAATACTACGTGAAGAATGAATGAGAAATGAATGAAAACTGAACGAATTCAAGTTGGATTTATAGACCTCTCAGCCAACCACTCCCCATGTGATCGCATGGGGCTCAAGTTATATAGCCATGCTATCGCATGGCTTAAAATTACAGCTCACAATCTTCTACCGACACTCTTTGGTACATATAAGATATATATATATATATATATATATATATATATATATATATATATATATATATATATATATATATATATATATATATATATATATATATATATATATATATAATATAATATATAATATATTTAATCTTTAGAACTAATTAAATATTATATTATATTCTCGCGCATAGTTGATTTGTAATTTTTACACCGATGTGTAGTACGTTGACTCTCGACTTAAGTACCGGTTTCGATTTTTCGAACGCCCTTTCGTACGCTTAGAAAACTTGTACTTTACATTTCGCGACACGTACCTTTATCAATATTTAGACTTATATCACCAATAATTATACTAATTGAAATGTAACTTATTCATTTGAGTGTTATGGTCATTTGCTTCTTTAAATCAACGCCTCGTTATTTATCAAAGCATATTTAATAATATTAGTTTAAATCAAAACGTTTTATGACTAAGTTAATATATATATATATATATATATATATATATATATATTCTTTTAGAATTATAAATTTATACATAATATATATGTTTGAATTATTTATCTAATAATATAATATTTAGCTTTTCAAAACTAATTATATTTCAAAGATTATTATATATAATTGTTTAAATAATAGAATTTACTATGTTGTATCACGTTTACGTTTTTGAACATTATATATATATATATATATATATATATATATATATATATATATATATATATATATATATATATATATATATATATATATATATATATATATAACATAAAGCTTTAATTAAATTCTTCTAATTCTATATAATCAATTTACCTTTATAAATAACAGATTACAATAATTCAGTTTTTGAAATCGTTTTCATACGTTTGCAAATAGATCAGTCGAATATTATGAAATTCCAGTTCTCCACTAACTTTTGTCTAACCTTCGTCAATTGAAACATTTGTTCTTACTTGTAAATTACTTTACCATTTATTCCGAATACCGTTAAAAATGAAATGATCTCTTAAATCACAGTGGACCTTACAACAGAGACCCGTAATCATAAACAATGTAACAGATAACTCAATCATTTGATATTATCTTTTAATTCCGTTGATAAATATATTAAACATATATTTAAACAATTATGTTTATGTAAAGTATTACACATCTAATACTTTGTTTAATGTTTTCAATTGATATAATTATATATTATATAAACATATATATATACACATAAATGTTCGTGAATCATCGAGAACAGTCAAAGGGTAATTGATTACATGAACATAGTTCAAAGTTTTTGAGATTTCAACATTACAGACTTTGCTTATCGTATCGGAAACATATAAAGATTAAAGTTTAAATTTGGTCGAAAATTTCCGGGTTATCACAGTACCTACCCGTTAAAGAAATTTCGTCCCCGAAATTTAATCGAGGTCGTCATGGATAAAAATAATAATGTTTTCATGACGAATATTGTAGTGACCCGAACTTTTCCATGTTTATATATATTAATTGAGATTGATATTTACATGATTAAATGTTTCCAACATGTTAAGCAATCAAACTTGTTAAGACTTGATTAATTGAAATATGTTTCATATAGACAATTGACCACCCAAGTTGACCGGTGATTCACGAACGTTAAAACTTGTAAAAACTACATGATGACATATATATGGATATATATATAGTTAACATGATACTATGATAAGTAAACATATCATTAAGTATATTAACAATGAACTACATATGTAAAAACAAGACTACTAACTTAATGATTTTTAAACGAGACATATATGTAACGATTATCGTTGTAAAGACATTTAATGTATATATATCATATTAAGAGATATTCATACATGATAATATCATGATAATATAAAAATTTAAAATCTCATTTGATATTATAAACATTGGGTTAACAACATTTAACAAGATCGTTAACCTAAAGGTTTCAAAACAACACTTACATGTAACGACTAACGATGACTTAACGACTCAGTTAAAATGTATATACATGTAGTGTTTTAATATGTATTTATACACTTTTGAAAGACTTCAATACACTTATCAAAATACTTCTACTTAACAAAAATGCTTACAATTACATCCTCGTTCAGTTTCATCAACAATTCTACTCGTATGCACCCGTATTCGTACTCGTACAATACATAGCTTTTAGATGTATGTACTATTGGTATATACACTCCAATGATCAGCTCTTAGTAGCCCATGTGAGTCACCTAACACATGTGGGAACCATCATTTGGCAACTAGCATGAAATATCTCATAAAATTACAAAAAATATGAGTAATCATTCATGACTTATTTACATGAAAACAAAATTACATATCCTTTATATCTAATCCATACACCAACGACCAAAAACACCTACAAACACTTTCATTCTTCAATTTTCTTCATCTAATTTATCTCTCTCAAGTTCTATCTTCAAGTTCTAAGTGTTCTTCATAAATTCCAAAAGTTCTAGTTTCATAAAATCAAGAATACTTTCAAGTTTGCTAGCACACTTCCAATCTTGTAAGGTGATCATCCAACCTCAAGAAATCTTTGTTTCTTACAGTAGGTTATCATTCTAATACAAGGTAATAATCATATTCAAACTTTGGTTCAATTTCTATAACTATAACAATCTTATTTCAAGTGATGATCTTACTTGAACTTGTTTTCGTGTCATGATTCTGCTTCAAGAACTTCGAGCCATCCAAGGATCCGTTGAAGCTAGATCTATTTTTCTCTTTTCCAGTAGGTTTATCCAAGGAACTTAAGGTAGTAATGATGTTCATAACATCATTCGATTCATACATATAAAGCTATCTTATTCGAAGGTTTAAACTTGTAATCACTAGAACATAGTTTAGTTAATTCTAAACTTGTTCGCAAACAAAAGTTAATCCTTCTAACTTGACTTTTAAAATCAACTAAACACATGTTCTATATCTATATGATATGTTAACTTAATGATTTAAAACCTGGAAACACGAAAAACACCGTAAAACCGGATTTACGCCGTCGTAGTAACACCGCGGGCTGTTTTGGGTTAGTTAATTAAAAACTATGATAAACTTTGATTTAAAAGTTGTTATTCAGAGAAAATGATTTTTATTATGAACATGAAACTATATCCAAAAATTATGGTTAAACTCAAAGTGGAAGTATGTTTTCTAAAATGGTCATCTAGACGTCGTTCTTTCGACTGAAATGACTACCTTTACAAAAACGACTTGTAACTTATTTTTCCGACTATAAACCTATACTTTTCTGTTTAGATTCATAAAATAGAGTTCAATATGAAACCATAGCAATTTGATTCACTCAAAACGGATTTAAAATGAAGAAGTTATGGGTAAAACAAGATTGGATAATTTTTCTCATTTTAGCTACGTGAAAATTGGTAACAAATCTATTCCAACCATAACTTAATCAACTTGTATTGTATATTATGTAATCTTGAGATACCATAGACACGTATACAATGTTTTGACCTATCATGTCGACACATCTATATATATTTCGGAACAACCATAGACACTCTATATGTGAATGTTGGAGTTAGCTATACAGGGTTGAGGTTGATTCCAAAATATATATAGTTTGAGTTGTGATCAATACTGAGATACGTATACACTGGGTCGTGGATTGATTCAAGATAATATTTATCGATTTATTTCTGTACATCTAACTGTGGACAACTAGTTGTAGGTTACTAACGAGGACAGCTGACTTAATAAACTTAAAACATCAAAATATATTAAAAGTGTTGTAAATATATTTTGAACATACTTTGATATATATGTATATATTGTTATAGGTTCGTGAATCAACCAGTGGCCAAGTTTTACTTCCCGACGAAGTAAAAATCTGTGAAAGTGAGTTATAGTCCCACTTTTAAAATCTAATATTTTTGGGATGAGAATACATGCAGGTTTTATAAATGATTTACAAAATAGACACAAGTACGTGAAACTACATTCTATGGTTGAATTATCGAAATCGAATATGCCCCTTTTTATTAAGTCTGGTAATCTAAGAATTAGGGAACAGACACCCTAATTGACGCGAATCCTAAAGATAGATCTATCGGGCCCAACAAGCCCCATCTAAAGTACCGGATGCTTTAGTACTTCGAAATTTATATCATATCCGAAGGGTGTCCCGGAATGATGGGGATATTCTTATATATGCATCTTGTTAATGTCGGTTACCAGGTGTTCACCATATGAATGATTTTTATCTCTATGTATGGGATGTGTATTGAAATATGAAATCTTGTGGTCTATTATTATGATTTGATATATATAGGTTAAACCTATAACTCACCAACATTTTTGTTGACGTTTTAAGCATGTTTATTCTCAGGTGATTATTAAGAGCTTCCGCTGTCGCATAGTTAAATAAGGACGAGATTTGGAGTCCATGCTTGTATGATATTGTGTAAAAACTGCATTCAAGAAACTTATTTTGTTGTAACATATTTGTATTGTAAACCATTATGTAATGGTCGTGTGTAAACAGGATATTTTAGATTATCATTATTTGATAATCTACGTAAAGCTTTTTAAAACCTTTATCTATGAAATAAAGGTTATGGTTTGTTTTAAAAATGAATGCAGTCTTTGAAAAACGTCTCATATAGAGGTCAAAACCTCGCAACGAAATCAATTAATATGGAACGTTTTTAATCAATAAGAACGGGACATTTCAGTTGGTATCCGAGCGTTGGTCTTAGAGAACCAGAAAATTTGCATTAGTGTGTCTTATCGAGTTTGTTAGGATGCATTAGTGATTCTGGACTTCGACCGTGTTTTCTTTAAAAATGATTGCTTAACATTTTTGTTGGAAACTATATATTTTTAACATATGAATATTATGTGATATATTAATCTCTTAACGTGTTTGATATTATGTGATAGATGTCTACCTCTAGAACAAGTCCCATTGACTCACCTAATAATAATGAAGAGTCAAATGTAAATTGGAATGATTCATGGACTGATTCACAAGTTCCCGAAGAGGAACCGGAAGAAGAGTCGGAACCGGAAGAAGAATCGGAACCGGACGAAGAATCGGAACCGGAAGAAGAATCGGAACCGGTGGGGGAAATAATAAAACAGTTAAGTAAAAGAGAATCCTCAACCAACCGACCAAGGTTAATTATGGTCAATGGTGTTTCCGCCAAGGAAGCAAAATATTGGGAGGATTACCAATTCTCAGATGAATCGGATTCCGACGAGAATTCCAATGATGTTATAGAAATTACCCCAACTGAATTTAAAAAAGGCAAAAGAAAATAATAAGGGAAAGGGCATAAAAATAGAGAAATCTAATTCCAACCCCGATGAACTTTATATGTATCGTCAACCCCCGAAGTTCTTAAGTTGTAACAATGACCCGGGAACCTCTAAACCACCAGGTTTTTCTAAACCAATGTGGACAACGACGGCTCGTATTAGGGGAACATCATATATCCCTAGAAACTTGGCAAAACGAACCAAAACCGAAGAAGAAGAAACGAGCGAGTCAGAATAAGATAGTTGTATTCGTGTGGTGTAATATATGTAATATAGTGTTCTTATGCTTTATGATATATGTAAAAATTGCTTGTATTAATAAGTATTTTTTTATGAATCTAACTCTTGTCTATTTTACAGTTTAACAACACAAAATGGATAGACAACCCAATATTTTAAGAGACCTACCCGGAGACATGATTGATGAAATCTTGTCTAGAGTCGGCCAGAATTCCTCGGCACAACTATTTAAGGCGAGATCAGTTTGTAAGACATTCGAAGAACGTTCCAAGAATTTCTTGGTTTATAAGAGACTTTCGTTTGAAAGATGGGGGATATCACATTGGGAAACCCATAAGTTACGATGTGTTTACTTTGACGCATATATTGCGGGGAACCCAAATGCTATTTTACGCAACGGGTTAAGAAATTATTTTGACTCAATATATCCGAATATTGGACTTCGTGATTTAGAAAAAGCGGCTAGCATGCAACATAAAGAAGCATGTTATGCTTACGGATTAGTAATGTTCGCTTCTCACCAAAGTGAGAACAAGAACATCGGGCTACAACTATTAAACAAAACGTTTCCACAAGTGACGGAGTCGGTAATTGGGGTAAGAAATGAGGTTTTTAGATTATTACGGGACTGTTGGACATTACGTAACCCTCGTCCCTTTGACGACGTTACAACACGCTGTCTTATCAACGGCCATAACGGTTATGTTGCACAAGACCAAGGATGGGAAGTAGTCCTAGTAAAACCAGAATGCATGACTTGTTTCTGGACGTATGAATTACGTGTCTTTATTGCCTTTGCTGAACGACTTGTGTACTAGCTAGAATTATCTTCACAACTATCTTGTATCAAAGTTATTGTGTGCTATATTTCATGCTTTATGTAAAATAAGCGGTATTGTAAGTTTGTAAAATATTGTATAAAAGTTTGAACGCGAAATATTATTATAATCAGTTTTTCATATAGAATTGTAGTAGTTGAATTGTATATTAGCTACTAAGTATGAACTTAACGGGTAGGTACTACCCGAATTTAAACTTATAAAACGCTAATATGAAGAAAAAGCTTTTATAAATGAGTTCATATTATGCTACGAAATACTATTAACTACTCTTAATATTCTGTATGATTAACTTGTTCCATTTGACTATTTTGAAGGAAATGGCACCGACTACTCGACACACCGTGAATATGAATGAAGAGGAATTCCGTACTTTTCTAGCTTCAAACATAGCCGCAGTACAGGTTGCGCTACATACCAACAATAACCTTGGATCTAGCAGTACAGGAAATCGTGTAGGATGCACCTACAAAGAATTCACTGCCTGCAAACCTTTGGAATTTGATGGAACCGAAGGACCGATCGGATTGAAACGGTGGACCGAGAAGGTCGAATCGGTGTTTGCCATAAGTAAGTGTACTGAAGAGGACAAAGTGAAGTACGCTACGCATACCTTCATAGGTTCTGCGTTAACATGGTGGAATACCTATCTAGAGCAAGTGGGACAAGACGATGCGTACGCACTACCGTGGTCAGCATTCAAGCACTTGATGAACGAGAAGTACCGTCCCAGAACCGAGGTCAATAAGCTCAAGACAGAACTTAGAGGGTTACGAACCCAAGGATTTGATATTACCACGTACGAAAGACGATTCACAGAATTGTGCCTATTGTGTCCGGGAGCATTCGAAGATGAGGAAGAGAAGATCGACGCATTTGTGAAAGGATTACCGGAAAGAATCCAAGAAGATATAAGTTCACACGAGCCCGCCTCTATACAACAGGCATGTAGAATGGCTCACAAACTAGTGAACCAGATTGAAGAAAGAATTAAAGAACAGACTGCTGAAGAGGCCAATGTGAAGCAAGTCAAAAGAAAGTGGGAGGAAAACGGTGATAAGAATCACCAATACAACAACAGCAATTACAACAATAATCGCAACAATTATCCCAACAATCGCAACATCAATCGCAACTACAACAAACGGCCCAACAATAACAACAACAACAACAGCAACAGCAACTACAACAATCATCCCAACAACAATAATAACCGCAACAACAACAACAATCAGAAGCAGCTATGCCAAAGGTGTGAAAAGTATCACTCGGGGTTCTGCACCAAATTTTGCAACAAGTGTAAAAGAAATGGTCATAGCGCGGCGAAGTGTGAGGTCTACGGACCAGGGGTTAATAGAACGAAAGGAACAAATGGTGTCGGAACGAGTAATGGCGGAGCAAGTAGTGTCGGAGCAAGTTATGCCAATGTAGTTTGTTATAAATGTGGAAAACCGGGCCACATTATTAGAAATTTCCCGAACCAGGAGAACACGAATGGACAAGGCCGTGGAAGAGTTTTCAATATTAATGTGGCTGAGGCACAGGAAGACCCGGAGCTTGTTACGGGTACGTTTCTTATTGACAATAAATCTGTTTACGTTTTATTTGATTCGGGTGCGGATAGAAGCTATATGAGTAGAGATTTTTGTGCTAAATTAAGTTGTCCATTGACGCCTTTGGATAGTAAATTTTTACTCGAATTAGCAAATGGTAAATTAATTTCAGCAGATAATATATGTCGGAATCGAGAAATTAAACTGGTTAGCGAAACATTTAAGATTGATTTGATACCAGTAGAGTTAGGGAGTTTTGATGTGATAATCGGTATGGACTGGTTGAAAGAAGTGAAAGCGGAGATCGTTTGTTACAAAAATGCAATTCGCATTATACGAGAAAAAGGAAAACCCTTAATGGTGTACGGAGAAAAGGGCAACACGAAGCTACATCTTATTAGTAATTTGAAGGCACAAAAACTAATAAGAAAAGGTTGCTATGCTGTTCTAGCACACGTCGAGAAAGTACAAACTGAAGAAAAGAGCATCAATGATGTTCCCATTGCAAAAGAATTTCCCGATGTATTTCCGAAAGAATTACCGGGATTACCCCCACATCGATCCGTTGAATTTCAAATATATCTTGTACCAGGAGCTGCACCAATAGCTCGTGCTCCTTACAGACTCGCACCCAGCGAGATGAAAGAACTGCAAAGCCAATTACAAGAACTTTTAGAGCGTGGTTTCATTCGACCAAGCACATCACCATGGGGAGCTCCTGTTTTGTTTGTCAAGAAGAAAGATGGTACATTCAGGTTGTGTATCGACTACCGAGAGTTGAACAAACTTACCATCAAGAACCGCTACCCACTACCGAGAATCGATGACTTATTTGATCAACTACAAGGCTCGTCTGTTTATTCAAAGATTGACTTACGTTTCGGGTATCATCAAATGCGGGTGAAAGAAGATGATATTCCAAAGACTGCTTTCAGAACACGTTACGGTCATTACGAGTTTATGGTCATGCCGTTTGGTTTAACTAATGCACCAGCTGTGTTCATGGACCTTATGAACCGAGTGTGTGGACCATACCTTGACAAGTTTGTCATTGTTTTCATTGATGACATACTTATTTACTCAAAGAATGACCAAGAACACGGTGAACATTTGAGAAAGGTGTTAGAAGTATTGAGGAAGGAAGAATTGTACGCTAAGTTTTCAAAGTGTGCATTTTGGTTGGAAGAAGTTCAATTCCTCGGTCACATAGTGAACAAAGAAGGTATTAAGGTGGATCCGGCAAAGATAGAAACTGTTGAAAAGTGGGAAACCCCGAAAACTCCGAAACACATACGCTAGTTTTTAGGACTAGCTGGTTACTACAGAAGGTTCATCCAAGACTTTTCCAGAATAGCAAAACCCTTGACTGCATTAACGCATAAAGGGAAGAAATTTGAATGGAATGATGAACAAGAGAAAGCGTTTCAGTTATTGAAGAAAAAGCTAACTACGGCACCTATATTGTCATTGCCTGAAGGGAATGATGATTTTGTGATTTATTGTGATGCTTCAAAGCAAGGTCTCGGTTGTGTATTAATGCAACGAACGAAGGTGATTGCTTATGCGTCTAGACAATTGAAGATTCACGAACAAAATTATACGACGCATGATTTGGAATTAGGCGCGGTTGTTTTTGCATTAAAGACTTGGAGGCACTACTTATATGGGGTCAAAAGTATTATATATACCGACCACAAAAGTCTTCAACACATATTTAACCAGAAACAACTGAATATGAGGCAGCGTAGGTGGATTGAATTATTGAATGATTACGACTTTGAGATTCGTTACCACCCGGGGAAGGCAAATGTGGTAGCCGATGCCTTGAGCAGGAAGGACAGAGAACCCATTCGAGTAAAATCTATGAATATAATGATTCATAATAACCTTACTACTCAAATAAAGGAGGCGCAACAAGGAGTTTTAAAAGAGGGAAATTTAAAGGATGAAATACCCAAAGGATCGGAGAAGCATCTTAATATTCGGGAAGACGGAACCCGGTATAGGGCTGAAAGGATTTGGGTACCAAAATTTGGAGATATGAGAGAAATGGTACTTAGAGAAGCTCATAAAACCAGATACTCAATACATCCTGGAACGGGGAAGATGTACAAGGATCTCAGGAAATATTTTTGGTGGCCGGGTATGAAAGCCGATGTTGCTAAATATGTAGGAGAATGTTTGACGTGTTCTAAGGTCAAAGCTGAGCATCAGAAACCATCAGGTCTACTTCAACAACCCGAAATCCCAGAATGGAAATGGGAAAACATTACCATGGATTTCATCACTAAATTGCCAAGGACTGCAAGTGGTTTTGATACTATTTGGGTAATAGTTGATCGTCTCACCAAATCAGCACACTTCCTGCCAATAAGAGAAGATGACAAGATGGAGAAGTTAGCACGACTGTATTTGAAGGAAGTCATATCCAGACATGGAATACCAATCTCTATTATCTCTGATAGGGATGGCAGATTTATTTCAAGATTCTGGCAGACATTACAGCAAGCATTAGGAACTCGTCTAGACATGAGTACTGCCTATCATCCACAAACTGATGGGCAGAGCGAAAGGACGATACAAACGCTTGAAGACATGCTACGAGCATGTGTTATTGATTTCAGAAACAGTTGGGATCGACATCTACCGTTAGCAGAATTTTCCTACAACAACAGCTACCATTCAAGCATTGAGATGGCGCCGTTTGAAGCACTTTATGGTAGAAAGTGCAGGTCTCCGATTTGTTGGAGTGAAGTGGGGGATAGACAGATTACGGGTCCTGAGATTATACAAGAAACTACCGAGAAGATCATCCAAATTCAACAACGGTTGAAAACCGCCCAAAGTCGACAAAAGAGCTACGCTGACATTAAAAGAAAAGATATAGAATTTGAAATTGGAGAGATGGTCATGCTTAAAGTTGCACCTTGGAAAGGCGTTGTTCGATTTGGTAAATGAGGGAAATTAAATCCAAGGTATATTGGACCATTCAAGATTATTGATCGTGTCGGACCAGTAGCTTACCGACTTGAGTTACCTCAACAACTTGCGGCTGTACATAACACTTTCCACGTCTCGAATTTGAAGAAATGTTTTGCTAAAGAAGATCTCACTATTCCGTTAGATGAAATCCAAATCAACGAAAAACTTCAATTCATCGAAGAACCCGTCGAAATAATGGATCGTGAGGTTAAAAGACTTAAGCAAAACAAGATACCATTTGTTAAGGTTCGATGGAATGCTCGTAGAGGACCCGAGTTCACCTGGGAGCGTGAAGATTAGATGAAGAAGAAATACCCGCATCTATTTCCAGAAGATTCGTCAACACCTTCAACAGCTTAAAATTTCGGGACGAAATTTATTTAACGGGTAGGTACTGTAGTGACCCGAACTTTTCCATGTTTATATATATTAATTGAGATTGATATTTACATGATTAAATGTTTCCAACATGTTAAGCAATCAAACTTGTTAAGACTTGATTAATTGAAATATGTTTCATATAGACAATTGACCACCCAAGTTGACCGGTGATTCACGAACGTTAAAACTTGTAAAAACTATATGATGACATATATATGGATATATATATAGTTAACATGATACTATGATAAGTAAACATATCATTAAGTATATTAACAATGAACTACGTATGTAAAAACAAGACTACTAACTTAATGATTTTTAAACGAGACATATATGTAACGATTATCGTTGTAAAGACATTTAATGTATATATATCATATTAAGAGATATTCATACATGATAATATCATGATAATATAATAATTTAAAATCTCATTTGATATTATAAATATTGGGTTAACAACATTTAACAAGATCGTTAACCTAAAGGTTTCAAAACAACACTTACATGTAACGACTAACGATGACTTAACGACTCAGTTAAAATGTATATACATGTAGTGTTTTAATATGTATTTATACACTTTTAAAAGACTTCAATACACTTATCAAAATACTTCTACTTAACAAAAATGCTTACAATTACATCCTCGTTCAGTTTCATCAACAATTCTACTCGTATGCACCCGTATTCGTACTCGTACAATACATAGCTTTTAGATGTATGTACTATTGGTATATACACTCCAATGATCAGCTCTTAGCAGCCCATGTGAGTCACCTAACACATGTGGGAACCATCATTTGGCAACTAGCATGAAATATCTCATAAAATTACAAAAAATATGAGTAATCATTCATGACTTATTTACATGAAAACAAAATTACATATCCTTTATATCTAATCCATACACCAACGACCAAAAACACCTACAAACACTTTCATTCTTCAATTTTCTTCATCTAATTGATCTCTCTCAAGTTCTATCTTCAAGTTCTAAGTGTTCTTCATAAATTCTAAAAGTTCTAGTTTCATAAAATCAAGAATACTTTCAAGTTTGCTAGCACACTTCCAATCTTGTAAGGTGATCATCCAACCTCAAGAAATCTTTGTTTCTTACAGTAGGTTATCATTATAATACAAGGTAATAATCATATTCAAACTTTGGTTCAATTTCTATAACTATAACAATCTTATTTCAAGTGATGATCTTACTTGAACTTGTTTTCGTGTCATGATTCTGCTTCAAGAACTTCGAGCCATCCAAGGATCCGTTGAAGCTAGATCCATTTTTCTCTTTTCCAGTAGGTTTATCCAAGGAACTTAAGGTAGTAATGATGTTCATAACATCATTCGATTCATACATATAAAGCTATCTTATTCGAAGGTTTAAACTTGTAATCACTAGAACATAGTTTAGTTAATTCTAAACTTGTTCGCAAACAAAAGTTAATCCTTCTAACTTGACTTTTAAAATCAACTAAACACATGTTCTATATCTATATGATATGCTAACTTAATGATTTAAAACCTGGAAACACGAAAAACACCGTAAAACCGGATTTACGCCGTCGTAGTAACACCGCGGGCTGTTTTGGGTTAGTTAATTAAAAACTATGATAAACTTTGATTTAAAAGTTGTTATTCAGAGAAAATGATTTTTATTATGAACATGAAACTATATCCAAAAATTATGGTTAAACTCAAAGTGGAAGTATGTTTTCTAATATGGTCATCTAGACGTCGTTCTTTCGACTGAAATGACTACCTTTACAAAAACAAATTGTAACTTATTTTTCCGACTATAAACCTATACTTTTCTGTTTAGATTCATAAAATAGAGTTCAATATGAAACCATAGCAATTTGATTCACTCAAAACGGATTTAAAATGAAGAAGTTATGGGTAAAACAAGATTGGATAATTTTTCTCATTTTAGCTACGTGAAAATTGGTAACAAATCTATTCCAACCATAACTTAATCAACTTGTATTGTATATTATGTAATCTTGAGATACCATAGACACGTATACAATGTTTCGACCTATCATGTCGACACATCTATATATATTTCGGAACAACCATAGACACTCTATATGTGAATGTTGGAGTTAGCTATACAGGGTTGAGGTTGATTCCAAAATATATATAGTTTGAGTTGTGATCAATACTGAGATACGTATACACTGGGTCGTGGATTGATTCAAGATAATATTTATCGATTTATTTCTGTACATCTAACTGTGGACAACTAGTTGTAGGTTACTAACGAGGACAGCTGACTTAATAAACTTAAAACATCAAAATATATTAAAAGTGTTGTAAATATATTTTGAACATACTTTGATATATATGTATATATTGTTATAGGTTCGTGAATCAACCAGTGGCCAAGTCTTACTTCCCGATGAAGTAAAAATCTGTGAAAGTGAGTTATAGTCCCACTTTTAAAATCTAATATTTTTGGGATGAGAATACATGCAGGTTTTATAAATGATTTACAAAATAGACACAAGTACGTGAAACTACATTCTATGGTTGAATTATCGAAATCGAATATGCCCCTTTTTATTAAGTCTGGTAATCTAAGAATTAGGGAACAGACACCCTAATTGACGCGAATCCTAAAGATAGATCTATCGGGCCCAACAAGCCCCATCCAAAGTACCGGATGCTTTAGTACTTCGAAATTTATATCATATCCGAAGGGTGTCCCGGAATGATGGGGATATTCTTATATATGCATCTTGTTAATGTCGGTTACCAGGTGTTCACCATATGAATGATTTTTATCTCTATGTATGGGATGTGTATTGAAATATGAAATCTTGTGGTCTATTATTATGATTTGATATATATAGGTTAAACCTATAACTCACCAACATTTTTGTTGACGTTTTAAGCATGTTTATTCTCAGGTGATTATTAAGAGCTTCCGCTGTCGCATAGTTAAATAAGGACGAGATTTGGAGTCCATGCTTGTATGATATTGTGTAAAAACTGCATTCAAGAAACTTATTTTGTTGTAACATATTTGTATTGTAAACCATTATGTAATGGTCGTGTGTAAACAGGATATTTTAGATTATCATTATTTGATAATCTACGTAAAGCTTTTTAAAACCTTTATCTATGAAATAAAGGTTATGGTTTGTTTTAAAAATGAATGCAGTCTTTGAAAAACGTCTCATATAGAGGTCAAAACCTCGCAACGAAATCAATTAATATGGAACGTTTTTAATCAATAAGAACGGGACATTTCAAATATGAGTTGATAAATAGAATTTATCATCATTGAGTAATATGGATAAAACAATCCGTTTATGTGAAGAGTATGAGTGAAGTTATCACAAAAGAGTGAAATGATTAAATGTAGGTTAGTTTTAACCGGTGACGTAGGCATGGTTTATTTTCGGAATTCAAGGGATTTAGAGGAAAATCTTCGTAATAAGATTTGGTTTTTCGGTAATTAAGGAAATTAGGATTCGCTTTATTAAATGCGATAATCTGTTTTGATTGCCCTGTCGAATATTTTTACTATATATTCACCCTCTTCATTTCCTTATTACCACAGCTCACACCTTTTATTCTTTCTCTCTCAACTCATACTTTAAAGCATTCGTCAATATGCTCCATCCAGTTCTGCTTCTTGATATACTCCTAACTTTCATATATGTCATTCTTCTTTTTCATCTACCGCCGGAAGAATCTATTTACTTCTACTATACTCTTGGTTTTATAGTGTTCTTAGTTCTCCCGTGTCTTTATATTGCTATATGCATCGATATATACGGTTTGTAATTTTGTTGTTAGGTTTTGTATCTTCCCTTATATTTCGATGTCTCTGCTTCTGTTTTTCTATAATCATTGACATCCACATTTAATGTTCTATCCTATTTGCTATGATTTATACCCCCATTTCTATTTCGGAGCTTCATGCTCTGTTTTCTCTTCTATCCATTAAGCACCGCATGTAATGATCCAGAATTCGCAGATATAAATTTCGGAATGAACATAGTTAATGTTCTAAGAAAGAAATTGTGATAAATCGATCTGACTTGTCAAATTACCAGAAGTCATGGAAAAGACCGAATCATCAAGAAAAATATTTTCTTGATATTTTTAGAAGTTAAATAGAATGAAAGAGTTATGTAACATGGCACATGATGACGTTATGATCTGTGAATCATCACGTTCCATTAGAAACTCAGCATGACTTACTGTAATATAATCACGTTGATCAAGTGTCATTATATTATACTAACTCATGCTTCAATTCCCAACACTTCTTCAAACACATTCATAATTTAAATTCGAAGGTTTACAGAATATATAAACTAAACAGTTTCCTTTATGATGTAATACAGATAAAGCGAAGAGATAAATGATTTCAGATAAAAAATAGTTATGAAAATAACTTCAAAAATATCGAGGATATTTATAATGAAAGATACGATGATATCTTAGAATTTCTAATATCGAAAGATGATGAAGAAGATTTGTTCGAAAAGGTTTAGAGTCAGGAGCAAGGTATTCATTAATGACTTCAGCAGATACTGAATCATTTGGATTCTTTGAAGGCAGGTTTAGTCTTTGTGATTTTTCCACAGCCTCCTTCATGGTTTGCTCAATCCGTTTTCCAGTTCCAAACCTTCTCTTTTTCTGAGCTTTTCCAACACCTTATTCTTTATCATCAAACTCTCGACTGTTAAGGTCGTTTACAGTTTATGCTGCTTTATCAGCATTTTTCTAAAATACGGAGAACTAGTTCACAGTTTAGGGTGTTTTTCGGAAACTTCACATTCGAAGTATGTAAGTCTAGGAGATGGACGTTATATGTATATTGTAGTGACCCGAACTTTTTCATGTTTATATATATTAAATGAAATTGATATTTATTTGATTAAGTGTTTCCAACATGTTAAATAATCAAACTTGTTAAGACTTGATTAATTGAAATAGGTTTTATATAGACAATTGACCACCCAAGTTGACCAGTGATTCACGATCGTTAAAACTTGTAAAAAAACTATATGATGTCATATATATGGATATATATATATATATATATATATATATATATATATATATATATATATATATATATATATATATATAGTTAATATGGTATTATGATAAGTAAACATATCATTAAGTATATTAACAATGAACTACATATGTAAAAATAAGATTACTAACTTAAGGATTTCGAAACGAGGCATATATGTAACGATTATCGTTGTAACGACATTTAATTGTATATATATCATATTAAGATATATTAATACATCATAATATCATGATAATGTAATAATTTAACATCTCATTAGATATAATAAACAATGGTTTAACAACATTTAACAAGATCGTTAACTTAACGGTTTCAAAACAACACTTACATGTAACGACTAACGATGACTTAACGACTCAGTTAAAATGTATATACATGTAGTGTTTTAATATGTATTCATACAATTTTGAAAGACTTCAAGACACTTATCAAAGTACTTCTACTTAACAAAAATGCTTACAACTACATTCTCATTCATTTTCATCAACAATTCTACTCGTATGCACTCGTATTTGTACTCGTACAATACACAGCTTCTAAATGTATTTACTATTGGTATATACAATCCAATGACCAGCTCTTAGCAGCCCATGTGGGTCACCTAACCATGTGGCAACCATCATTTAACATCTAGCATGAAATATCTCACAAAATTACAAACTAATGGAGACTATAATGACACCCTAAATTCACGTGAATGAGAGGAGTCACAAACACATTCATTTTTCAATTTTCTTGAATGAAATTACTCTCTATCAAGTGTTCTTCCATTGTTCTAAGTGTTCTTCATCATCTTCATCAAAATCTAGCTCAATCTAGTTCATAAATCCATACATAAACCAAGTTATAAAACAACTACTCAAGAACACACCAACAACACTTCCAAGTTTGCTTGCTTACTTCCAATCTTGCAAATCCACTTTGAGTGATCATCCAACCTCAAGAAATCTTTCTTATTTACAGTAAGATATCTTTCTAATATAAGGTAATACTCATATTCAAACTTTGTTTCAATTTCTATAACTTTAACAATCTTATTTCGAGTGGAAATCTTACTTGAACTTGTTTTCGTGTCATGATTTTGCTTCAAGAACTTTCAAGCCATCCAAGGATCCTTTGAAGCTACATCTATTTTTCTCATTTCCAGTAGGTTTATCCAAAAAACCTGAGGGAGTAATGATGTTCATAACATCATTCGATTCATATATATAAAACTACCTTATTCGAAGGTTTAAACTTGAAATCACTAGAACATAGTTTAGTTAATTCTAAACTTGTTCGCAAACAAAAGTTAATCCTTCCAACTTGACTTTTAAAATCAACTAAACACATGTTCTATATCTATATGATATGCTAACTTAATGATTTAAAACCGGAAAACACGAAAAACACCGTAAAACCGGATATACGCCGTCGTAGTAACACCGCAGGCTGTTTTGGGTTAGTTAATTAAAAACTATGATAAACTTTGATTTAAAAGTTATTCTTTCTGGAAAATGATTTTTATTACGAACATGAAACTATATCCAAAAATTATGGTTAAACTCAAAGTGGAAGTATGTTTTCCAAAATGGTCATCTAGACGTCGTTCTTTCGACTGAAATGACTACCTTTACAAAAATGACTTGTAACCTGTATTTTCGACTATAAACTTATACTTTTTCTGTCTAGATTCATAAACTTAAGTTCAATATGAAACCATAGCAACTTGAAACACTCAAAACGGATTTAAAACGAAGAAGTTATGGGTAAAACAAGATTGGATATTTTTGCTTGTTGTAGCTACGTGAAAATTGGTAACAAATCTATATTAATCATATCCTAGCTAACTTATATTTTATTATACAAGTATTCTAATATATTATGTAATCTTGGGATACCATAGACACGTATGCAAATGTTTTGACATATCATATCGACCCATCTATATATGTTATTTGGAACAACCATAGACACTCTATATGCAGTAATGTTGGAGTTAGCTATACAGGGTTGAGGTTGATTCCAAAAATATATATACTTTGAGTTGTGATCTAGCCTGAGACGTGTATACAATGGGTCATGGATTGATTCAAGATAATATATATCGATTTATTCTGTACATCTAACTATGGACAACTAGTTGTAGGTTACTAACGAGGACAACTGACTTAATAAACTTAAAACAGTAAAACGTATTAAAAATGTTGTAAATATATTTTGAACATACTTTGATATATATGTACATATTTGTTATAGGTTCGTGAATCGACCAGTGGCCAAGCCTTACTTCCCGATGAAGTAAAAATCTGTGAAAGTGAGTTATAGTCCCACTTTTAAAATCTAATATTTTGGGATGAGAATACATGCAATTTTATAAATGTTTTACGAAATAGACACAAGTAAATGAAACTACTTTATATGGGTGAATGATCGAAGCCGAATATGCCCCTTTTTAACTTGGTAGCCTAAGAATTTGGGAACAGACCCCCAAATTGACGCGAATCCTAAAGATAGATCTATCGGGCCCAACAAGCCCCATTCTGGAATTTGGAATGCTTTAGTACTTCGAAATTATCATGTCCGATGGGTGTCCCGGAATGATGGGGATATCCTATATGCATCTTGTTAATGTCGGTTACCAGGTGTTCACCGTATGAATGATTTTTATCTCTATGTATGGGATGTATTGAAATATGAAATCTTGTGATCTATTATTATGATTTGATAATATATAGGTTAAACCTATAACTCACCAACATTTTTGTTGACGTTTTAAGCATGTTTATTCTCAGGTGATTATTAAGAGCTTCCGCTGTCGCATACTAAAATAAGGACAAGATTTGGAGTCCATGCTTGTATGATATTATGTAAAAACTGCATTCAAGAAACTTATTTTTGATGTAATATATTCTTATTGTAAACCATTATGTAATGGTCATGTGTAAATAATATATTTTAGATTATCATTATTTGATAATCTACGTAATGTTTTTTAAAACCTTTATCGATAAAATAAAGGTTATGCTTGTTTTAAAAATGAATGCAGTCTTTGAAAAACGTCTCATATAGAGGTCAAAACCTCGCGACGAAATCAATTAATATGGAACGTTTATAATCAATATGAACAGGACATTTCAGTTGGTATCCGAGCGTTGGTCTTAGAGAACCAAAAATTTGCATTAGTGTGTCTTATCGAGTTTGTTAGGATACATTAGTGAGTCTGGACTTCGACCGTGTTTTCTTTAAAAACGATTGCTTAACACTTTTGTTGGAAACTATATATTATTAACATGTAAATATTATGTGATATATTAACCTCTTAATATGTTTGATATTGTGTGATAGATGTCTACCACTAGTACAAATCCCATCGACTCACCTAATAATAATGAAAAGTCGAATATAATTTGGGAAGATTCACAAATTCCGGAAGAGGAGGAACCGGAAGAAGAGGAACCGGAAGAAGAGGAACCGGAAGAGGAGGAACCGGAAGAGGAAGAAGTTTCGGAGGAAGAAATATTGATACCTACAGTAAATCGTTTAAATAAAAGAAAATCCTCAACCAACGGACCAAAGTTAAAAATGGTCAATGGTGTTTCCGTCGAGGAAGCAAATTATTGGGAAGATTACCAATTTTCTGATGAATCGGATCCCGATGAGGATTTTGATGATGTTGTAGAAATTACCTCGACCCAATTTAATAAAGCAAAAGAAAATAATAAAGGAAAAGGTATAAAAATAGAGAAACCTGATTTCGACCCCGATGAACTTTATATGTATCGGCAACATTCGTATTTCCTAAATTGTAACAATAACCTGGGAACCTCTAAACCACCAGGTTTTTCTAAACCATTGTGGAGAACGACGGCTCGTATTAGAGGAACACCATATATCCCTAGAAAATTAGGAAAATGAACCAAGTTCGAAGAAGAAGAAATCAGTGATTCAGATTAGAGGGTTGTAATCATGTTGTGTATTATATGTATTGTAGTGTGCTTGTACTTTTATGTTCTATGTAAAAATTGCTTGTATTGTTTGCTAATTATCTTTTACGAATCTAATCCTTGTCTATTTTACAGTATAAAAACACAAAATGGACGTTAAGGATAGACAACCAAAAATTTTAGAAGACCTACCAGGAGATATGATTGATGAAATCTTGTCTAGAGTCGGGCATAATTCATCAGCACAATTAGTTACAGCAAAATTAGTTTGTCAAACGTTTGAAAGACATTCCAGGCATGCCTTAGTATATAAAAGACTTTCCTTTAAAAGATGGGGTATATCACATTGGGGAGACTTTAAGTTACGCCAAGTTTTCTTTAAGGCATTTAGTGCGGGAAACCCAGATGCAATTTTACGCTACGGGTTACGAACCTATTTTGACTCAACATATCCCAACATAGGACTCCGTTCTTTAGAAAGAGCTTCTAACATGCAACATAGAGAAGCATGTTATGCTTACGGGTTAATAATGTTCGCTTCTCATCAAATTGAGAAAAAGAACATTGGGTTGCAACTTTTAAATAAAACATTCTCACAAGTAACGGACTCAGTAATTGGGGTAAGAAACAAGGTTTTTAGATTGCTACGAGGCTGTTGGGCATTACGAAACCCTCGTCCTTTTGATGACATTACAACATGATGCCTAGCCAATGGTCATAACAGTTACTTTCCACAAGACCAAGGATGGGAAGTTGTCTAAGTAAAACCAGAATGCATGACTTGTTTCTGGACTTATGAATTACGTGTCTTTATTTCTTTTACTGAACAACTTGTGTATTAACTAGAATTGCCTTTATAGCTGCCAAGTAGCAAAGTTATTATGTGTTATATTTCCTCCTATATGTAAAATAGTGGTATTGTAAGTTTGTAAAATATTGTATAAATGTTTGAACGTGAAATATTATTGTAATAAGTTTTTCATATAGAAGTGTAGTAGTTGAGTTGTATAGTAGCTAGTAAGTATGAACTTAACGGGTAGGTATTACCCGAATTAAAACTATAAAATGCAAATATGAAGAAAAAGCTTTTATAAATAAGTTTATATAATGCTACGAGATACTATTGACTACTCTTAAATTCTATATGATTAACTCAATTCTTTTGGCTATTTTTGAAGGAAATGGCACCGACGACTCGTCAGAATTTGAATATGAGCGAGGAAGACTTCCGTGTTTTCCTTGCAGCAAACATAGCCGCAGTACAGGCTGCGATGCAAAATAACAATAACTCTGGATCTATCAGTGGAACTAATTCCACAAGGAATCGTGTAGGATTCTCCTACAAAGAATTCACTGCCTGCAAACCTTTGGAATTTGATGGAACCGAAGGACCAATTGGATTGAAACGGTGGACCGAGAAAGTCGAATCGGTGTTTGCCATAAGTAAGTGTACTGAAGAGGACAAAGTTAAGTACGCTACGCATACCTTCACAGGTACTGCATTAACGTGGTGGAACACCTATCTTGAACAGGTAGGATAAAATGCTGCTTACGCACTACCGTGGTCGGCATTCAAGCAATTGATGAACGAGCAGTACCGTCCTAGAAACGAAGTCAATAAACTCAAGGTAGAACTTAGGAAGTTACGAACACAAGGGTTCGACATTACCACATATGAACGACGATTCACAGAGTTGTGCCTATTGTGTCCGGGAGCATTCGAAGATGAAGAAGAGAAGATCAACGCGTTTGTAAAAGGGTTACCAGTAAGGATTCAAGAAGATGTGAGTTCACACGAGCCCGCTTCCATACAAAAGGCAAGTAGAATGGCTCATAAACTCATAAATCAGATTGAGGGAAGAATTAAAGAGCAGGCGGCCGAAGAAGCCAACACAAAACAACTCAAGAGAAAGTGAAAAGAAACCAGTGACAAGGGACACCAATACAACAACAACAACAACAACAATTACAACCACAACCGCAACAACAATCGCAACAATAACTGCAATCCTAACAATAACTACAACAAACGTCCCAACAACAACAACAACAACAACAACAACTACAACACCCGTTCCAACAACAATAACAATCTCAAGAACAACCTCAATAACAACAACGACAACAAAAACCAAAAATGCTAAAGGTGTGAAGAGTACCACCAGAATGGGTTCTGCACGACATTTTGCACCAAGTGTAAAAGAACTGGCCATGGTGCGAAAAAGTGTGAGGTCTATGGACCAAAGTTTAACAGAACTAAAGGAACAAATAGTGGCGAAACAAGTAATGCCGCCTTTATTTGTTATGGATTTGGAAAACCGGGCCACATTAGAAGTAATTGCCCGAATCAGGAGAATACTAATGGGCAGGGCCGCGGAAGAGTTTTCAATATTAATACGGCAGAAGCGCAGGAAGACCCGGAGCTTGTTACGGGTACGTTTCTTATTGATAATAAATCTTCTTATGTTTTATTTGATTCGGGTGCGGATAGAAGCTATATGAGTAGAGATTTTTATGCTAAGTTAAGTTGCCCATTGATGCCTTTGGATAGTAAATTTTTACTCGAATTAGCAAACGGTAAATTAATTTTAGCAGATAATATATGTCGGGATAGAGAAATTAAACTGGGGGGTGAAACGTTTAAAATTGATTTAATACCAGTCGATTTAGGGAGTTTTGATGTAATAATTGGTATGGACTGGTTGAAAAAGGTGAGAGCAGAGGTCGTTTGTTACAAAAATGCCATTCGCATTATGCGTGAAAAGGGAAAACCTTTAATGGTGTATGGAGAAAACAACAATGCGAAATTAAACCTTATTAGTAGTTTGAAGGCGCAAAAACTAATAAGAAAAGGTTGTTATGTCATTCTAGCACACATCAAGGAAGTTAAACTTGAAGAAAAGAACATCAGTGATGTTCCCGTTGCAAAAGAATTTCCCGATGTATTTCCGAAAGAATTACCGGGATTACCCCCACATCGATCTGGTGAATTTCAAATAGACCTTGTACCAAGAGCTGCACCAATAGCTCATGCTCCATACAGACTCGTACCCAGCGAAATGAAAGAATTACAAAGTCAGTTACAGGAACTTTTAGAGCATGGTTTTATTCGACCAAGCACATCGCCGTGGGGAGCTCCCGTTTTGTTTGTCAAGAAGAAGGATGGTACATGTAGGTTGTGTATCGACTACCGAGAGTTGAACAAACTTACCATCAAGAACCGCTACCCACTACCGAGAATCGACGACTTATTTTATAAACTACAAGGCTCGTCGGTTTATTCGAAGATTGATTTACGTTCTGGGTATCATCAAATGCGGGTGAAGGAGGATGATATTCCAAAGACTGCTTTTAGGATGCGTTACGGTCATTACGAGTTTATGGTTATGTCGTTTGGGTTGACTAACGCACCAGCTGTGTTCATGGACTTCATGAATCGAGTGTGTGGACCATACCTTGATAAGTTTGTCATTGTTTTCATCGATGACATACTTATTTACTCAAAGAATGACCAAGAGCACGAAGAACATTTGAGAAAAGTGCTAGAGTTGTTAAGGAAAGAAAAACTGTACGCTAAGTTTTCAAAGTGTGCATTTTGGTTGGGAGAAGTTCAATTCCTCGGTCATATAGTGAACAAGGAAGGTATTCAGGTGGATCCAGCAAAGATTGAAACCGTTGAAAATTGGGAAACCCCGAAAACTCCGAAACACATACTCCAATTTTTAGGGCTAGCTGGTTATTACAGGAGACTCATCCAAGATTTTTTCAAAATAGCAAAACCCTTGACTGCATTAACGCATAAAGGGAAGAAATTTGAATGGAAGGATGAACAAGAGAAAACGTTTCAATTGTTAAAGAAAAAGTTAACTACGACACCTATATTGTCATTACCTGAAGGGAATGATGATTTTGTTATATATTGTGACGCCTCAAAGCAAGGTCTCGGTTGTGTATTAATGCAACGAACGAAGGTAATTGCTTATGCGTCTAGATAATTGAATATTCACGAGCAGAATTATACGACGCATGATTTGGAATTTGGCGCGGTTGTTTTTGCATTAAGGACTTGGAGGCACTACTTATATGGGGTCAAAATTATTATATATACTGACCACAAAAGTCTTCAACACATATTTAATCAGAAACAACTGAACATGAGGCAGCGCAGATAGATTGAATTGTTGAATGATTACGACTTTGAGATTCGTTACCACCCGGGGAAGGCAAATGTGGTAGCCGACGCCTTGAGCAGAAAGGACAGGGAACCTATTCGAGTAAAAGCTATGAATATAATGATTCACACTAACCTTACTACTCAAATAAAGGAGGCGCAATAAGGAGTTTTAAAAGAGGGAAACTTAAGGGATGAAATACCCAAAGGATCGGAGAAGCATCTTAATATCCAGAAAGACGGAACCCGGTATAGGGCTAAAGGAATTTGGGTACCAAAATTTGGAGATATGAGAGAAATGGTACTTAGAGAAGCTCATAAAAACAGATACTCAATACATCCTGGAGCGGGGAAGATGTAAAAAGATCTCAAGAAACATTTTTGGTGGCCGGGTATGAAAGCCGATGTTGCTAAATATGTAGGGGAATGTTTTACGTGTTCTAAGGTCAAAGCTGAGCATCAGAAACCATCAGGTCTACTTCAACAACCCAAAATCCCGAAATGGAAATGGGAAAACATTACCATGGATTTCATCACTAAATTGCCAAGGACTGCAAGTGGTTTTGATACTATTTGGGTAATAGTTGATCGTCTCACCAAATCAGCACACTTCATGCCAATAAGAGAAGATGAAAAGATGGAGAAAGTTAGCACAACTGTATTTGAAGAAAGTCGTCTCCAGACATGGAATACCAATCTCTATTATCTCTGATAGGGATGGCAGATGTAGTGACCCGAACTTTTCCATGTTTATATATATATATTAAATGAAATTGTTATTTATATGATTAAGTGTTTCCAACATATTAAGCAATCAAACTTGTTAAGATTTGATTAATTGAAATAGGTTTCATATAGACAATTGACCACCCAAGTTGACCGGTGATTCACGAACGTTAAAACTTGTAAAAACTATATGATGACATATATATGGTTATATATATAGTTAACATGATATTATGATAAGTAAATATATCATTAAGTATATTAATAATGAACTACATATGTAAAAACAAGACTACTAACTTAATGATTTTGAAACGAGACATATATGTAACGATTATCGTTGTAACGACATTTAATGTATATATATATATATATCATATTAAGAGATATTCGTACATAATAATATCATGATAATATAATAATTTAAAATCTCATTTGATATTACAAACATTGGGTTAACAACATTTAACAAGATCGTTAACCTAAAGGTTTCAAAACAACACTTACATGTAACGACTAACGAGGACGTAACGACTCAGTTAAAATGTATATACATGTAGTGTTTTAATATGTATTCATACACTTTTTAAAGACTTCAAGACACTTATCAAAATACTTCTACTTAATAAAAATTCTTACAATTACATCCTCGTTCAGTTTCATCAACAATTCTACTCGTATGCAACCGTATTCGTACTCGTACAATACACAGGTTTTAGATGTATGTACTATTAGTATATACACTCCAATTATCAGCTCTTAGCAGCCCATGTGATTCACCTAACACATGTGGGAACCATCATTTGGCAACTAGCTTGAAATATCTCATAAAATTACAAAAATATGAGTAATCATTCATGACTTATTTACATGAAAACAAAATTACATATCCTTTATATCTAATCCATACACCAACGACCAAAAACACCTACAAACACTTTCATTCTTCAATTTTCTTCAGCTAATTGATCTCTCTCAAGTTCTATCTTCAAGTTCTAAGTGTTCTTCATAAATTCTACAAGTTCTAGTTTCATAAAATCAAGAATACTTCCAAGTTTGCTAGCTTACTTTCAATCTTGTAGAGTGATCATACAACCTCAAGAAATCTTTCTTATTTACAATAAGATACCTTTCTAATATAAGGTAATACTCATATTCAACCTTTGATTCAATTTCTATAACTATAACAATCTTATTTCGAGTGAAAATCTTACTTGAACTGTTTTCGTGTCATGATTCTGCTTCAAGAACTTTCAAGCCATCCAAGGATCCTTTGAAGCTAGATCCATTTTTCTCATTTCCAGTAGCTTTATCCAGAAAAGTTGAGGTAGTAATAATGTTCATAACATCATTCGATTCATACATATAAAGCTATCTTATTCGAAGGTTTAAACTTGTAATCACTAGAACATAGTTTAGTTAATTCTAAACTTGTTCGCAAACAAAAGTTAATCCTTCTAACTTGACTTTTAAAATCAACTAAACACATGTTCTATATCTATATGATATGCTAACTTAATGATTTAAAACCTGGAAACACGAAAAACACCGTAAAACCGGATTTACGCCGTCGTAGTAACATCGTGGGCTATTTTGGTTTAGTTAATTAAAAACTATGATAAACTTTGATTTAAAAGTTGTTCTTCTGGGAAAATTATTTTTCTTATGAACATGAAACTATATCCAAAAATCATGGTTAAACTCAAAGTGAAAGTATGTTTTCTAAAATGGTCATCTAGACGTCGTTCTTTCGACTGAAATGACTACCTTTACAAAAACGACTTGTAACTTATATTTCTGACTATAAACCTATACTTTTTCTGTTTAGATTCATAAAATAGAGTTCAATATGAAACCATAGCAATTTGATTCACTCAAAACGGATTTAAAATGAAGAAGTTATGGGTAAAACAAGATTGGATAATTTTTCTTGTTGTAGCAACGTGAAAATTGGTAACAAATCTATATTAATCATATCCTAGCTAACTTATATTGTATTATACATGTATTCTAATATATTATGTAATCTTGGGATACCATAGACACGTATGCAAATGTTTTGACATATCATATCGACCCATGTGTATATATTATTTGGAACAACCATAGACACTCTATATGCAGTAATGTGGGAGTTAGCTATACAGGGTTGAGGTTGATTCCAAAAATATATATACTTTGAGTTGTGATCTAGCCTGAGACGTGTATACACTGGGTCGTGGATTGATTCAAGATAATATATATCAATTTTTTTCTGTACATCTAACGTTGGACAACTAGTTGTAGGTTACTAACGAGGACAGCTGACTTAATAAACTCAAAACATCAAAATGTATTAAAAGTGTTGTAAATATATTTTAAATATACTTTGATATATATGTACATATTTGTTATAGGTTCGTGAATCGACCAGTGACCAAGTCTTACTCCCGACGAAGTAAAAATCTGTGAAAGTGAGTTATAGTCCCACTTTTAAAATCTAATATTTTTGGGATGAGAATACATGCAGGTTTTATAAATGATTTACAAAATAGACACAAGTACGTGAAACTACATTCTATGGTTGAATTATCAAAATCGAATATGCCCCTTTTTATTAAGTCTGGTAATCTAAGAATTATGGAATAGACACCCTAATTGACGCGAATCCTAAAGATAGATCTATTGGGCCTAACAAACCCCATCCAAAGTACCGGATGCTTTAGTACTTCGAAATTTATATCATATCAGAAGGGTGTCCCGGAATGATGGGCATATTCTTATATATGCATCTTGTTAATGTCGGTTACCAGGTGTTCACCATATGAATGATTTTTATCTCTATGTATGGGATGTATATTGAAATATGAAATCTTGTGGTCTATTGTTACGATTTGATATATATAGGTTAAACCTATAACTCACCAACATTTTTGTTGACGTTTAAAGCATGTTTATTCTCAGGTGAATATTAAGAGCTTCCGTTGTTGCATACTAAAATAAGGACAAGATTTGGAGTCCATGTTTGTATGATATTATGTAAAAACTGTATTCAAGAAACATATGTCGATGTAATATATTTCTATTGTAAACCATTATGTAATGGTCGTGTGTAAACAGTATATTTTAGATTATCATTATTTGATAATCTACGTAATGCTTTTGAAACCTTTATTGATAAAATAAAGGTTATGGTTGTTTTAAAAATGAATGCAGTCTTTGAAAAACGTCTCATATAGAGGTCAAAACCTCACAACAAAATCAATTAATATGAAACGTTTATAATTATTATGAACGGGATATTTCAGTTGGTATCCGAGTGTTGGTCTTAGAGAATCAGAATTTTGTATTAGTGTGTCTTATCGAGTTTGTTAAGATGCATTAGTGAGTCTGGACTTCGACCGTGTTTACTTGAAAAATGATTGCTTAACAAATTTTGTTGGAAACTATATATTTTTAACATGTGAATATTATGTGATATATTAATCTCTTAACGCGTTTGATATTATGTGATAGATGTCTACCTCTAGAACAAGTCCCATTGACTCACCTAATAATAATGAAGAGTTAAATGTAAATTGGAATGATTTGTGGACTGATTCACAAGTTCCCGAAGAGGAACCGGAAGAAGAGTCGGAACCGGAAGAAGAATCGGAACCGGAAGAAGAAACAGAACCAGTGGGGGAAATAATAAAACGGTTAAGTAGAAGAAAATCCTTAACCAACCGACCAAAGTTAATTATGGTCAATGGTGTTTTCGCCAAGGAAGCAAAGTATTGGGAGGATTACCAATTCTCCGATGAATCGGATCCCGACAAGGATTCCGATGATGTTATAGAAATTACCCCAACACAATTTAATAAGGCAAAAGAGAACAATAAGGGAAAGGGCATAAAAATAGAGAAATTTGATTCCAAACCTGATGAACTATATATGTATCATCAACACCCATATTTCTTAAGTTGTGACAATAACCCGGGAACCTCTAAACCACCAGGTTTTTCTAAACCAATGTGGAAAATGACGGCTCGTATTAGGGGAACATCATATATCCCTAGAAACTTGGCAAAACGAACCAAAACCGAAGAAGAAGAAACGAGCGAGTCGGAATAAGATAGTTGTATTCGTGTGGTGTAATATATGCAATATAGTGTGCTTATGCTTTATGATATATGTAAAAGTTGCTTGTATTAATAAGTATTTTTTTATGAATCTAACTCTTGTCTATTTTACAGTATAAAAACACAAAATGGATAGACAACCCAATATTTTAAGAGACCTACCCGGAGACATGATTGATGAAATCTTGTCTAGAGTCGGTCAGAATTCCTCGGCACAACTATTTAAGGCGAGATCAGTTTGTAAGACATTCGAAGAACGTTCCAAGAATACCTTGATTTATAAAAGGCTTTCGTTCGAAAGATGGGGGATATCACATTGGGAAATCCATAAGTTACGATGTGTTTACTTTGACGCATATATTGCGGGGAACCCAAATGCTATTTTACGCAACGGGTTAAGAAATTATTTTGACTCAATATATCCGAATATAGGACTTCGTGATTTAGAAAAAGCGGCTAACATGCAACATAAAGAAGCATGTTATGCTTACGGGTTAGTAATGTTCGCTTCTCACCAAAGCGAGAACAAGAACATCGGGCTACAACTATTAAATAAAACGTTCCCACAAGTGACGGAGTCAGTAATTGGGGTAAGAAATGAGGTTTTTAGGTTATTACGAGACTATTGGTCATTACGTAACCTTCATCCTTTTGACGACGTTACAACACATTGTCTTACTATCGGTCACAACGGTTATGTTCCACAAAACCAAGGATGGGAAGTGGTATTAGTAAAACCAGAATGCATGACTTGTTTCTGGACGTATGAATTACGTGTCTTTATTGCCTTTGCTGAACGCCTTATTTATTAACTTGAATTATCTTCGTAACTACTTTGTATCAAAGTTTTATGTGCTATATTTCATGCTATATGTAAAAAAAAAGCGATATTGTAAGTTTGCAAGTTCTTGTATAAAGGTTTGAATATGATATTTTTTTTTTTTGTGATTAGTTTTTCATATAGAATTGTAGTAGTTGGAATGGTATGTTAGCTACTAAGTATGAACTTAACGGGTAGGTACTACCCGAATTAAAGAGTATAAAATGCTAATATGAAGAAAGAGCTTTTATAAATAAGTTCATAATACGCTACAAAATACTATTGACTACTCTTGATATTCTATATGATTAACTCGTTTCATTTGACTATTTTGAAGGAAATGGCACCGACTACTCGACACACCTTGAATATAAGCGAAGAGGAATTTCGTGTCTTTCTTGCTTCAAACATAGCCGCAGTACAGGCTGCGCTACATACCAACAATAACCTTGGATCTAGCAGTACAGGAAATCGTGTAGGATGCACCTACAAAGAATTCACTGCCTGCAAACCTTTGGAATTTGATGGAACCGAAGGACCGATCGGATGGAAACGGTGGACCGAGAAGGTCGAATCGGTGTTTGCCATAAGTAAGTGTACTGAAGAGGACAAAGTGAAGTACGCTACACATACCTTCACAGGTTCTGCGTTAACATGGTGGAATACCTATCTAGAGCAAGTGGGACAAGATGATGCTTACGCACTACCGTGGTCAGCATTCAAGCACTTGATGAACGAGAAGTACCGTCCCAGAACCGAGGTCAATAAGCTCAAGACAGAATTTAGAGGGTTACGAACCCAAGGATTTGATATTACCATGTACGAAAGACGATTCACAGAATTATGCCTATTGTGTCCGGGAGCGTTCGAAGATGAGGAAGAGAAGATCGACGCGTTTGTGAAAGGATTACCGGAAAGAATCCAAGAAGATATAAGTTCACACGAGCCCGCCTCCATACAACAGGCATGTAGAATGGCTCACAAACTAGTGAACCAGATTGAAGAAAGAATTAAAGAACAGACTGCTGAAGAGGCCAATGTGAAGAAAGTCAAAAGAAAGTGGGAGGAAAACGGTGATAATAATCACCAATACAACAACAACAGCAATTACAACAATAATCGCAACAACTATCCCAACAATCGCAACATCAATCGCAACTACAACAAACGGCCCAACAACAACAACAATAACAGCAACTACAACAATCATCCCAACAACAATAATAACTGCAACAACAACAACAATCAGAAGCAGCTATGCCAAAGGTGTGAAAAGTATCACTCGGGGTTCTGCACCAAATTTTGCAACAAGTGTAAAAGAAATGGTCATAGCGCGGCGAAGTGTGAGGTCTACGGACCAGGGGTTAATAGAACGAAAGGAACAAATGGTGTCGGAACGAGTAATGGCGGAGCAAGTAGTGTCGGAGCAAGTTATGCCAATGTAGTTTGTTATAAATGTGGAAAACCGGGCCACATTATTAGAAATTGCCCGAACCAGGAGAACACGAATGGACAAGGCCGTGGAAGAGTTTTCAATATTAATGTGGCAGAGGCACATGAAGACCCGGAGCTTGTTACGGGTACATTTCTTATTGACAATAAATCTGCTTACGTTTTATTTGATGCGGGTGCGGATAGAAGCTATATGAGTAGAGATTTTTGTGCTAAATTAAGTTGTCCATTGACGCCTTTGGATAGTAAATTTTTACTCGAATTAGCAAATGGTAAATTAATTTCAGCAGATAATATATGTCGGAATCGAGAAATTAAACTGGTTAGTGAAACATTTAAGATTGACTTGATACCAGTAGAGTTAGGGAGTTTTGATGTGATAATCGGTATGGACTGGTTGAAAGAAGTGAAAGCAGAGATCATTTGTTACAAAAATGCAATTCGCATTATACGAGAAAAAGGAAAACCCTTAATGGTGTACGGAGAAAAGGGCAACACGAAGCTACATCTTATTAGTAATTTGAAGGCACAAAAACTAATAAGAAAAGGTTGCTACACTGTTCTAGCACACGTCGAGAAAGTACAAACTGAAGAAAAGAGCATCAATAATGTTCCCGTCGCAAAAGAATTTCCTGATGTATTTCCGAAAGAGTTACCGGGATTACCCCCACGTCGATCCGTTGAATTTCAAATAGATCTTGTACCAGGAGCTGCACCAATAGCTCGTGCTCCTTACAGACTCGCACCCAGCGAGATGAAAGAACTACAAAGCCAATTACAAGAACTTTTAGAGAGTGGTTTCATTCGACCAAGCACATCACCGTGGGGAGCTCCTGTTTTGTTTGTCAAGAAGAAAGATGGTACATTCAGGTTGTGTATCGACTACCGAGAGTTGAACAAACTTACCATCAAGAACCGCTACCCACTACCGAGAATCGACGACTTATTTGATCAACTACAAGGCTCGTCTGTTTATTCAAAGATTGACTTACGTTCCGGGTATCATCAAATGCGGGTGAAAGAAGATGATATTCCAAAGACTGCTTTCAGAACACGTGACGGTCATTATGAGTTTATGGTCATGCCGTTTGGTTTAACTAATGTACCAGCTGTGTTCATGGACCTTATGAACCGAGTGTGTGGACCATACCTTGACAAGTTTGTCATTGTTTTCATTGATGACATACTTATTTACTCAAAGAATGACCAAGAACACGGTGAACATTTGAGAAATGTGTTAGAAGTATTGAGGAAGGAAGAATTGTACGCTAAGTTTTCAAAGTGTGCATTTTGGTTGGAAGAAGTTCAATTCCTCGGTCACATAGTGAACAAAGAAGGTATTAAGGTGGATCCGGCAAAGATAGAAACTGTTGAAAAGTGGAAAACCCCGAAAACTACGAAACACATACACCAGTTTTTAGGATTAGCTGGTTACTACAGAAGGTTCATCCAAGACTTTTCCAGAATAGCAAAACCCTTGACTGCATTAACGCATAAAGGGAAGAAATTTGAATGGAAGGATGAACAAGAGAAAGCGTTTCAGTTATTGAAGAAAAAGCTAACTACGGCACCTATATTGTCATTGCCTGAAGGGAATGATGATTTTGTGATTTATTGTGACGCATCAAAGCAAGGTCTCGGTTGTGTATTAATGCAACGAACGAAGGTGATTGCTTATGCGTCTAGACAATTGAAGATTCACAAACAAAATTATACGACGCATGATTTGGAATTAGGCGCGGTTGTTTTTGCATTAAAGACTTGGAGGCACTACTTATATGGGGTCAAAAGTATTATATATACCGACCACAAAAGTCTTCAACACATATTTAATCAGAAACAACTGAATATGAGGCAGCGTAGGTGGATTGAATTATTGAATGATTACGACTTTGAGATTCGTTACCACTCGGGGAAGGCAAATGTGGTAGCTGACGCCTTGAGCAGGAAGGACAGAGAACCCATTCGAGTAAAATCTATGAATATAATGATTCACAATAACCTTACTACTCAAATAAAGGAGGCGCAACAAGGAGTTTTAAAAGAGGGAAATTTAAAGGATGAAATACCCAAAGGATCGGAGAAGAATCTTAATATTTTAGGAAGACGGAACCCGGTATAGGGCTGAAAGGATTTGGGTACCAAAATTTGGAGATATGAGAGAAATGGTACTTAGAGAAGCTCATAAAACTAGATACTCAATACATCCTGGAACGGGGAAGATGTACAAGGATCTCAAGAAACATTTTTGGTGGCCGGGTATGAAAGCCGATGTTGCTAAATACGTAGGAGAATGCTTGACGTTTTCTAAGGTCAAAGCTGAGCATCAGAAACCACAGGTCTACTTCAACAACCCAAAATCCCGGAATAGAAATGGGAAAACATTACCATGGATTTCATCACTAAATTGCCAAGGACTGCAAGTGGTTTTGATACTATTTGGGTAATAGTTGATCGTCTCACCAAATCAGCACACTTCCTGCCAATAAGAGAAGATGACAAGATGGAGAAGTTAGCATGACTGTATTTGAAGGAAGTCGTCTCCAGACATGGAATACCAATCTCTATTATCTCTGATAGGGATGGCAGATTTATTTCAAGATTCTGGCAGACATTACAGCAAGCATTAGGAACTCGTCTAGACATGAGTACTGCCTATCATCCACAAACTGATGGGCAGAGCGAAAATATGATACAAACGCTTGAAGATATGCTACGAGCATGTGTTATTGATTTCGGAAACAGTTGGGATCGACATCTACCGTTAGCAGAATTTTCCTACAACAACAGCTACCATTCAAGCATTGAGATGGCGCCGTTTGAAGCACTTTATGGTAGAAAGTGCAGGTCTCCGATATGTTGGAGTGAAGTGGGGGATAGACAGATTACGGGTCCGGAGATAATACAAGAAACTACCGAGAAGATCATCCAAATTCAACAACGGTTGAAAACCGCCCAAAGTCGACAAAAGAGCTACGCTGACATTAAAAGAAAAGATATAGAATTTGAAATTGGAGAGATGGTCATGCTTAAAGTTGCACCTTGGAAAGGTGTTGTTCGATTTGGTAAACGAGGGAAATTAAATCCAAGGTATATCGGACCATTCAAGATTATTGATCGTGTCGGACCAGTAGCTTACCGACTTGAGTTACCTCAACAACTCGCGGCTGTACATAACACTTTCCACGTCTCGAATTTGAAGAAATGTTTTGCTAAAGAAGATCTCACTATTCCGTTAGATGAAATCCAAATCAACGAAAAACTTCAATTCATCGAAGAACCCATCGAAATAATGGATCGTGAGGTTAAAAGACTTAAGCAAAACAAGATACCAATTGTTAAGGTTCAATGGAATGCTCGTAGGGGACCCGAGTTCACCTGGGAATGAGAAGATCAGATGAAGAAGAAATACCCGCATTTATTTCCTGAAGATACGTCAACACCTCCAACTGCTTAAAATTTCGGGACGAAATTTATTTAACTGGTAGGTACTGTAGTGACCCGAACTTTTCCATGTTTATATATATATTAAATGAAATTTTTATTTACATGATTAAGTGTTTCCAACATATTAAGCAATCAAACTTGTTAAGACTTGATTAATTGAAATAGGTTTCATATAGACAATTGACCACCCAAGTTGACCGGTGATTTACGAACGTTAAAACTTGTAAAAACTATATGATGACATATATATGGTTATATATATAGTTAACATGATATTATGATAAGTAAACATATCATTAAGTATATTAATAATGAACTACATATGTAAAAACAAGACTACTAACTTAATGATTTTGAAACGAGACATATATGTAACGATTATCGTTGTAACGACATTTAATGTATATATATCATATTAAGAGATATTCGTACATAATAATATCATGATAATATAATAATTTAAAATCTCATTTGATATCATAAACATTGGGTTAACAACATTTAACAAGATCGTTAACCTAAAGGTTTCAAAACAACACTTACATGTAACGACTAACGAGGACTTAATGACTCAGTTAAAATGTATATACATGTAGTGTTTTAATATGTATTCATACACTTTTGAAAGACTTCAAGACACTTATCAAAATACTTCTACTTAACAAAAATTCTTACAATTACATCCTCGTTCAGTTTCATCAACAATTCTACTCGTATGCAACCGTATTCGTACTCGTACAATACACAGCTTTTAGATGTATGTACTATTGGTATATACACTCCAATGATCAGCTCTTAACAGCCCATGTGAGTCACTTAACACATGTGGGAACCATCATTTGGCAACTAGCATGAAATATCTAATAAAATTACAAAAATATGAGTAATCATTCATGACTTATTTACATGAAAACAAAATTACATATCCTTTATATCTAATCCATACACCAACGACCAAAAACACCTACAAACACTTTCATTCTTCAATTTTCTTCATCTAATTGATCTCTCTCAAGTTCTATCTTCAAGTTCTAAGTGTTCTTTATAAATTCTACAAGTTCTAGTTTCATAAAATCAAGAATACTTCCAAGTTTTCTAGCTTACTTTCAATCTTGTAGAGTGATCATCCAACCTCAAGAAATCTTTCTTATTTACAGTAAGATACCTTTCTAATACAAGGTAATACTCATATTCAAACTTTGATTCAATTTCTATAACTATAACAATCTTATTTCGAGTGAAAATCTTACTTGAACTGTTTTCGTGTCATGATTCTGCTTCAAGAACTTTCAAGCCATCCAAGGATCCTTTGAATCTAGATCCATTTTTCTCATTTCCAGTAGCTTTATCCAGAAAACTTGAGGTAGTAATGATGTTCATAACATCATTCGATTCATACATATAAAGCTATCTTATTCGAAGGTTTAAACTTGTAATCACTAGAACATAGTTTAGTTAATTCTAAACTTGTTCGCAAACAAAAGTTAATAATTCTAACTTGACTTTTAAAATCAACTAAACACATGTTCTATATCTATATGATATGCTAACTTAATAATTTAAAACCTGGAAACACGAAAAACACCGTAAAACCGGATTTATGCCGTCGTAGTAATGTTTTGGGTTAGTTAATTAAAAACTATGATAAACTTTGATTTAAAAGTTGTTCTTCTGGAAAAATGATTTTTCTTATGAACATGAAACTATATCCAAAAATCATGGTTAAACTCAAAGTGGAAGTATGTTTTCTAAAATGGTCATCTAGACGTCGTTCTTTCGACTGAAATGACTACCTTTATAAAAATGACTTGTAACTTATATTTCCGACTATAAACCTATACTTTTTCTGTTTAGATTCATAAAATAGAGTTCAATATGAAACCATAGCAATTTGATTCACTCAAAACGGATTTAAAATGAAGAAGTTATGGGTAAAACAAGATTGGACAATTTTTCTTGTTGTAACAACGTGAAAATTGGTAACAAATCTATATTAATCATATCCTAGTTAACTTATATTGTATTATATATGTATTCTAATATATTATGTAATCTTGGGATACCATAGACACGTATGAAAATATTTTGACATATCATATCGACCCATGTGTATATATTATTTGGAACAACCATAGACACTCTATATGCAGTAATGTGGGAGTTAGCTATACAGGGTTGAGGTTGATTCCAAAAATATATATAATTTGAGTTGTGATCTAGCCTGAGACGTGTATACACTGGGTCGTGGATTGATTCAAGATAATATATATCAATTTTTTTCTGTACATCTAACGTTGGACAACTAGTTGTAGGTTACTAACGAGGACAGCTGACTTAATAAACTCAAAACATCAAAATGTATTAAAAGTGTTGTAAATATATTTTGAATATACTTTGATATATATGTACATATTTGTTATAGGTTCGTGAATTGACCAGTGACCAAGTCTTACTTCCCGACGAAGTAAAAATATGTGAAAGCGAGTTATAGTCCCACTTTTAAAATCTAATATTTTTGGGATGAGAATACATGCAGGTTTTATAAATGATTTACAAAATAGACACAAGTACGTGAAACTACATTCTATGGTTGAATTATCGAAATCGAATATGCCCCTTTTTATTAAGTCTGGTAATCTAAGAATTAGGGAACAGACACCCTAATTGACGCGAATCCTAAAGATAGATCTATTGGGCCTAACAAACCCCATCCAAAGTACCGGATGCTTTAGTACTTCGAAATTTATATCATATCCGAAGGGTGTCCCGGAATGATGGGGATATTCTTATATATGCATCTTGTTAATGTCGGTTACCAGGTGTTCACCATATGAATGATTTTTATCTCTATGTATGGGATGTATATTGAAATATGAAATTTTGTGGTCTATTGTTACGATATGATATATATAGGTTAAACCTATAACTCACCAACATTTTTGTTGACGTTTAAAGCATGTTTATTCTCAGGTGAATATTAAGAGCTTCCGCTGTTGCATACTAAAATAAGGACAAGATTTGGAGTCCATGTTTGTATGATATTATGTAAAAACTGCATTCAAGAAACATATGTCGATGTAATATATTTCTATTGTAAACCATTATGTAATGGTCGTGTGTAAACAGTATATTTTAGATTATCATTATTTGATAATCTACGTAATGCTTTTGAAACCTTTATTGATAAAATAAAGGTTATGGTTGTTTTAAAAATGAATGCAGTCTTTGAAAAACGTCTCATATAGAGGTCAAAACCTCGCAATGAAATCAATTAATATGGAACGTTTATAATCAATATGAATGGGACATTTCAGCAGATTTATTTCAAGATTCTGGCAGACATTACAGCAAGCATTAGGAACTCGTCTAGACATGAGTACTGCCTATCATCCACAAACTGATGGGCAGAGCGAAAGGATGATATAAACGCTTGAAGACATTCTACGAGCATGTGTTATTGATTTCGGAAACAGTTGGGATCGACACCTACCGTTAGCAGAATTTTCCTACAACAACAGCTACCATTCAAGCATTGAGATGACGCCTTTTGAAACACTTTATGGTGGAAAGTGCAGGTCTCCGATTTGTTGGAGTGAAGTGGGGGATAGACAGATTAAGGGTCCGGAGATAATACAAGAAACTACCGAGAAGATCATCCAAATTCAACAACGGTTGAAAACCGCCCAAAGTCGACAAAAGAGCTACGCTGACATTAAAAGAAAAGATATAGAATTTGAAATTGGAGAGATGGTCATGCTTAAAGTTGCACCTTGGAAAGGCGTTATTCGATTTGGTAAACGGGGGAAATTAAATCCAAGGTATATTGGACCATTCAAGATTATTGATCGTGTCGGACCAGTTGCTTACCGACTTGAATTACCACAACAACTCGCGGCTGTACATAACACTTTACATGTCTCAAATTTGAAGAAATGTTTTGCTAAAGAAGATCTCACTATTCCGTTAGATGAAATCCAAATCAACGAAAAACTTCAATTCATCGAAGAACCCGTCGAAATAATGGATCGTGAGGTTAAAAGACTTAAGCAAAACAAGATACCAATTGTTAAAGTTCGATGGAATGCTCGTAGAGGACCTGAGTTCACCTGGGAACGAGAAGATTAGATGAAGAAGAAATACCCGCACTTATTTCCAGAAGATACGTCAACACCTCCAACTGCTTAAAATTTCAGGACGAAATTTATTTAACGGGTAGGTACTGTAGTGACCCGAACTTTTCCATGTTTATATATATTAAATGAAATTGATATTTATATGATTAAGTGTTTCTAACATGTTAATCAATCAAACTTGTTAAGACTTGATTAATTGAAATAGGTTTTATATAGACAATTGACCACCCAAGTTGACCGGTGATTCACGAACGTTAAAACTTGTAAAAAAACTATATGATGTCATATATATGGATATATATATATATATATATATATATATATATATATATATATATATATATATATATATATATATATATATATATATATATATATATATATATATATATATATATAGTTAACATGGTATTATGATAAGTAAACATATCATTAAGTATATTAACAATGAACTACATATGTAAAAACAAGACTACTAACTTAAGGATTTCGAAACGAGGCATATATGTAACGATTATCGTTGTAATGACATTTAATTGTATATATATCATATTAAGATATATTAATACATCATAATATCATGATAATTTAATAATTTAACATCTCATTAGATATAATAAACAATGGGTTAACAACATTTAACAAGATCGTTAACTTAAAGGTTTCAAAACAACACTTACATGTAACGACTAACGATGACTTAACGACTCAGTTAAAATGTATATACATATAGTGTTTTAATATGTATTCATACACTTTTGAAAGACTTCAAGACACTTATCAAAGTACTTCTACTTAACAAAAATGCTTACAACTACATCCTCATTCATTTTCATCAACAATTCTACTCGTATGCACTCGTATTTGTACTCGTACAATACACAGCTTCTAAATGTATTTACTATTGGTATATACACTCCAATGATCAGCTCTTAGTAGGCCATGTGAGTCACCTAACAATGTGGGAACCATCATTTAACATATAGCATGAAATATCTCACAAAATTACAAACTAATGGAGTCTATATGGTAGCCCTATATTCACGTGAATGAGAGGAGTCACAAACACATTCATTTTTCAATTTTCTTGAATCAAATTACTCTCTCTCAAGTGTTCTTCCATTGTTCTAAGTGTTCTTCATCATCTTCATCAAAATGTAGCTCAATCTAGTTCATAAATCCATACATAAACCAAGTTATAAAATAACTACTCAAGAACACACCAACAACACTTTCAAGTTTGCTAGCTTACTTCCAATCTTGCAAATCCACTTTGAGTGATCATCCAACCTCAAGATATATTTCTTATTTATAGTAAGATATCTTTCTAATATAAGGTAATACTCATATTCAAACTTTGTTTCAATTTCTATAACTTTAACAATCTAATTTCGAGTGGAAATCTTACTTGAACTTGTTTTCGTGTCATGATTTTGCTTCAAGAACTTTCAAGCCATCCAAGGATCCTTTGAAGCTCGATCTATTTTTCTCATTTCCAGTAGGTTTATCCACAAAACCTGAGATAGTAATGATGTTCATAACATCATTCGATTCATATATATAAAACTACCTTATTCGAAGGTTTAAACTTGAAATCACTAGAACATAGTTTAGTTAATTCTAAACTTGTTCTCAAATAAAAGTTAATCCTTCTAACTTGACTTTTAAAATCAACTAAACACATGTTCTATATCAATATGATATTCTAACTTAATGATTTAAAATCGGAAAACACGAAAAACACCGTAAAACCGGATATACGCCGTCGTAGTAACACTGCGGGCTGTTTTGGGTTAGTTAATTAAAAACTATGATAAACTTTGATTTAAAAGTTATTCTTCTGGGAAAATGATTTTTCTTATGAACATGAAACTATATCCAAAAATCATGGTTAAACTCAAAGTGGAAGTATGTTTTCCAAAATGGTCATCTAGACGTCGTTCTTTCGACTGAAATGACTACCTTTACAAAAATGACTTGTAACCAGTATTTCTGACTATAAACTTATACTTTTTCTGTTTAGATTCATATACTTAATTTCAATATGAAACCTTAGCAACTTGAAACACTCAAAACGGATTTAAAACGAAGAAGTTATGGGTAAAACAAGATTGGATATTTTTGCTTGTTGTAGCTACGTGAAAATTGGTAACAAATCTATATTAATCATATCCTAGCTAACTTATATTGTATTATACATGTATTCTAATATATTATGTAATCTTGGGATACCATAGACACGTATGAAAATGTTTTGACATATCATATCGACCCATCTATATATGTTATTTGGAACAACCATAGACACTCTATATGCAGTAATGTTGGAGTTAGCTATACAGGGTTGAGGTTTTCCAAAAATATATATATTTTGAGTTGTGATCTAGCCTGAGACGTGTATACACTGGGTCATGGATTGATTCAAGATAATATATATCGATTTATTTCTGTACATCTAACTATGGACAACTAGTTGTAGGTTACTAACGAGGACAACTGACTTAATAAACTTAAAACAGTAAAACGTATTAAAAATGTTGTAAATATATTTTGAACATACTTTGATATATATGTACATATTTGTTATAGGTTCGTGAATCGACCAGTGGCCAAGTCTTACTTCCCGACGAAGTAAAAATCTGTGAAAGTGAGTTATAGTCCCACTTTTAAAATCTAATATTTTGGGATGAGAATACATGCAATTTTATAAATGTTTTACGAAATAGACACAAGTAAATGAAACTACTTTATATGGGTGAATGATCGAAGCCGAATATGCCCCTTTTTAGCTTGGTAGCCTAAGAATTTGGGAACAGACCCCCAAATTGACGCGAATCCTAAAGATAGATCTATCGGGCCTAACAAGCCCCATTTTGGAATTTGGAATGCTTTAGTACTTCGAAATTATCATGTCCGATGGGTGTTCCGGAATGATGGGGATATTCTATATGCATCTTGTTAATGTCGGTTACCAGGTGTTCACCGTATGAATGATTTTTATCTCTATGTATGGGATGTATTGAAATATGAAATCTTTTGGTCTATTATTATGATTTGATAATATATAGGTTAAACTTATAAATCACCAACATTTTTGTTGACGTTTTAAGCATGTTTATTCTCAGGTGATTATTAAGAGCTTCCGCTGTTGCATACTAAAATAAGGACAAGATTTGGAGTCCATGCTTGTATGATATTGTGTAAAAACTGCATTCAAGAAACTTATTTTTGATGTAATATATTCTTATTGTAAACCATTATGTAATGGTCGTGTGTAAACAGTATATTTTAGATTATCATTATTTGATAATCTACGTAATGTTTTTTAAAACCTTTATCGATAAAATAAAGGTTATTCTTGTTTTAAAAATGAATGCAGTCTTTGAAAAACGTCTCATATAGAGGTCAAAACCTCGCGACGAAATCAATTAATATGGAACGTTTATAATCAATATGAACAGGACATTTCATATATATCTATAACTGTTGATGTAGACATGTTGTGAGATTTCAAAATACTGATTGCTGATTCTCGATAACTGGTATGACAATTCTCGTTACAAGATACGGATGAGTATATGGTAGGGTTTCAATGAATATAATGATTTTTCTGAAAGTCAAAGATCAATGAAGTTGTTGGTAAGTTTACTGCTAATGTGGCGAGATATAAAGGGTTCCCCGGTAACAATGATGAAGGGGTAATCGTTATAATAAGACTCATTCGAATGAACCGTTGAAGTTGGTTTGTTGGAGCTGTGACAAGACTATCTACTTTGAAAAGGGATTGAAAAGTTATTTTTGCTAATAAATGCCAAAGGGTCAGACACGAATACCTGTTAAATTATGACTATGGTTTCGAGAGTTTTTCAGGTGCAAGACTGTAGATAATATGTGGTTGGATCATCATCTCGATTGTTCATTATTTGAAGTGTCTTCAAGAATTTCGAAGGGTTTGAACACAGATTGTAATAGTTAATGTACATATGATGTTCTAGCACAGTTTTGAAGTCAAAGTATAGCTTTGAAAGGTGTAGGAATCTAAGAGTGATGATACCGGATATATCTCAAATTGAATTCCGAGATTTCAAAATCAGCATATGTAATTGAATTTGAATGAGTATGGTTGTTTTGATTTCTATAAAAGAATGTATTTTGTTGTGAAAGTTGGGAGTATAGTTGATGATTTGTTGAATCAGAATCGAAGAATGTAACATATTAATTGTGAATTTATATATCTCTCGGGTATTACCTACCCGTTAAAATATTCTCACCATTAACAGTTTGTACAAAAGAACTTTTAATTACAATCTTTATGAAAATATACCTACATATATATTTTCTTTAGATGTAATCATGTATTTAATGAGTTAACATAATATTAATCTCATCTGATTTTCGATTAAGACTAGAATATATGATCTCTAAAACTTTAGATATTACATAATCGCCGTAGAATATTTCTTTAATGAAGTTATGAATCAATACTTCATCGTTTATTGTTGTTGGTACTCGTTGGTATCTACGGTGCGTATGACGTTGATGCTCGTGGGACAGATTGTGAAGTTGAGGTTTGCGATGCGGTTGTTGTTGGTAGTAGTAATGGTACTGTTGGTGTTTTTGTCGGTGGTACCATTGATGCCGGTGATACTGCTGGTGCTTGTAACCTTTACACCATATTTTCCAAAGCCACTACCCGAGCGCGAAGCTCGTTGACTTCTTCTATTACACCGGGGTGGTTGTCGGTTCGGACGGGCGGACGAATTTGAGATATTATATAATCATGAAGAGATACTCTGGAAATGAGAGAGAAAATGGTATTACGAATAGGTTCGCCGGTAAGTGCTTCAGGTTCTTCGCCAAGAGGTGAATGTGGTGGATGGAAGGGATCACCTTCTTCTTGTCTCCAATGATTAAGTAGGCTACGAATCCACCCCCAATTCATCCAGAAAAGATGATGACTAATTGGTTGGTCCATTCCGGTTACGCTGCTTTCGGAGGTCAGGTCGAATTCCATATCGGAATAGCGGTCGGAATCTGAGGAATTCGAACTAGATGCGGGATCCTTCTTGTATAATCAGGGAATTGATTTTTCGTATGAAATAGATTTTAGGATTTAGATTGGTATTCTTCAATACATAATTTACATATGTATATATAATACCAAAATTCCATAAATCACGGAGGAAATCTTTAGAAGATATCAAGAAAAGTTTACAGTAACAGATATGCTAAGATATGAAATTGTCTGTACACTATTTATGCAATAAATGCAGGAAAACGTGTCTAGACTTAAGATTGATAAACAGTAATTTCTGACAAGAAATGATAAGCAAAACTCGGTAAAAATAGATACGGTCATAGTCCAGACTCACTAATGCATCCTAACAATTACCAATTAAACACACTAATGCAAATTCTGATTCCCTATGACCTCAAGCTCTGATGCCACCTGTGATAACCCATCCAAATCCATTTGGACGAATACATCATTCATCGATTTCATAGTGAGGTACTGACCTCTACATGATACGTTTTGTAAATATTGCATTCTTTTGAAAAGGCACACCATAAATGAATATCAAATTCCAAGGTTTTCGACATCTGATGATTTCTACATATAGACAATCACCGTAATAATAGTTTACCATAATATATTCGTTGACAATGCAGTCAAAATAAGATACATGGTGATGATTTTGTGAATGCAAAGTTTTCTCAAATAAAGCATGTATGACTCCATGCACATAGCTTGTATAACGTATAAGCAAACAGCGGAAGACTTCTAGAAACCTGAGAATAAACATGCTTAAAAGTGTCAACACAAAGGTTGGTGAGTTCATAGTTTAGTGTTGCGCATAACCTGTACATAAAGGTGGATCACAAGATTTCAGTTGTTTCATCCAGAAACGTTTATCAAAATATTCTACGAAATTGAGCACCCTGGTAACTAAACTTTAACGTTATAATAAGTACCCATGTTTTAACATACATGCAACCAACATGTACAATACACGCAATCTAACGTGTATTAACCTCAAATAGCATACGTCTGTTTTATAGTTCAGGCTAGGGTTTCTATACCTGGAACAGACGGGGATGTCAAGCCCTATGAATCCATATATAACTACTCACGCCCACCAGTTCTTATAACCGACAGTTACTAGTTACCAAAGCTAAGGGATTTTCGGTTCAAACTCAGTGTAGAATTTAGTATGTACTTGTATCCATTGCGTTTAAAATAAAGTGTATGTATTCTCAGCCCAAAAATATAGATTGCAAAGGCAATTAAAAAGGGAGCAAATGAAACTCACCTTAGCAGCACATAAATTCATTCACCGAAATGTGACTGAAACTCGGAATGCAAAGTAATCGTAGATCTCAACCTAGAGAATATATGTTGGTCAATAAATGTTTAACTAGCTAGGTCGGGTCATAGTGTAACACAATCCTAATGCTCGAGACCGACATGCAAATGTTAACAAAAGTCATCTCAAAAGTCAACCTGATCCAATATGATCTTTAAATTTATACATGTTTATTATCATAGTATAAATCTTGATAATTGAACGAATTTATAGTTTATCAAACTCAAAATATTATTTATTTCAGGAGCTATATTATATTTGAATTATCATGGAAATCAAAAATATTTTATTATTTCACATAGCTTTCCAATACTTGTAAAATCAGATTATAGTGTTTATAAAGCTTTAAAACATGATAAGACAGTCAACTTTGACAATTGTTCAACAAAATGAGACGTGCTTTATATAGAAATTCATTTACTCGATTAGTAATATTTGAAAATTAAATTTATCAATCTCATAGACAAGTTGTTTAAATATTAATTTACAGTTTCAAACACAATTTCAATTAACGTTAACCATAATTCAGTTGACCATATCTTTTAATTTGTTCATCGAAATCACGCGATTTCTAAATGAAAAGTTAATAATTTTTTGCCAGCTTTCCAAAAACATACCTATCATATACTTTATATCAGTAGCATATGTATTAAATTCGTGATTCATCATAAACTATCTAACGACAAAATTAAAGCATACAATCATGCATAAACATATATACTCGAGCACTAGACATGGATACACTATTAATATATAAAAGATAAGATGTGAATTCTCACGTATCAATATTATGATTCAATATTGTAGGAAAGTACGTAGACGCAACGGAGATGATAAACACTAGATTGACCTCACGAACATACCCCCGAATAATACCCATAATCTCCATTGTTATAACCCATAATTTCCTTAGCTCTATCCAGCTCGAAAAACCATTTTGAAATCACTCGCTCATGACCTCGTCGTAGTATTTTATGTATAATACTAATAATTATACTCCTAACTATAAGATTAATAATAATATTAATCTAAATAATAATAATAATAATATTAATAATAATAATAATAATAATAATAATAATAATAATAATAATAATAATAATAATAATAATAATAATAATAATAATAATAATAATAATAATATAAATAATAATACTACGTGAAGAATGAATGAGAAATGAATGAAAACTGAACGAATTCAAGTTGGATTTATAGACCTCTCAGCCAACCACTCCTCATGCGATCGCATGGGGCTCAAGTTTTATAGCCATGCGATCGCATGGCTTAAAATTACAGCTCACGATCTTCTGCCGACACTCTTTGGTACATATAAGATATATATATATATATATATATATATATATATATATATAGGGGCAGGATCAATGGGGAAGTAACCAATCGGGGGGAAGCGGGGGCAGGCAAATTTTTTTTTTTCATTTTTTTTAAATTTTTTTTTCCGGGATCAAGATCACACGAAAATATGAACATTTAGAAGAGACACTTCGTGATGAATGTTATTATTTAGGCGGAAAAACGATCGAAAAAAATAATATTTAAGATAATATTGTTCCTGAAGAATATGAACGTTTTTTTTTTATGTTTTGTGAAGTAAAATTTAGCCCGATTTAGAGTTTAGGGTTTAGGGTTTAGGGTTTGGTGTTTTGGGTTTATTCCATAAACCCAAAACACCAAACCCTAAACCCTAAACCCTAAACCCTAAACTCTAAACCGTTCGTGTTAAAAACTCAATCTAAATCCTAAATCTAAACCCTAAATCTAAACCCTAAATTTCTAAACCCTAATATCTAAACCCTATAAACCATAATATCTAAACCCTAATATCTAAACCCCAATAGCTAAAACCTCAAAATACGCTCGAAAAACACGATAATTGTTATATATTACTTCTTCGAGCATTTTCCCGCCAAAATAAAAATATTTATCACAAAGTGTCTCTACTAAATGTTCATATTTTCATCTCATCTATAATGTTCGTGAACAAAGTATTTTCAAAAAATGAAAAAAAAAAAAAAACTGCTTCCCCCCGCTTCCCCCCGATTGGTTACTTCCCTCTTGATCCTACCCCTACATATATATATATATATATATATATATATATATATATATATATATATATATATATATATATATATATATATATATATATATATATATATATATATATATATATAATATATTTAATCTTTAGAATTAATTAAATATTATATTATATTCTCGTGCATAGTTGATTTGTAATTTTTACACCGATGTGTAGTACGTTGACCCTCGACTTAAGTACCGGTTCCAGTTTTTCGAATGACCTTTCGTACGCTTAGAAAACTTGTACTTTACGTTTCGCGACACGTACCTTTATCAATATTTAGACTTATATCACCAATAATTATACTAATTGCAATGTAACTTATTCATTTGAGTGTTATGGTCATTTGCTTCTTTAAATCAACGCCTCGTTATTTATCAAAGCATATTTAATAATATTAGTTTAAATCAAAACGTTTTATGACTAAGTTAATATATATATATATATATATATATATATATATATATATATATATATATATATATATATATATATATATATATATATATATATATATATATATATATATATATATAAATCAACGCCTCGTTATTTATCAAAGCATATTTAATAATATTAGTTTAAATCAAAACGTTTTATGACTAAGTTAATATATATATATATATATATATATATATATATATATATATATATATATATTCTTTTAGAATTATAAATTTATACATAATATATATGTTTGAATTATTTATCTAATAATATAATATTTAGCTTTTCAAAACTAATTATTATTCAAAGATTATTATATATAATTGTTTAAATAATAGAATTTACTATGTCGTATCACGTTTACTTTTTTGAACATTATATATATATATATATATATATATATATATATATATATATATATATAACATGAAGCTTTAATTAAATTCTTCTAATTCTATATAATAATTTACCTTTATAAATAACATATTACAATAATTCAGTTTTTGAAATCGTTTTCATAGGTTTGCAAATAGATCAGTCGAATATTATGAAATCCAGTTCTCCACTAACTTTTGTCTAACCTTCGTCAATTGAAACATTTGTTCTTACTTGTAAATTACTTTACCATTTATTCCGAATACCGTTAAAAATGAAATGATCTCTTAAATCACAGTGGACCTTACAACAGAGACCCGTAATCATAAACAATGTAACAGATAACTCAATCATTTGATATTATCTTTTAATTCCGTTGATAAATATATTAAACATATATTGAAACAATTACGTTTATGTAAAGTATTACACATCTAATACTTTGTTTATTGTTTTCAATTGATATAAATATATATTATATATACATATCTATATACACATAAATGTTCGTGAATCATCGAGAACAGTCAAAGGGTAATTGATTACATGAACACAGTTCAAAGTTTTTGAGATTTTAACATTACAGACTTTGCTTATCGTATCAGAAACATATAAAGATTAAAGTTTAAATTTGGTCAAAAATTTTCGGGTTGTCACACTTGATGTGTAAAATCGTGTATATTATTAATCGATGGAAAATACTGGTTATTAAAAGATTACACACTAACGGGCAGTGTACCCGATCGTGTAGCAGTATAGAAAATGGAAAAATCCAAGATCGTTCCAAGGATAGTTTAAGCGCAATTCAATATTATTAACTAAATGTAATTAACTAAAAGAAATAGAAATAAAGGAAATAACAAAATATTTGGATTTTCCGTTTAATGATCGAAATGTCAAAAGAAATAATAATAACTAAAAATAATAACGAAACAAGTAGCAAGCAAAAAAAATAACAAAACATGACGAATATGTTTACCTAGACTCTATTCACTTATAGGTTAAATATTTTAATAATTAAATACCAGATTAATTCTCAATGTACGTGAAATACCTAGTCGGTACACTTGGAATTCCCCAGCGCGGACACCTAAACAAAATTACAAGACGCAAGTCTCCTTGTCGCCTAAGACCTCCTGCTTATGAATAGACAAAACAACTAATCGAATGACTCAAATAGTGACCCTACTCTCGCAGTCGTCAACAATCACACCAGCTCTCGCTGCGCATGATCCACCCCTGCAACAACTATTGGTTGAACTTAATTCGTTAACGTCTCCAGTTAAGTGCTTAATTACCAAACCTAAACTAATCAATTGAAATGTTCGCAACAGACTCTAATTGTGACGACCCGAAAATTTCCGACCAAACTTAAACTTAATCTTTATATAATTCCGACTTGATAATCAATGAATTTTAATAAATCTTGAACCTCCAAAAAGAGTTTTACACAAGCTTTTGGTCACCCTTTTATTCCGACAATTCACGAACGTCATAACTTGATTTAATTGTTTAATTGTTTAAGTGTTTAATTATTGTGTATATATGATGTGTTCTAGAGGGTGTGTATGAAACGTGTGACGCCCCGTACTAAATCATCATGTACAGACCATCAACAACAGGATCATTACAAGGTTAAGTACTATATGCGTTTTCAAAACAGAGTTTACATTCATAAATAAAAGTGACGTCATAACATACGTCAATTGTTTTACAAATCAAAAGTATGCTTCGCTAAGTAGAAGCATTAAATAAGTGTACGTGACCATAATGGTCGTTACATAACATAAATTCATAAGTAAAAAGTTTGAATGCAACATAAGTAGTCATGCGATAACAACTCTAGGCAGCGGGTTCTACAGCACGACTAGTAAGATAGCGGAAACGACTTCAAGCACCTGAGAAAATACATGCTTAAAAAGGTCAACACAAAGGTTGGTGAGCTATAGTTTAAGTATAACAGTAATGTAAGTAGGCCACGAGATTTCAGTGCTACAACGAGCGTTTCAAAAGTATGTAAAAGTATATGCTTAACCGTGGGCACCCGGTAACTAACTTAACGTTTAATGTACCCCCTTTAAGTGCACTTGGCAAGTGCGTATAACCTCGAAGTATTAAACACTCGTTAAATGCTAGCGCTACTAGCCCGAGTGGGGATGTCAAACCCTATGGATCCATATCTAAGATTCGCGTTCACGGTTCAAAAACCAATGATTAAACGTTACCGAGCTAAAGGGAATGTTTCTGCCGTTATATAACCCACACATATATAAAGTTTAAGTACTCGTGCCTAGTATGTAAAACATAAAATCCGCATGTATTCTCAGTTCCCAAAATAAGTTTAAAGTAAAAAGGGAATGCTATAACTCACAATGATTAGTAGTAATGGTAAGGTAGTAGTCGGAAAGTGGTGTGCAAGTAACGGTCCAAACGTCCTCAACCTAAGTCAAATAGCACTAAGTCAATAAGTCGTCTCAAAAGGTTTACAAGTACGTAATTAAGGTCATAAGGGTCATCATCAATCATCATTAAACAAAAGGTAACAAGTAAGACTCGTTTATGAAAGTCGTTTAAAACAAAGGCTGACTTCGGTCAGTCACCACGGCCTCTACCCTTACTGAATTAAGGTGAGACCAGTGGTCATGGCTCCGTCTATGAGTCCCTTAAGTGTGGTAAAATTTACAGAAGCAAACTCGTCTTGGTTTGACCGTGGCGACGGTCTAAGTGTGAGTAGGTCAGAAATTTCTGCACAACGTTAAAGGACATGGTAACGATCGGAGGGCCATAAATCCTAAACCGTAACTCGGATTAAGACGAGTCCTATATGAAAAGTTATCTACTCGAAAAGTTCTATCTAAAAATCAAGGTTAGAACAGCCCAGGTCTACTGGTCTGTTCCAGAAGCATCAGGTCAGTAGGTTTTGGACAGAGCAGTGGGTTTTGGAGAGTTCCGGTTGTCTCGGTGCTTGATGTTCATCACGGTTCTCATCCTTGATGCGTATAGCTTCAAGTGTACAACTCGTTGATGTGTTAACATCATTTTGACCAAGGTTTGACCATCATAACTCAAGTGCAAGTGTTGTAAGTGTTTGATGAACCAAGGTTACATGTAAGTTTATGAACAAGTTCATGAACACTAAGAAAGATCACAACCAAGTGTTGGATCCATGATACTTGCACCAAAGTGTAAGCTCTTGTTGGTTTCATGTCCTTGTTCAAATGTGTAGTAAGCAACTAACAATAAGAAATAAAGAAAATGAATGATAAGCCTAAACCAACCATGAAGGTGGTATTCTAGTAACATACAACAAACAAGAACACAAGTAACAATTATAAAGATTATAAACTTTAAATCTTTTGAAACAAAATAAAGTAGAAAACTAACTAAATAAGAAAGTGGTTCATAGTTGCTCATACTTTTAAAGATTCAACCCAAGTTGATCTTTAAGTGAAGTAACTTTAAAGTTACTTCAAGATCTACAAGTAATGAGTTTATACAACTATGAACTTTAATCTTTTGAAACAAAATATGTAGAACATAACTAGATAGATTATGTTCTTGGATGTTCTTGATAAATACAAGATATTATGAAGAATCAAAACTAGGAAGTTAGATTCTTGAAAGTTAGTAAGTAAGTAACAACAACATGTAACAAGAATCAAACAACAAACAAAGATTGATGATGATGAATGCTTATGAAATCAGTTTTTACCAACAAAGAAAAGAAGAAAAGAAGTTGTTTCAAACACTTACAAGTATGAGAGAAAAGAGAGAAAGTAAAGAGAGAAAATAAGATGCAAGTTTTGTGTGTGTGTGAGAATGAGATTTCAAGTGAACAAGTAATGAAAAATAATGAAGTGTGGACTCCTTTGAGCCCCCAAACCCCACGGTTCTGCAGCAAAAAATGGGGAGAGGAGAGTTGTTTTATGGTTACATGCATGTTAAAGTTCAAAAGTTGGTTAATAAGGGGTGTATGCATGGGAAGGTGTTGTAAGTATCATGTAACAAGATTCCAAGTCTCAAAACTAACTAGTTAGGTTCCAAGTATGATACTTGCATTAAGAGATGGGCTAAATAAGTCCACTAAAGTGTAGGGTGGGCTTATAAGCCCAATATCATGAGTCCATTACACTAACAAAGCCCAAGTTCAAATAAATCACAAGTTAAACCAATTAAAGCCCAAGTAACTAACTAATAGCCTTAGTTAATTAAAATGATCAATAAAATTAATCATGAATGTAAATAATATCATAAAATATTATTCGTGCAAGTTCCGGGTGTCACAAAGACGTTTCGGGCATTTAAAGTTCAAGTACGGGCAATTAAAGCAACATGTAAATGTAATAACATACATTCGATTAATCACACGTATTAATAATAATAATTATTAATAAATAACGTAGGAAAAACCAGGGTCGTTACATTACCCACCTGTTAAAGAAAATTTCGTCCCGAAATTTAAGCTGAAGTAGATGGAGGAGTCGGGAAAAGATGAGGATATTTCCGCATCATTTGATCCTCTCGTTCCCAAGTAAACTCAGGTCCTCGTTTGGCATTCCATCGTACTCGTACAATCGGAATCTTGTTGCGTTTCAAAGTTTTGATCTCACGATCCATAATCTCAATAGGTTCCTCCACAAAGTGGAGTTTGTCATCAATAGTAAGTTCTTCCAAAGGTATGATGAGTTCGGGTGCAGCAAGACACTTCTTCAAGTTTGACACATGGAAGGTAGGATGAACTGAGCTCAATTGTGCTGGTAGATCCAAACGGTAAGCAACTGGTCCAACACGTTCCAAGATTTCGAAAGGACCAATGTATCGTGGGTTCAACTTTCCACGTTTTCCAAAACGGATCACACCTTTCCAAGGTGCAACCTTCAACATTACACGATCACCAACATTAAATTCAAAGTCTTTCCGTTTAAGATCGGCATAGCTCTTTTGGCGATCACGGGCAGTCTTAAGTCTAGCTTGGATCTGAGCAATCTTCTCCGTGGTTTCGTGAACTACCTCGGGTCCGGTGATTTGCTTTTCGCCCACTTCGGCCCAACAAATAGGAGATCGGCACTTACGACCATACAATGCTTCAAAAGGTGCAGCATTAATGCTTGAGTGATAACTGTTATTGTACGAGAATTCGGCGAGTGGCAAATGCCTTTCCCAGGCCTTTCCAAAATCAATGACACATGCACGCAGCATGTCCTCCAAGGTCTGAATCGTTCGTTCACTTTGCCCGTCAGTCTGAGGATGATAAGCAGTACTCATGTCAAGACGAGTTCCCATAGCTTCTTGCAAAGAACGCCAAAATCTGGAAGCAAAACGGGGATCGCGATCGGAGATGATTGATAAAGGTACACCATGACGAGCTACAACCTCTTTGATGTACAGCTGAGCAAGTCTTTCCATTGTATCAGTTTCCTTCATCTCTAGGAAGTGTGCAGATTTGGTGAGGCGGTCAACAATAACCCAAATAGTATCGCATCCGCCCACCGTCTTCGGCAGCTTAGTAATGAAATCCATTGTGATCCTTTCCCACTTCCATTGTGGGATTTCCGGCTGTTGAAGTAACCCAGAAGGTCTCTGATGTTCGGCTTTAACCTTCGAGCAAGTCAAACACTTGCCAACATAAGTCGCAACGTCCTTCTTAAGATTCGGCCACCAATACTGTTCTTTAAGGTAGTGGTACATCTTACCTGCACCAGGGTGAATCAAATATCTCGATTTGTGTGCTTCATCAAGTATCAGGCTTCGTAGATCTCCATAGTAAGGTACCCAAATTCTTCCGGCATAACATCGGAGTCCAGACTCTCTAACCTCGAATCGAGAGACAAGTATGTTCAAATGCTCGTGAGATATGTTCTCCTCCTTGAGAGCCTCAACTTGGGCTACTCTGATCTGGTTGTTGAGGTTCGAATGGATGGTGATGTTCAGAGCCCTAACACGGAGAGGTGCCGTCCTCTCCTTTCGGCTTAAAGCGTCAGCTACAACATTGGCCTTGCCAGGGTGATAACGGAGTTCACAATCGTAGTCGTTGAGCGTCTCGATCCATCGACGCTGTCTCATATTCAATTGCTTCTGATCGAAGATGTGCTGGAGACTCTTGTGATCGGTGAAGATAGTGCTCTTAGTTCCATACAAATAATGTCTCCACAATTTGAGTGCAAAGACAACGGCTCCAAGTTCAAGATCATGTGTAGTGTAGTTCCGCTCGTGAATCTTCAATTGGCGGGAGGCATAGGCAATAACCTTTGATCGTTGCATCAGTACACAACCAAAACCACTCTTCGATGCATCGCAATAAACAACAAAGTCGTCACTGCCTTCAGGAAGTGATAGGATAGGTGCGGAGGTTAACTTCTTCTTCAAAGTTTGGAATGCTGATTCGTGTGTGGGTTCCCAAATGAACTTCTTGCCCTTGTGAGTCAGTGCGGTCAAAGGACGCGCAATCAGAGAAAATCCTTCGATAAACCTTCGATAATAACCGGCGAGACCTAGAAATTGGCGAATATGCGTTGGAGTAGTGGGGGTCTCCCACTTGCTGATGGCTTCAATCTTGGCGGGATCAACTTTGATACCCTGGTCGCTCACAACATGACCCAAAAACTGTACTTCCTTCAACCAAAATTCGCACTTGGAGAATTTGGCGTAAAGTTGCTCTTGTCTTAAGAGTTCAAGCACTAGCCGAAGGTGTTGCTCATGTTCTTCTTCGCTCTTAGAGTAGATGAGGATATCATCTATGAAGACGATAACAAACTTATCCAAGTAAGGCTTGCAGACACGATTCATGAGATCCATGAACACGGCAGGTGCATTTGTCAAACCGAATGGCATCACGAGGAACTCATAATGACCATAACGGGTCCTGAATGCAGTTTTCATCACGTCACTTTCCTTCACCCTCAGCTGGTGATATCCGGATCGCAAATCGATCTTTGAATTAACGCTCGATCCTTGTAGTTGATCAAAAAGATCATCAATTCGTGGAAGAGGATATCGATTCTTGATAGTCAATTTGTTGAGTTCACGGTAGTCGATACACATACGGAAGGATCCATCCTTCTTCTTTACAAACAACACAGGTGCGCCCCAAGGCGAGAAGCTTGGTTGGATAAACCCTCGATCTAATAGCTCTTGTAGTTGACTCTGTAATTCTTGCATCTCGGAGGGTGCGAGTCTATAAGGTGCGCGAGCTACAGGTGCAGCTCCTGGCACTAAGTCAATCTGAAACTCTACTGCCCTCGGTGGCGGTAATCCAGGCAGTTCTTCGGGAAAGACATCGGAAAACTCGTTCACAATACGCACATCGTTCACGTTCTTCACCTCAGTTTCTACCGCTTTCACATGTGCTAGGACAGCAAAGCGTCCCTTCTTCATAATCTTTTGCGCTTTCACGCAACTAATGAGGTTCAACTTCGAGGTACATCTCTCTCCATAGATAACCAGTGGTTCGCCATCTCCTTGTGGTATGCGAAGTGCTTTATCTCCACAGATAACATCGGCCTTTATCTTGCTCAACCAATCCATACCGACGATCACGTCAAAACTTCCCAGTTTGATAGGTATCAAATCAATTTCGAAATCTGCACCAGCTATGTTGATAATAGCTCCACGACTAATATGGTCAACCTTTTCAAGTTTTCCATTGGCGACCTCGACAAGCATACTTTCCTTCAAAGGAACTAACGACCAATCTAACTTATCACAAAAATGTCTACACACATAGCTCCTATCGGCACCAGTATCAAATAGGACAGAAGCTAAAAGATTGTTGATCTTGAATATACCTGTCACCAAGTCGGGGTTGTTGCGAGCGTCCCTTGCATTAACATTGAAGGCTCTAGCACGTGGTGGTCCGCCATCCTTACGCTTGTTAGGACACTCATTTCTGAAATGGCCCGTCTTTCCACATTCATAACACTTCTTAGGCCCATTGTTGTTGTGGTTTGGCTTCACATTCAAAGTGGTAACCTTGCAATCCTTGCCAACATGTCCAGATCGTTGGCACTTCTCACAGATAACATTGCAATACCCAGTGTGGTGCTTGTAGCACCTATTGCATTGTGGTAAGGTTCCTTTGTAGTTCGGATTGGTGCGGTTGTTGTTGTTGGGGTTGGTGTTGTTGTTGTGCATGTTGTTGTTTTGCCTGAACCCTTCATGTCGTTTTGCCGGGTTTTGATCATAGTTCCTACCCCTGTTGTTGTTGTGGTTGTTGTCCCATTTCCTCTTTTCACCACTAACAGTTTCAAACTTAGCCTTCTCCGGCTCGTCCAGGATGATTTGATTCAAGAGAGTATGCGCCATGCGCATTGCTTCGGGGATGCTTGGTGGCTTGGATGAGGTAACATTACCCTTGATGGACTTAGGAAGTCCCGAGAAGTATTTCTCCAAACGCTTAAATTCGGGGGTGACCATGGTTGGACACATAAGAGCCAATTCCAAAAACCTACGGTTGTAGCTGTTAAGGTCGTTCCCTACGGTCTTCAATTGCATAAATTCGATTTCCATCTTTTGAATCTCGGTTCTCGGACAGTATTCCTCGATCATAGCACATTTAAATTCTTCCCAAGGCGTAGCATACGCCTCATCAATTCCTTTCGCTTGGGCCATGGTATTCCACCATGTGAGCGCGCCATCAGACAGCGTGCAAGATGCAAATTTCGTTTTGTTAGCCTCAGAACAATTGCTAACCCTGAATACCGATTCCAACTTTTCGAACCATCTGGTGAGACCAACGGGTCCCTCAGTGCCACTGAAGTAGTGTGGCTTGCAGTTTTGAAATTCCTTGTAAGTACACCCATCTCGGACGACAGGTGGATTGACAGGCGGTGGTGGTGGAACTTGGGGTTGTCTTTCAGCTAGTGCAGCAGCGACTCGCTCGTTAATCATTTCCTCAATTTGTGCCACGGTGGGGATAGATCTCCCGTTGGCCATGATGTTCTATACAAACATTTTGACTCAAGTCAAAATCCATTATGCAAATAATAATAATATAGTATATAACAACCAACATGAAAACAGCACAACACATGTTGATTAAGTAATGCAAGCATATATAAGTACTACAAAACCATGATATGATAACGTAAATAGAACACTTGCGCACAAAGTAACAACACAAATTCCATTCATTAATGATAATAAGTTCATACATTACAATAAGTTCGTACATTACATAAGTGAAATATGAAATTACAAAAAGAGATTACAATACAGAATCTAGTACAAAGTCCTACGGCGATGGTGGGTACAAGATGTCCAAAACATGAGTCAACTGCTCCTCGAGCTCAGTAACTCGAGTCTGGAGAATCTCAATCTCCCGCCTCATTTCCTCATTAGAGGAAGGTGATGGGGCAGGTGGTGCTGGCAGTGCAGGTGGAGCCGGTGGTGCTGAAGTGGATGGTCCGGCTCTGGGTGGAGACGGTAATATCAGTGGGTCGGCGGGGTACGGCACCAGCCGTTTACGAGCAGTGATCCTACGACGCCGACCATAAGCGTCAGTGACAGTACGACCAGGAATTATGCCAGCGAAGCGATACCGCTTCTTCGGCGGGGTAGAAGGTGCCTGAATCGGTCGGTCAGCGGGATCCTCCTCATCACTGGAGTCGTCAGATGAGGTGTCGTCTGAAGAAGCATCGGTGGAAGAACCGTCGTCTGAATCATGCGGTGGTGGCGCGGGTGGCTCAACGTATCCGAAAGCGGCCAACATCTGTCGGTGTCGGCCTGGCGTAATCACGGCTAAGCGGCCGTCGGCAGTGCGTCGGCAAGGTGTGCGCCAGTGATTACGGAAGGGTCCTTCCCCGAACTCCGCGGGGATCTCCATGCCACCAATGCGAGCCAGTTGCCTCAGGGGTCTGGAAGAAGACGCCGGAATAGGCACCCTAGAGCTAGCTCCAGAACTAGAGGCGCCGGGATCGCCAGTGGGTGTCGGGGCCGGAATGTCGGCAGCAGCAGCAGCAGCAACAGGTGCAGCAGTGGGTGGAACAACGGGGCCTGAGCCGCTCGGGATGTCAGTAGGTGGAACGTCCGACATCTGAACAAGGAAAAATAAATTTTCCATGTCAGTATGTCATAAAGCAAGCAAATAATAGGCCAACAGTTTAAATCATGTATAACAATAAGTAGCATGGCAATATCAGTAATCGTACGAAACTAGCATGCAATCGAAAGCAAGTAATAGCATGCAGTAGTGAAATCACGTAGTAGCATACGTCATATAGCAGTAACAGTAAGCAGCAGCATGCAGTAAGTTCAGCGGAAACAAGTAAACTAACAAGTTGTAGATTAGCCCTATTAGTGAATCCTACTCGGGTCGGTCTTAGACTCACTAATGCATCCTAATTCCCTACAACCAATGCTCTGATACCAAATGTGACGCCCCGTACTAAATCATCATGTACGGACCATCAACAACAGGATCATTACAAGGTTAAGTACTATATGCGTTTTCAAAACAGAGTTTACATTCATAAATAAAAGTGACGTCATAACATACGTCAATTGTTTTACAAATCAAAAGTATGCTTCGCTAAGTAGAAGCATTAAATAAGTGTACGTGACCATAATGGTCGTTACATAACATAAATTCATAAGTAAAAAGTTTGAATGCAACATAAGTAGTCATGCGATAACAACTCTAGGCAGCGGGTTCTACAGCACGACTAGTAAGATAGCGGAAACGACTTCAAGCACCTGAGAAAATACATGCTTAAAAAGGTCAACACAAAGGTTGGTGAGCTATAGTTTAAGTATAACAGTAATGTAAGTAGGCCACGAGATTTCATTGCTACAACGAGCGTTTCAAAAGTATGTAAAAGTATATGCTTAACCGTGGGCACCCGGTAACTAACTTAACGTTTAATGTACCCCCTTTAAGTGCACTTGGCAAGTGCGTATAACCTCGAAGTATTAAAAACTCGTTAAATGCTAGCGCTACTAGCCCGAGTGGGGATGTCAAACCCTATGGATCCATATCTAAGATTCGCGTTCACGGTTCAAAAACCAATGATTAAACGTTACCGAGCTAAAGGGAATGTTTCTGCCGTTATATAACCCACACATATATAAAGTTTAAGTACTCGTGCCTAGTATGTAAAACATAAAATCCGCATGTATTCTCAGTTCCCAAAATAAGTTTAAAGTAAAAAGGGAATGCTATAACTCACAATGATTAGTAGTAATGGTAAGGTAGTAGTCGGAAAGTGGTGTGCAAGTAACGGTCCAAACGTCCTCAACCTAAGTCAAATAGCACTAAGTCAATAAGTCGTCTCAAAAGGTTTACAAGTACGTAATTAAGGTCATAAGGGTCATCATCAATCATCATTAAACAAAAGGTAACAAGTAAGACTCGTTTATGAAAGTCGTTTAAAACAAAGGCTGACTTCGGTCAGTCACCACGGCCTCTACCCTTACTGAATTAAGGTGAGACCAGTGGTCATGGCTCCGTCTATGAGTCCCTTAAGTGTGGTAAAATTTACAGAAGCAAAATCGTCTTGGTTTGACCGTGGCGACGGTCTAAGTGCGAGTAGGTCAGAAATTTCTGCACAACGTTAAAGGACATGGTAACGATCGGAGGGCCATAAATCCTAAACCGTAACTCGGATTAAGACGAGTCCTATATGAAAAGTTATCTACTCGAAAAGTTCTATCTAAAAATCAAGGTTAGAACAGCCCAGGTCTACTGGTCTGTTCCAGAAGCATCAGGTCAGTAGGTTTTGGACAGAACAGTGGGTTTTGGAGAGTTCCGGTTGTCTCGGTGCTTGATGTTCATCACGGTTCTCATCCTTGATGCGTATAGCTTCAAGTGTACAACTCGTTGATGTGTTAACATCATTTTGACCAAGGTTTGACCATCATAACTCAAGTGCAAGTGTTGTAAGTGTTTGATGAACCAAGGTTACATGTAAGTTTATGAACAAGTTCATGAACACTAAGAAAGATCACAACCAAGTGTTGGATCCATGATACTTGCACCAAAGTGTAAGCTCTTGTTGGTTTCATGTCCTTGTTCAAATGTGTAGTAAGCAACTAACAATAAGAAATAAAGAAAATGAATGATAAGCCTAAACCAACCATGAAGGTGGTATTCTAGTAACATACAACAAACAAGAACACAAGTAACAATTATAAAGATTATAAACTTTAAATCTTTTGAAACAAAATAAAGTAGAAAACTAACTAAATAAGAAAGTGGTTCATAGTTGCTCATACTTTTAAAGATTCAACCCAAGTTGATCTTTAAGTGAAGTAACTTTAAAGTTACTTCAAGATCTACAAGTAATGAGTTTATACAACTATGAACTTTAATCTTTTGAAACAAAATATGTAGAACATAACTAGATAGATTATGTTCTTGGATGTTCTTGATAAATACAAGATATTATGAAGAATCAAAACTAGGAAGTTAGATTCTTGAAAGTTAGTAAGTAAGTAACAACAACATGTAACAAGAATCAAACAACAAACAAAGATTGATGATGATGAATGCTTATGAAATCAGTTTTTACCAACAAAGAAAAGAAGAAAAGAAGTTGTTTCAAACACTTACAAGTATGAGAGAAAAGAGAGAAAGTAAAGAGAGAAAATAAGATGCAAGTTTTGTGTGTGTGTGAGAATGAGATTTCAAGTGAACAAGTAATGAAAAATAATGAAGTGTGGACTCCTTTGAGCCCCCAAACCCCACGGTTCTGCAGCAAAAAATGGGGAGAGGAGAGTTGTTTTATGGTTACATGCATGTTAAAGTTCAAAAGTTGGTTAATAAGGGGTGTATGCATGGGAAGGTGTTGTAAGTATCATGTAACAAGATTCCAAGTCTCAAAACTAACTAGTTAGGTTCCAAGTATGATACTTGCATTAAGAGATGGGCTAAATAAGTCCACTAAAGTGTAGGGTGGGCTTATAAGCCCAATATCATGAGTCCATTACACTAACAAAGCCCAAGTTCAAATAAATCACAAGTTAAACCAATTAAAGCCCAAGTAACTAACTAATAGCCTTAGTTAATTAAAATGATCAATAAAATTAATCATGAATGTAAATAATATCATAAAATATTATTCGTGCAAGTTCCGGGTGTCACAAAGACGTTTCGGGCATTTAAAGTTCAAGTACGGGCAATTAAAGCAACATGTAAATGTAATAACATACATTCGATTAATCACACGTATTAATAATAATAATTATTAATAAATAACGTAGGAAAAACCAGGGTCGTTACAAAACGGCTATCAGTTTCATATTTATTTACTACAGGAAATCACCTAAATTAAACTAAAACACAAAAGGCAAGTATACATATCGTGTAATAATATAGCTAAGGTAAAGTCCGGGAGGTCGATCCGTGGACACTATTATTGGGTGTCTTACTAGGTCAAATTAGTTAATTAAGTGGTTAAACTAGATATAGTAATTATAGGTAACTTTGGGGGGATTTACCGTTTAATGACCGGTTTGTCGATTTTATATTTTAAGCGTACAGATAAATGACGATAATTAAAGTGCGTAAAATAAATAACAATATTAAAATGACAATAAATAAAATTCCGAGTAAATGAAAGTATGATGAGAAATACAATAAAAGAATTATGCTTATTTAAACTTCTGTAATCATGATGTTTGACGTTTTGATTTTAATTTATTATGCCGGGTTAATTGTCCTTTGTCCTGGATTTATTTGATACCTATCTGGTTTTTGCCCATAATAGTTCATCGATCATAATTATAAAATGATCATCAAATTAACCTTATACCCGAAGTCAAATATTCCAACTAATTGGGGATTTGAACTGTAACAAGGTCTTAATACTTTGTTAATAATTACACAGGTTATCGACTGTGTGTAATCCAAGGTCTTAATACTTTGTTAACAATTACACCAATTACCCTTGTATGTAATCCACCCCTGTTTTAATTAGTCCATGATTATTAATTTACCCACTTGGCCAGAATGAATAATAAATTACCCAACCCAATTGATTAATTAAATGATTTTAAAAGATGTCGTATAAACGTCACTAAATAGGACATGCATAATCATTTAATAATTATTAGATTAACTAATTTGAAGATAGGTTCGATAGACTCCAAAGAGTTGTCATTCGATTAGACAATACCCCCCATCTATTAATGGTCCATGGTCCAATGTCCACAAGTGTCGGTCTTTTGTCCATACCCTAATTATGGTACAAAATCCAATAACCCAATCTTTAATATTTAGTCCAACATCATGATTACTTCGGCTCAAATAAACATAATAATAACTTAGTTACATTAATTTGAAAAGGAAGAACATAGCTTACAGTGGTGAATAATCGCGTAGCGTTACACGGACAGAGTTCTGACTTTAAAACCCGTAAAACATTTCTTACAATAACTCAATTATTATTAAACTTAAATTAAAATTATAATTATAAATATATATAAATTACATATATAGAGAAAGAAGATTGGAAAAAGGTGTGTCTTTCTTCATTCTCCGTAGTCTCGTTTTATAGGCAAATGTTGATTTGAAATTTTCACTTATGACCCCTTAACTATGCTCAATTAACAACTTTTTATTATTTATTATTATTCTTATTATGAATTATTTAAATATTATATTATATTCTTGTGCATAGTTGACTTGTACTTTCAGCTCCGTTGCGTCGAGCGTTAAAAGTTGGTTCATGTCTCGGTTCCGGATTTTCGAACGCCTTTTCGTATAATTTAATATCTTGTACTTTGCATTTTTCGGCTTGTACGTTTGTAATTTTTAGACGTTTCTCATCAATATATTGAACCACTTGGATTGTACTTTGTACTTTTTAGCTTTTTGGTCGTTTGCGTCTTCAAATCGTCGAATCTGCCTTTTGTCTTCACCTTTTATTATTTAAATGAATATCACTTGTAAATAGAACAATTGCAACTAAAATCTTGTCTTTCTTGAGGGATAATGCTATGTAATATGTGTTCGTTTTTAGCATTATCAATATATATGGATTTATATATATTTAACTTGAAAATATGATAATTAAATATCTCATTAAGTATATTAACAAAGTATTATATATATATTTTCATACTACTAATTTAAAGAGTTTTCAAACAATATATATATTACTATTTAAACGACGTAATTAACTTATGTTAAAATGTATTTACATATAATGTATTACGAGTGTAAATACATCCTTACAAGTATTGAATACACTTTATAATATCCCAATACATATAAAGAATAGCTATACTCGTATTTCTGTTCAATTTCCTCAAAGAATTCTACTCGCATTCATACGGTATTTTTACCCGTATTATACACAGCTATTGGTATATACCAATAGAAATCTGCAATTATTTGTGTAATATGTCATCCATGACCTAAACAATTTAATATGTCATGCATGACTTAATACAATTTAACTTATCTTAGATATTTTCACTAAAAGCCAAAATTATAAGCTTATAAATAAGGACCATTTTAACTCATTTTTACTCCACATTTTCTTAAACTAAAAACACACACTTGAATGCTCTCATATCATACTTTAATCTCACCAACTTTCTTCTTCATAATTAAGGTAAAATACTTCTTAAAATCCTTGTTCAATTCCTTGTATAGTTGTTATCTTATTATACTTATAAAACTTATAAAAACTAGAACTTGTTTTGGTGAACACCAAGCTTGTTTGAAAAACTAATCTAATCTTTCTAACTTAACTCTAATAACACTTATTTATATGTATTATGATATTATATTAAGTTAATATAATAACTTATAACTTGTACATATGAAGAACACCTTGAAACTTAACATATATCCTTTAATATCCATTCGGTAAAAAGCGGGCTGTTTTGGGTTGGGAATTAAAAACCTATCTTAGACTTTGAGTTCGAGGTTAAGACTTTGGAAATATGTTAATATATGTAAATAAGACTTCCAGTATTTTTTTCTTCATGATTTTAGACAAAGTGGAAGTATTTTATCAAAAATCATATATTGGGTGGATGCCGGGATTTTTCCAAATCTGTCCACCGACACAAAAAGAGGGTAAAACTCTGAATATTAATACATGGGCTGACCTTTTAGAATTGTTTAAAATTGACTTCTTAAGGAATCCATAGCAATTTGATTCACTTTAAACGGAGTTGTAATGAATATTTGGCGAGCAAAACAAAATATGCTAAAATTAACGTTGTATGGACGAAATTTATATTGTAAAAACTATATTAACCATATCCTTGCTAACTTTTTCTATATCCTATATATATATGGACATTTTATCATTAGTATAACAAAATATTATAATCTTAGTTAATTCCGAGATTGTATATATATATATATATATATATATATATATATATATATATATATATATATATATATATATATATATATATATATATATATATAATCTTGGTACATTCCATGACAATAAGTATACAATACGTTTTGATAAATCCTAAGACAATAAGTATACAATACGTTTTGATAAATTCTAAGACAATACGTATACAATACGTCTCTGGGTTGATGCAAAGACAATACGTATACAATACGTCTTGGGGTAATTCTAAGATTATATATATATATACCGATTATTGGACTGTTGGACTTTTCGGACTATTTTGGACTACTAACAAAGGACTACTAACAATGGACTACTAACATAAAATATTAAAAATTATTATATAAGTATTCTATGAACTTGCTTTATTTTATTTATATGTCGTATTTTTATCTGAATCGTTATTATTGTTATAGGTTCGTGAATCCAAGGACGACGGTCATATTCTTAATAAGTTGAAAACTTATTATTAATATACTTTTACTACTGTGAGTATATAGTCTCATTTTTAAACTCTACAAATATTTTGGGATGAGAATACATGCATTTTATGTTTTACGCCATAGACACAAGTACTTAAAATATATTCTACGTTGAGTTGTACCACTTTACATATCTTCCCTAATAGCTTGGTAATTAATATTTACATATTGTAAGAACATGTATACGCGAATCCTATTGATAGATCTATCGGGTTTGACAACCCCAACCAGGCTAGTCGCTCTAGTATCGTAAACGGTTGCATAGTACTTCGTTTTTACTACACTTGGTACAGTGCAGGGAAATTTGATAATAAAAGGAATATGCCACATTAATGGTTAAGTATGGTTACCGAAGCGCTCAATAACTTATAGAATACTTTTATACACTTGCGAGTGTACATATATTTATAACTATGAAATATTGTGGTCTATATTTATATCGATGCTAAACCTATATAACTCACCAACCTTTGTGTTGACTGTTTACGCATGTTTATTCTCAGGTCCTTAAGAAAGTCTTCCGCTGTTGCATTATCTGAGCAAGCTGTGCATGGAGTCTCATACTTTTATTTAAATAAAGTGTTGCATTCAATAAAATCTTTGTCATGTATTATATTCGACTGTTACATCACTTGTGTAGTATTTGAAAACTGATGTATTATGGGGATTATTCCTTAAATAATCACCCAATTGTTTAAAACATGCATTATGTATAATAATGGTGCGCTTTTTATGAAACGAATGCAATATTTTTCTAAAACGTATCATATAGAGGTCAAATACCTCGCTATGGGACCAATGAATAACGTACTACGTTTATAGTAATATGGACAGGTCGTTTCAGTTGGTATCAGAGCGGTGATCTTAGCGAACCATGTCTTGCATTAGTGTGTCTAACGGATAGTTATTAAGATGCATTATTGAGTCTGGACTTCGACCTTAACTGCATGTCAAAAGTTTTGCTTATCATTTCTAGTCGAAAATCTTCTGCTTATCATCCTTAGAAAATTACATGCTTATCATTCTTAGTCTAGACACATCTTACTGCATTGATTGCATAAATAGTGTATAGACAAAGTTCATATTTTAGCATATATGCTAATTCATATCTTAGCATATCTGTTACTGTAAACTTTGCCTAACATATTACGTAAATTCCTCCGTAATCTATGAAATATTTTGCTCTATATATGTAGATATTCTATGTAATTAGAATACCATCCGATAGCCGAAAATCATTTCATATCGAAAAATCCTTTATTCAATCGTACGAAATGGAACTCTCCACTAGCTCAAGTCCCTCGAATTCCGATATGGAATTTCACTCAAGCTCCGCAAGCAGTGTGACCAGAATGGATCAACCAATTAGCCATCATCTATTTTGGATGAATTGGGGATGGGTTCGTAGTCTACTTAATCATTGGAGACAGGAAGAAGGTGATCCCTTCCATCCATCACATTGCCCTCTTAGTGAAGAACATGAGGCACTTACCGGCGAACCCGTTCGTAACACCATTTTCTCTCTCCTTTCCAGGATATGCCGCAACGAGTATAATATTACTAATATTATTGAGGCTATCCGATCTTTACTCCGTATCTTGCATGGTGAATTATTTAGTAAAAAAGAAAATTTACTGTCATGAAAAGCAAAAGTTCATTAGCAAGTGCACCATACATCATTTCATTCCCTTTATAAAGCTCTTGACCTCTCTTTTTATTCAAGAAACTTTAAACATCTTCTTTCACAATACAAAACAAAACAAATTCTCATCATCTATACTCACATCAAACCGCTACCAGCACCAGCAACAGCATTACCAATAACATCACAAGCCTCAACATCGCAAGCCGCATTACGAGCATCAACACCATACGCACCGCAGGCACTGAAGGATACCAACAATAATGAGTGATGAAGTATTAATTCATTATTTCATTTACGCTGAAGAAATATTCCGCGGCGATTATGTAATCTCTAAAGTTTTAGGGATTATTCATTTCTAGTTCCAACCGTAAACCAAATGAGATTAATATAATATTAACTCATTAAATCCATATTATATCTGAAGAAAATATACATACATATTTTTTCATAAAGACTGTAATAAAAATTCTTTTGTACAAAATATTACTTGTGAAATTTTATTTTAACGGGTAGGTAATACCCGAGAAATACTTAAGTTCACATTAATATGTTACACTGTACATTTTCAATGATGTTTCGACAATCGTTAATTATACTCTCTCCTTTCATAGCAATATACATCATTTCACAAAATTCAAGACAACCATTTTCCATACCAATTCAATTACATATTCTGATTTTGACAGATCAAAATTCAAGTCAAGATTTAAGAAGTGCCATCAATCTTAAATTCCTACATCCTTCAAAATCATAATTTAAATTCAAACTATACTAGAACATCACTTTCATTCACAGAACTCATAAATATATTCGTATCATTCAAGATTCACGACGAATTCATTATATGGATATTGACGATGACAACCTGCATCTAAACCCTTCAAAATTCTTGAAAACATCTCAACTAAGGAACAATCGAGAGAATGAACCAATCACACGATACATACGAAGAATATATGCATATAGATATGCATTCGGAGGACACTTGAACCTAAGCAAAGGTTCAACACGTATCCGTTTCAGATCCTTTAGCATTATTATTACCCAAAATAACTTTACAATCCCTTTTCAAAATAGCGAATTTTATCACAGCTCCAAAAAGACAACTTCGACTTTTCATCTGGAGTAGCCTTATTATAACCTTGATATATACGTTGTCTTTTCGTCATCGTTACTGGGGAACCTTTTATATTTCACCACATTAGTAGTAAGCTTACCAGCAAATTTATTGCTCTTTGACTTAAATCTATCTGAAAGATCACTATAAAACCTTGTCATGTACCCATCAACATCTTGTAACAATAATTGTCATACCAAACCCCAGGAAGCATCAATAATTATTCTTGAATCTCACATCATTTCAGCATATACATATAACGTTATTTCCTGGAATTATAATTCTGAAATCCGGAAAAGCACTTCAGCCTACGAATCAGTACTATGAAGTTTTGAAAAAGCTGAATGAAGCAGCAGAAACTGTAGACAACCGTAACAGTCAAAAGTTGATGATAAAGAATATTGTGTTAGCAAAGTACAGAAAAAGAGAAGGTTTGGAACTGAAAAACGGATTGAGCAAACCCTGAAGGAGGCTGTGGACAAATCACAAGGACGAAATCTACCTTCAAAGAATCCAATGATTCGGTGTCTGCTAAAATCCTTAGCAAATACCTTGCTCCTTACTCTAAAACCCTTACGTACAATATTCTTCATCATCCTCTTATCTTAAATATTCTAAGATATCATCGTATCTTCCATTATAAATATCCTTCATATTTCTAAAGATATTTTCATAACCATTCTTATCTGAAATCATTTATTCCTTCGCGTTATCTGTATCACATCATAAAGAAAACTGTTTTAGTTTCAAAATATCTGAAACCTCTGAGTGTAAAGTATGAATGTTTTTAAAGTAATGTTGGGAACTGAAGCATGAGTTACTATAATATAATGACACTTGATCAACGTGATTATATTACAGTAAGTCATGTTGAGTTTCTAAATGGAACGTAATGATTCACAGACCATAACGTCATCATGTGCCATGTTACATGACTCTTACATTCAATCTAATCTCTAAACATATCAAGAACATATTCTATTGATAGTTCTATCTTTTCCTTTGGATTCTGGTAATTTCACAAGTCAAATTGTGCTATTACAATTTCTCTCTTAGAGCTTTAGCTATGTTCATTCCGAATTTCATATCTATGAATTCTAGACCATTATTCGCTTGACTTGAAGTCGGGAAAAGAAGACGGAAGCATGAAACTCCAAAATATAAGGAAAAATATAAGCACGAAGATAATGCAGAAATTACAAACCGTGTATATCGATGCGTATAGCAATATAAAGACACGGGAAAACTAAGAACACTATAAACCTGATGTCAAAGCAGAGGGGTATAAAATACTATTAAATTTTAGCAGAAAATACTATTAAATACGATACAATTTTACACAAGATATTTATTTATTTATAGAATGGATATACTTAAACCTTGCTACAACACTTATAGGCAGTGTACCTAATCGTACAGTAGTGTAGTTTTTAGTAAGTCCGGTTCGTTCCACAGGGAGATCTTTAAGCAAAGCTCAACGCTATATTAGTTTACTTTTATTAAAATTACAAATATATATATAAGTAATATTATTATTATAAAGGGGGGGTTTTTACCGTTTAATGACCGGTTTGTCGATTTTAAAACTTTAGTCGCAGTTAAAACCTAATGTAAAATATAAAATAAATACAAGACTTTAAATTAAAGCGTAAAGTACATAACGATAATGAAATTGCGAATAATAAAGATGCGATAAAAATTAAATTGCGATAATTAAAAAGTACGATAATTAAAAGTGCGATAAAATGAAATAACAATAAATAAAAGTGCGATAATTAGAAGTGCAATTAAATATAAAATAAAGGAAATTAAATATGAAATAAAAGAATTATGCTTATTTAAACTTCCGTAATCATGATGTTTGACGTGTTGATTTTAGTTTTATGCCCATGGGTTAATTGTCCTTTGTCCTGGATTATTCAATATGTCCGTCTGGTTTTTGTCCATAACAGTCCATCAGTCATAAATATAAATTGCAAGTGTCCTTGTCAAATTATTATTATACCCGAAGATAAATATTCCAACTAATTGGGGATTCGAATTGTAACAAGGTTTTAATACTTTGTTTAATGAATACACCAGGTTATCGACTGCGTGTAAACCAAGGTTTTACTACTTTGTTAACAATTACACCAATTACCCTTGAATGTAATTTCACCCCTGTTTTAATTATTCTAGTGGCTATTAATCCATTCCCGTGTCCGGTTAAATGAACGATTATTCGTACATATAAATACCCCGCCCATCGTGTCCGATCGAGTGTATATGGTAATTTATAGGGACGCCCAATTGTAAATCTTTATATTAACATTAACAAACTTTCATTTAGTTAAACAAATATAAAGCCCATTAATAGCCCATAGTCTAGTTTCCACAAGTGTCGTTCTTTTGTCCAAACCCCAATTATGGTACAAAGCCCAATTACCCAATTTTAGTAATTAGCCCAACATCATGATTACTTCGTTTTAAACAAGCATAATAATAACTTAGCTACGAGACATTAATATAAAAAGGTTGAACATAACTTACAATGATTAAAAATAGCGTAGCGTTACACGGACAGAATTTCGACTTACACCCTTACAACATTCGCTAACATACCCTTATTATTAGAATTATAATTAAAATTAAAATATAAATTATAAATATAAATATATTACGTATATGAAGAGGAAGAGAAAAAAAAGATGTGTAAATTCGATCAGAATTCGGTTGGCTTTATAGCCAGAAATGAATTTTGGGGCTCCGCGACTCGCGGCAAAAAGCCCTTCAAACTCCGCGAGTCGCGGAGAGGTATTTTCATTTCACACCCTTGGAGTTTCTGGCTGCCGACGGTTTTAATAATATATATATATTATATATATAATTAATATAATTAATTATATATTATATTATATTTATATACATAGTTAACTTGTAATTTTTAGTCCGTTGCGTCGAGCGTTAAGAGTTGACTCTAGTCCCGGTTCCGGATTTTCGAACGTCCTCGCGTACAATTTAATATCTTGTACTTTGCGTTTTGAATCTTGTACTCTTGTGATTTTGAGACGTTTCTTATCAATAATTGGAACCTTTTTGATTGTCTTTTGTTCTTTTGAGCTTTTTGGTCGTTTGCGTCTTCAAATCGTCGAATCTGTCTTTTGTTTTCACCTTTTATTATTTAAACGAATATCACTTGTAAATAGAACAATTGCAACTAAAAGCTTGTCTTTCTTGAGGAATAATGCTATGAAATATATGTTCGTTTTTAGCATTATCAAATATTCCCACACTTGAGCGTTGCTTGTCCTCAAGCAATATCGTCTTGAAATACTAGAATCACTTCTTTATTCTTCACACTTTGTACATCAGTGATTTCTATACGGTGGTATAAACAATGGTAGTAACGATATGGTTTACAGTCCCACATGACTATAAAAATTTAGATCCATTAAGGAAATTGGATCTTTATGAAAACATTTGATCTTTTGAAAATTAAATCTAGTTTTTACCCTAGATAAGTTTTCCGGAATAACCCTTTACCGGTGTTTGCAAAATATTTGTGGGTTTGGTGGGTTTCAGATTTGAAAATTTTAGCTCAAAACTTGCGGTTTTGTGTCACCCACTTGCTAACCTTGTATTTGGAAAGCAACACGTCCAGTTTACTTGTTCCGTATATTACCTTTCGGCAAACTACCGTCCGGTTGTAAAGGAAAGCGTTGAACAAGCAACTGTTTAAGGCAATGTCCCGTGACATGCTTTTGATTATGGTCTATAACGTGTCGGACGCAATTACTATCCTTGGTAGGAGCAATAGTAAAGCTCATCCTATGATTTTTCGGTCTGGCACAAGGTTCTGTCTTTGACCATGTTATGCAACCACCGTTCTTACGGTTGACACCCGATTTAGTTCAGGTGACCTAATGAATTCCAGGTGAATTCCTAGGATTTTACGTTCAATGGTAATGAACGCATTGAAAATAGGGTTTTCAGAAAACAAATCGGTTTGTATTTTTGATCAAAATATTTTCTCGTTTAAGCTCGAGTTTAGATATCATTGAATTCCATGAGTTTGTAATTCTCAATCTTTAAGGTCAATCTCTAGGATTGAGTAATATCAGTCTTAAAAGCTGATTTTTAATCTTTAAGGAGATTATCCTTTCTGGGGATCTGATTCATTAGTCTTATCCAGCTAATTTGCACGGTGCCTCCCCATTGTACGAGATAAATCCTTCTCATGGTTAGGATAAATCTGACCACTTGGCGACCCTGTTTGATGCTGAGGTCCGTGGATTTCCAGCTGATTTTAGTGATGACTTTTCTAGATTTTTCGTCAACCTACAGCTGGTCTGAACGACAACTTCATGACCTAAATCAAGAAGCGCGTGTCTTTTTCGGAAGACTTTACTTCCTTTTAATGATGGAATTGATTCATCGTGTAGATCCATCTCTTCTTTTCTTTCATCGGGTAAAACAGTTTAGTTTAGTCCAAAGCAAAAGTATTTTCAGTTATTTGTTACAAATATATGTGACATATGTTTAAAATAACTTGGTAAATTTTCCCACACTTGGCTTTTATTTTCCTTTTTATCGTCCTCTATTCCATTTTAAATGAATTTTAACATTTTAGTTTGTTTCTCAATTTATGTCCTTTCCGAGGTAACAATAATTTCGGTGTTAAAACCTAGTTTTATCGTTCATAAATATGTATAAACATGATTTTGAATTCATTTAATTGAAAATTTTGAAAAATTTTACTAGAATTGGGTAGTCAGTATATAAGACTAGGGCTGTTCTTTTTTATCAGAGAGCACTAGATTCTAATACAACTACTGCTTTACTAGTATTTTTAATGGTAACCAAGTGTTTAATATAAAAATTTTTAAAATCCGAAAGAATTTAACCCCTTCCCACACTTAAGATCTTGCAATGCCCTCATTTGCAAGAAATCAGTAACAATTTAAATTATTGAGGGTGATTTGTGTTAAAATGATTAAATTTTTACCAAAGTTTCCAAATATATTGGCGTTTGTTTGCTGAATGATAAATGGTGCACGTCATTTGTTCATTCCGTCTTGTTGTTATTTCACATGTATTTTGCATCATTGTCGTCAAAATTACTTGCTTTTGCTGAACTTAATGCCAGTCTTTGAAAATGCGTTGTTTTACCCTGTTGTGTACATAAGATAAACTGCAAACATATATACATATTTTTGAAGTTTGGTATATTACCCCACATTCAAAAATTATTAAAATCTAAGAATAAAAGTTAGATAAATATAAAAATGATTACAATATTAACAAAAAATATTAAACATATCAATAATTACAAATTACAAAATAAAAATAAAAATTAATAAACTAAGGATGATATTGGTACCAATAGGGGTTCCACGCATAACCATAAGTGCTATAGAATGCCTCGGCAGGGTCATACGTAGGATATGGTGGCTGCATCTCTATCGACCAAGGAGGGAAGACGGGTTTCGGTGTAGGAATATAGTTTCTACCTATATGTTGGCAATGCGCTATGATCTGGTTCTGATGAACTTGCCAATCTTCAAATGCTCTCTGTCTAGCATTTTCGTATTCCTGAGAAGCTATAAACCTTTGCATTTCTTGCATCTGGTTCCCCCCTCCTACATTACCTTGTTCCTGGTTTCTCTCTACCTGTGGATGTCTACCATTGTATCGTACTGCGGCGTTATTTCGCCGCTTCAACACTTTCGCACCATGGTATACATTTAAACCTATAGTGTCGCGGGGTTCCGGCTCTTCTACTAATAATCCCCCCCGACTTATATCCACACCGAGATATTCACCAATCAAAGTAATAAAAATACCACCTCCTATTATGCTATGTGGACGCATCCCTCGAACCATAGCTGATAAATAATAACCCACACAATATGGTATACTTACAGCGCTGTGTGGGTCTCGAATACACATATGGTAAAACAAATCTTGTTCATTTACCTTTTCTTTGTTTTTACCCCTTTGTGTAATCGAGTTAGCTAAAAACCTATGTATTACTCTTAATTCGGCTCTATCTATATCCAAATAAGAGTAGTTTCCCCCTTTAAAACGGTGGTGGCTTGTCATTTGACTCCACACACCGTGTGTATCAAAATTCTCATCTATTTTCCTACCGTTTAGTATCAATCCTCTACAATCGGCAGACGCTAATTCCTCAGGCGTATATATACGTAAAGCCTGAGCCATGTCTAGTAAAGACATGTGGCGCATCGAACCGCCTAACAAAAATCTAACAAAAGAACGATCGGTTAAACTGGCTACCCGATCATTCAACTCTATACTACATAACAACTCTTCACACCATACTTTATATACAGGTCTGCGTATGGTGAATAAACATATCCAGTCATTAAAAGAAGAATTACCATACCTCTGTACCAGTAATTCCCTAATTGGCCCGGCCAATTCTACAGCTTCCAAGGGTCCCCATTCTATGACCCTTGGTACCTCAACAACCTTAGAGTGAAGAGTATGCAAACCCCGTTGATATTTTGGATAATCTATCCAAAGTCTGTCAAATCTCAAGTTCGGGTGCAACTGTTCCAAGTGCATATCTGAAAAGGTCATGACTGGATGAGGTACATCCTGCTTGTAGTAGTTATCTACCTCCTGTTGTTCCAAGTTCTCAGCAGGAGCGTGACGGGCTTGGGATGAAGATTCACCCCTTTCATTCTGCAAAACACATCAAACACAAATTTTGTGCATCCAAATATGCATTAGTGTCAGCAAAATCATCAATTAAAATAATTACAATGACATTATCAATTTATATCGAACTTAAGCTTATTTTCACATTTTTATCAATTCTACACTTTTTCAAATAAGCATATACGAAAATTTTCGCCAAGTTCATAAGCATTCAACTCAAATAACATGTCAAAATAATCATTACTAGCAAATGAACAAGTCTCAAATGGCATTATCTTTCAAATATCAAGTTCATGAATTTTGGACTTGAAAAAGTCCACTTTAATTCTCAAAATCATGTTTAGGCTCAAAGTTTGGATCATTTAACTACCTAGACATGTTACACTACTCAATTTAGCAACAATTCATGACAAAAATCGGCCATAACCTGTTTATATCAAAAAGCCCCAAATTTGCTCAAGAACACAAACCCTAGATTCTAAAGATTTTGAAGTTTTTGGCTTCAAATCATGTTAACAAGCATCAATCTAGGTTATACATGCATAATATACTAACAATTTAACACTAATTACACTAAAAATTAACAAAATTCAAATTATTAAAATATGCTCAAGAACACACTAAAATTCGGATTTAAAGGTGATTTGGGGTGTAATTGTACCTGTTTTCTTGAGTAGTTCCTAGATATCATCCTTCTCAACATGATTGTAGTGAAAAATTTGAAGATTAACGGTGAAAAATCGAGTTTTTGGGATGATTTTTGTGGGTTTTCTCGGGTCTTTTTCGCAGTATTTTGGGTGTTTTTGTGTTGGTGGGAGTGAACTGATCGTGTGCAGCTGTTTTATTTTTTTCTGTAATTTGGTCCCTCCGCGAGTCGCGGAGGTTTTAACTGAAAACTCCGCGAGTCGCGGAGTTTTTTTTTTTTTTTTTTTTTTTTTTTTTTTTTTTTTTATTATCTTTATAATCTTTAACTTATAAAACAATTAAGAAATTAATTTTAAAATTTTGTTTCCCTTGTTATTTAGGACGAGGTCGTTTCGGATCGATGTCCTAGTCCGTCCTTCGACAAAATTTTAAAATTTGTCTTTTTGTAGCGATTGTTTTAAAAGCTAAGATTTTTGGGTTTTTTAATGTTTTTGCATACTTTAAATCAATAAGATTAAAAATAATGATAATAAAAGTTCTCGTCCCTCCCTCGGGTAAAGCAATTTCGGTTCAGAGACCTAGTCTTCAACTTACGACGAATTTTAAAAATCATATTTTTAACTTAATGAGATAAAGTAAATTTTTGTTTTTAAATTCACACAACTTAAATATAAAATTCAAAATTAATATTAAAAATTCAAAATTCACACCAAACTTAAAATTTGAAATGCATAAAATTAAAATTACATATTTTAAAAATTAAAAATTCACACCAAACTTAATTTAAAAATTCATAAATTCATACCAAACTTATTTTAAAAATTTATAAATTCATACCAAACTTATATTAATTTTTCAAATATTTATAATTTTAAATATATTGTTTTTACAAAGTTTACAATATTAATTTAAGATTTAAATATTAATTTTAAAAACATGGTAAAAATAAATTAAAAATCTTTTTGTCTTTTTTTTATCCCACTTTAATCAATCAAATATTATCAAAAATATGCGCCCCTCTTTTCGGTAAAGTAATTTCGGTTCCAAGACCTAATTTAACTCATGACGAATTTTTTGAAATATTTTGGGTTGATTGATTAAAGATATTTATACCTTAAGAATAAACGTTAAATTTCGCAGTGATGTAATAAATTTTTGAAGATATCAATAATTTCGGTCGCCAAACCTAATTTTATTCAATACCAATTTAATACTTTTTAGCGAACAAATTAGCGTTTATTATCAAAAGGTTAAAAATAAAAATAAAAATAAAAACTGTACAGACATACCTGTGAAATAGATTTCTTAGTTATATGATCTATTATATTCATAAGATAGTCGGTTTAATTGGTCTTCCATGGCTGTATAGGCGTAACCTCGAGCATTCATTGTCTTTTCTTCTAAACATATGAACGGTCCGTCTCTGCATAAAGTAACAAATTCGGTATTTGAATAGGTTTGATTATTTGAACATTTACCTCCATGTGACCATTTTCCGCATTTGTGACATTTTTCTAGGTGTCGTGCTCTTCTTTTCGCTGCGGATTTTGATTTTCCTTTACCAAATTGTAACTTATTATCTTCGCATCTGGATCCTTTTCTAACTCCGTCCATTCTTTCTCTGATTACTGATACTAATTCACTCGGTAGTATGTCATTATTACGTTTAGTGATCAAAGCGTGTAGCATTAGACCATGGTTTAGTTCACAGGCAGTCTTCATTTTGTAAAAACCTAAAAAAATAAAAATTCAGAATGGGGGGAGAAGACTAGTTCTTTAGGGTCTGCTAGGGAAAGACCATACGTGTTCCATTTTCGAGAACTACACGAAAACAGACAATCTAACTCTAACAGAAATACATATTATCCTTTAAAGACTTGATTCTCCCCACACTTAGTTAGCTGTGGTGTCGAAATTGTGATTAACTTCATTGTCGACTTCCATCGGACCATGTATGTAATGTTTAACTCTGTGACCATTAACTTTAAATTCAATCCCATTTGAATTTATTAATTCTATCGTTCCGTATGGGAAAACTCTTTTGACTATGAATGGTCCAGACCATCTTGATTTCAATTTTCCAGGAAATAGCTTGAATCGTGAATTGAAAAGAAGAACTCTGTCTCCTTCTTTGAATTCTTTTGAACTTCTGATTCTTTTATCATGCCATTTCTTCGTTCTTTCTTTATAGATTAACGAATTTTCATATGCTTCATGTCTTAATTCTTCTAATTCGTTTAGTTGACTTAATCGTAGACGTCCGGCTTCATGTAAATCAAGGTTACATGTCTTCAAAGCCCAAAATGCTTTGTGTTCAATTTCTACTGGAAGATGACATGCTTTTCCATACACAAGTCTAAAAGGTGTGGTTCCAATTGGAGTTTTGTAGGCTGTTCTAAAAGCCCAGAGTGCATCCTCCAATTTAATGGACCATTCTTTCGGATTTGATCCTACGGTTTTCTCTAGAATACGTTTTAAAGCTCGGTTGGTATTTTCAACTTGTCCACTTGTTTGTGGATGATATGCGGTGGAGATTTTATGAGTTACTCCATATCTTTTAAGAACTTTCTCAAGTTGATTATTACAGAAATGAGTACCCCGATCACTTATTAAAGCTTTCGGTGTTCCAAACCTTGCAAAAAGACGTTTTAAAAAGTTGACTACAACTCGTGCATCGTTAGTTGGGAGAGCTTGTGCTTCCGCCCATTTAGATACATAATCAATGGCTACGAGTATATATAGATTATTATGAGATTTTGGAAATGGACCCATAAAGTCAATACCCCAAATGTCAAATACTTCACATACTTGGATGACATTTTGTGGCATTTCATCACGTTGACTTATTTTTCCGGCTCTTTGACATGCATCACAGGATTTGCAAAGAAGGTGTGCGTCTTTGTAAATTGTAGGCCAATAGAATCCAGCTTCATAAACTTTTCTTGCTGTTAGTTGAGGCCCATAATGCCCTCCTGTTGGTCCTGTGTGACAATGGTTTAAAATTTTACTAGCTTCATCTCCAAATACACATCGGCGTATTATTCCATCGGTACAACTTTTAAACAGATGTGGATCTTCCCAGAAATAGTGTTTTATATCACTGAAGAATTTCTTTCGTCTTTGGTACGATAATCCTTTTTCAAGGAATCCACAAACTAAGTAGTTTGCATAGTCTGCAAACCATGGGATTTCTTTATAATCTATCTTCAATAGATATTCATCAGGAAAGTTGTCTTGTATGGCCGATTCATTCAGAACTTCTAATTCGGGATTTTCAAGACGAGAAAGATGATCAGCGGCGAGATTTTCTGCTCCTTTTTTATCTCGGATTTCAATATCAAACTCTTGTAAGAGTAAGATCCAACGGATTAATCTTGGTTTAGCATCTTGTTTTGAAAATAGGTATCTAAGAGCAGAATGGTCGGTATAGACCACCGTTTTTGCTAGAACGAGATATGATCGAAATTTGTCAAAAGCAAAGACAATAGCAAGGAGTTCTTTTTCAGTAGTTGTATAGTTCGTTTGTGCTCCTTGTAATGTCTTACTAGCATAATATATAGGTTGAAATCGTTTTTCAATCCTCTGTCCTAAAACGGCTCCCATTGCAAAATCACTTGCATCGCACATTAGTTCAAATGGTAGATTCCAATTTGGTGTTATCATGATCGGCGCATTAGTGAGTTTTTCTTTAAGAATATTAAAAGATTTGATACATTCATCTGAAAAGATGAATGGCGCATCCTTTTCTAGGAGTTTATTCATAGGAGTGGCAATTTTAGAAAAATCTTTTATAAAACGTCGGTAAAAACCGGCATGCCCTAGAAAACTCCTAACTCCTCTAACATTGGTGGGATGTGGAAGTTTAGCAATTACATCTACTTTAGCTCTATCCACTTCAATTCCTTCTTTTGAAATTTTATGTCCAAGAACGATGCCTTCTTTAACCATGAAATGGCATTTCTCCCAATTAAGTACTAGATTTGATTTTTCGCATCTAATTAGCATTCGTTCCAGATTAACTAGACATGATTTAAATGTATTACCGAAAACTGAAAAGTCATCCATGAATACTTCCATGCATTCTTCTATCATGTCATGAAAAATCGCCATCATACACCTTTGAAAGGTTGCAGGGGCGTTGCAAAGTCCAAATGGCATGCGTTTGTAAGCAAAAGTACCATAAGGGCACGTGAATGTGGTTTTCTCTTGATCTTCGGGTGCTATTGGAATTTGAAAATATCCGGAAAATCCATCTAGAAAACAATAGTAACTATTTCCGGCTAATCTTTCCAACATTTGATCTATGAAAGGTAAGGGAAAGTGATCTTTTCTGGTGGCGTCATTTAATTTTCTATAATCAATACATACACGCCATCCTGTTACAGTCCTAGTAGGAATAAGCTCATTTTTCTCATTTGTGATGACAGTCATGCCACCCTTCTTAGGTACGCATTGAACTGGGCTTACCCATGGACTATCAGAAATTGGATATATCAAACCTGCATCTAGCAGTTTAATAATTTCCTTTTTAACTACATCTTGCATATTAGGATTTAGTCTTCGTTGGCGTTGCACATACGTTTTATGACCTTCTTCCATAAGGATTTTATGTGTGCAATACGAAGGACTTATTCCTTTAATATCATGAATCTTCCATGCAATGGCTGGTTTATGAGCTTTCAACACAGAAATGAGTTGTGATTTCTCATTTTCAGTAAGAGAAGACGATATTATTACAGGTAATTCAGATTCACCATGTAAATAAGCGTATTCCAAATGGTTTGGAAGTGGCTTTAACTCTAATTTCGGAGGTTCTTCTATCGATGATTTATATCGATATCTGTCTTCTTCTTTTAGCATTTGAATTTCTTCTGTTGTTGGTTCATATCCATTAGCTATAAGTGTAGTTAACATTTCAGCTTCATCAATTGGTTCATTACCTTCTCCTAAAGAACATTCTCCCGTTCCTTGTAATTCTGGAAATTCTTCTAATAATTCTGCATGTGCATCTATAGTTTGAATATAATAACATGTATCATCTGCAGATTGTGGTTGTTGCATTGCTCTATCAACTGAAAAGGTAACACTCTCATCCTCTATACTTAGGGTCAGTTTCTTACCGAACACGTCTATCATTGCTTTAGCCGTGTTTAAGAATGGTCTTCCTAATATGAGAGGAACTTGAGAATCTTCTTCCATGTCCAAAACAACAAAGTCTACTGGAAATACTAAAGTACCAACTTTAACTAGCATGTTCTCCATTATCCCTCTAGGATATTTTATTGATCTATCGGCTAGTTGTATGCTTATTCTGGTTGGTTTCAATTCTCCAAGGTCTAGTTTAGCGTATAGTGAATACGGCATTAGATTTATACTAGCACCTAAGTCTGCCAATGCTTCTATTGAACTAAGACTACCCAGAAAACATGGAATTGTGAAACTTCCTGGATCAGATAGTTTTTCTGGTATCTTATTCAACAGCACTGCTGAACAATTAGCATTCATAGTAACAGCCGAGAGTTCTTCCATTTTCTTTCTATTCGTGATTAGATCTTTCAAGAATTTAGCATATCTTGGCATTCCTGAAATCACATCAATGAAAGGAAGATTTACATTTATCTGTTTAAACATATCCAAGAATTTGGATTGCTCGGCTTCAAGTTTTTCCTTCTTCATTTTACTCGGATAAGGAAGTGGTGGTTGATATGGTTTAACATAAGGTTTATCCTTAACTGTGTTATCTTCATTAACCTTTTCAACTACCGGTTCTTTTTCCTTATCTTGATCAGGTTGTGGTTCTTGTGGAGTAGGAATAGTTTCATCAGAAGTTACTGGTATTTCAGGTGGTTTAAGTGTTGTACCACTTCTTGTGGTAATAGCTTTGGCTGTTTCATTCCGGGGGTTAGCATTTGTATCGCTTGGTAGACTTCCCGGTTTTCTTTCACCTATTAACCTTGCTAGGTTACTTACTTCTTGTTCTAGATTTTGAATAGAAGCTTGTTGATTTCTAAATGCTTGAGCATTTTGTTCATTGGTTTGTTTTTGAGATGTGAAAAACTGCGTTTGAGTTTCAACTAGCTTCGTCATCATATCTTCTAAATTTGGCTTTTTATCATCGGTTTGTTGTGGTGGTTTGTTTTGAAAATTCGGTCTTTGCTGATTGTAAGTATTATTGGATACTTGTTGATTGCTAGGACCTTGTTGGTTGTTGTATGGAATATTTCGGTTATAATTCTGGTTTTGATTGTAAATCGGTCTTGGCGGTTGATAATTATTCTGATAATTATTTCCAGGCCTTTGGTTTATGTATGAAATATTCTCTCTTTGTTCCATTGTTAATTCAATACTGAGACAATCTTTTGTCAAATGTGGTCCTCCACACTGCTCACAACTAATTCGTATAGCATGAATATCTTTAGTCATCTTTTCCATTCGTCTCTCGAAAGCATCTATCTTTGCGGAAATGGAATCTAAGTCATGGCTAGAATCGGCTCTAGCTGCTTTAGATGATCTAATGATATCTTTTTCTTGGTGCCACTCATGTGAGTGGGAAGCAGTATTATCAATAATTTTGTAAGCATCAGTTTCGGTTTTCTTCATAATCGAACCACCAGCTGCTATATCTATGTCTTTTCTTGTAGTGATGTCGCATCCTCGGTAGAATATTTGTACTATTTGACAGGTGTCTAAACCATGTTGCGGACATCCTCTTAACAACTTTCCATATCTTGTCCACGCCTCATATAGAGTTTCATTTGGCTTCTGTGTGAACGTAACAATTTCTGCTTGAAGTCTTACGGCTTTAGATGCAGGAAAAAATTGTTTAAGAAATTTATCAATTAAAACGTCCCATGTATCGATCGCCCCTTCAGGTAACGATTCCAACCAATCTTTGGCTTCTCCCTTTAAAGTCCAGGGAAATAACATGAGATATATCTGTTCATCCTCCACTTCTCGGATTTTAAATAGTGTGCAGATCCTATTAAAGGTACGTAGATGTTCATTTGGATCTTCCTTCGGCGCACCACTAAATTGGCATTGATTAGTCACCATGTGTAGAATTTGTCCTTTGATTTCATAATCTGGCGCATTAATGTCTGGATGAGTAATTGCGTGACCTTGGCCAGTGCGTTTAGCTCTCATTCGGTCTTCCATACTTAAAGGTTCCAGATTCTCCATAATTGAATTTGTTGAATCGGTATCACTAGATGATTCTGATTTAATAGTTCGTTCCTCAACAATCTCTGTTTGAATGATTGGTGGTTCCGGAGGAAAGTTTAATGGTTCAGGATCTATGAACCGTTCCTGAATATTTTCTGGATTCTCAATTGTGAGGTTGGTTTCAAAAACTGGATTATCGGAAATTTGAACTGAAGTACTTGGTCGACTGGATGACGATTCTAAAGAAAAATCAACGGCGGTTATATTTGTTAAACGATGTCTTGATCGAGTTACAGGTGGTGAACGTACAAAAGGTGATGAACGTCTTGCTCGGTGCATTCACTGAATATCCTATTAGTTTTTAAAAGGAAAGAAAAATTATAATAAGTTATCCAATCAATAGACTTTTCTGATTTTGCCCACGTTTCGAATAGCCAAAAGATGCAGCAGAGGGGCAGGATTCGTTTGGTCTCAATATAATTGAGGACTGTTTGGCTCCAATAACCCGGTCCACGTACAAATCCAACTATTACTACGAACCAGAAAATTTTGATGTCTATCAATTTAACCACTTAAAATAAATTTTCGTAATTTTAAGAAATTTAGATAAGAAGTAGAATAAAATTCTAAGTCCTAAAACTAGAATAGCGAGAAATAAGAGAGAAAAAGATTGCGCGTCGAAAAATGTCGAAAAAGAAAAATGGTTGAAAAATAAAAGGTGACGGAAAAATAAAAGAAACTTATAAAAACTTAAAAATACTTAACTAATTTAACCTTATTACTACAACTAACTTAAAATTATAATCGCAAATTGAAATTACTAATTGGAATGATAATTGATACATAGTAAAAGGTGTAAAAATATTAAAACTTACAAGAAAAACTAAATCCCAAATGGAAATATCTTAAAAAGAAACTAAAACTTAAAAAGGCGTCGCAAAATTCTAAAGCACCTAAATCTTAGTCTAAAGAAAAGGCACTTAAGAAATTCTACGGCAAAGCCTAAAAATCTAGGAGTAAAAATAACTATAGCAAAAACTAAGTTTAAAATTAATTATGAGCTAAAAATATAAAAGTTACGCTACAATGATTAAAAAGGTACAAAATATAAAAATATACAAAAAGTTGTAAAAAGTACAATTTTTATAAAAATATTATTTTTATATTATTTATTTAATTAAAACTACTAATTTTACAATTTTAATAAAACTAATTAAACAAAATACATAAATATAAAGTAAAAAGTAAAAATAAAACTAAAATTAATAATAATAATAATAATTAAGTAATTAATAATAATAATAATAAATTAAAACCCGTGATTAGGGTTTTGTCCGTGTGTCAGAGGGCCTCCGCGAGTTGCGGTGAATAAAGAGGAAAACCCCGCGAGTCGCGGGGTTCAGGAATTCAGTTGACAGGTTTTGTTTTTACGCGTTTTTCTTTATTTTTTTTTTTATTTTTATTTTGTTTTCTGTTTTTAATTTAAATAAACGATTTTTAATAAAATTTATATTTTTATAAATTAAAATAAAGATAAAGAAACTTATAAAACTTAAATATTTAACACAATCCTAAAAATACTTATATTTTTGTTTTTCTTTTTATATTTTTGAATATTTAAAACGTAATTTTTACAAAAACGACTTTTAATAAAAGTAAATAAAAATCTTTTTTTTTTTTTTTTCTATATTAGCGTTGCGCTTCCGGCTTTTAAGAGTAAGTCCCCGGCAGCGGCGCCAAAAATACTTGATGTCAAAGCAGAGGGGTATAAAATACTATTAAATTTTAGCAGAAAATACTATTAAATACGATACAATTTTACACAAGATATTTATTTATTTATAGAATGGATATACTTAAACCTTGCTACAACACTTATAGGCAGTGTACCTAATCGTACAGTAGTGTAGTTTTTAGTAAGTCCGGTTCGTTCCACAGGGAGATCTTTAAGCAAAGCTCAACGCTATATTAGTTTACTTTTATTAAAATTACAAATATATATATAAGTAATATTATTATTATAAAGGGGGGGTTTTTACCGTTTAATGACCGGTTTGTCGATTTTAAAACTTTAGTCGCAGTTAAAACCTAATGTAAAATATAAAATAAATACAAGACTTTAAATTAAAGCGTAAAGTACATAACGATAATGAAATTGCGAATAATAAAGATGCGATAAAAATTAAATTGCGATAATTAAAAAGTACGATAATTAAAAGTGCGATAAAATGAAATAACAATAAATAAAAGTGCGATAATTAGAAGTGCAATTAAATATAAAATAAAGGAAATTAAATATGAAATAAAAGAATTATGCTTATTTAAACTTCCGTAATCATGATGTTTGACGTGTTGATTTTAGTTTTATGCCCATGGGTTAATTGTCCTTTGTCCTGGATTATTCAATATGTCCGTCTGGTTTTTGTCCATAACAGTCCATCAGTCATAAATATAAATTGCAAGTGTCCTTGTCAAATTATTATTATACCCGAAGATAAATATTCCAACTAATTGGGGATTCGAATTGTAACAAGGTTTTAATACTTTGTTTAATGAATACACCAGGTTATCGACTGCGTGTAAACCAAGGTTTTACTACTTTGTTAACAATTACACCAATTACCCTTGAATGTAATTTCACCCCTGTTTTAATTATTCTAGTGGCTATTAATCCATTCCCGTGTCCGGTTAAATGAACGATTATTCGTACATATAAATACCCCGCCCATCGTGTCCGATCGAGTGTATATGGTAATTTATAGGGACGCCCAATTGTAAATCTTTATATTAACATTAACAAACTTTCATTTAGTTAAACAAATATAAAGCCCATTAATAGCCCATAGTCTAGTTTCCACAAGTGTCGTTCTTTTGTCCAAACCCCAATTATGGTACAAAGCCCAATTACCCAATTTTAGTAATTAGCCCAACATCATGATTACTTCGTTTTAAACAAGCATAATAATAACTTAGCTACGAGACATTAATATAAAAAGGTTGAACATAACTTACAATGATTAAAAATAGCGTAGCGTTACACGGACAGAATTTCGACTTACACCCTTACAACATTCGCTAACATACCCTTATTATTAGAATTATAATTAAAATTAAAATATAAATTATAAATATAAATATATTACGTATATGAAGAGGAAGAGAAAAAAAAGATGTGTAAATTCGATCAGAATTCGGTTGGCTTTATAGCCAGAAATGAATTTTGGGGCTCCGCGACTCGCGGCAAAAAGCCCTTCAAACTCCGCGAGTCGCGGAGAGGTATTTTCATTTCACACCCTTGGAGTTTCTGGCTGCCGACGGTTTTAATAATATATATATATTATATATATAATTAATATAATTAATTATATATTATATTATATTTATATACATAGTTAACTTGTAATTTTTAGTCCGTTGCGTCGAGCGTTAAGAGTTGACTCTAGTCCCGGTTCCGGATTTTCGAACGTCCTCGCGTACAATTTAATATCTTGTACTTTGCGTTTTGAATCTTGTACTCTTGTGATTTTGAGACGTTTCTTATCAATAATTGGAACCTTTTTGATTGTCTTTTGTTCTTTTGAGCTTTTTGGTCGTTTGCGTCTTCAAATCGTCGAATCTGTCTTTTGTTTTCACCTTTTATTATTTAAACGAATATCACTTGTAAATAGAACAATTGCAACTAAAAGCTTGTCTTTCTTGAGGAATAATGCTATGAAATATATGTTCGTTTTTAGCATTATCAAAACCCAAGAGCATAGTAGAAATTAACGGATACCTTCGGTGGAAGATGAAAAAGAAGAATGACATATGTGATAGTCAAGAATATATCAAGAATTAAAACTGGATGGAGCATATTGACGAATGTTTTGGAAGTACGAAGAAAGGAAGAAAGTATAAAAGATGAGAGATGTGGAAATAAGGAAACGTAGGAGGTTGATTTATAGTAAAATAATTGACAGAGATATCGAGACAGATTATTGCATTAAATCGAAGAGGATCATAATTTCCTTAATCGCCAAAGAATCAAATCTTATATAGATTACAAAGATTTTCTTTAATCCAGAGATCAACCGTGATGACGTCAAAAGATAAGACGAATCCCTATTTTCTCATTTCACTCTTTTACGATAGCTTCACTCATACGTTTCGAGTAATCGAATTATTTTATCCATATTTCTCAATCATGATAAAACCCTATGAATCAACTTATATTCATCATAATAACATTCTTATTGTTAGCCATGACGACCTCGATCAAATTTCGGGACGAAATTTCTTTAATGGGTAGGTACTGTGACGACCCGAAAATTTCCGAACAAAATTTAAACTTAATCTTTATATAATTCTGACTTGATAAGCAATGAATTTTAATAAATCTTGAACCTCTAAAAAGAGTTTTACACAAGCTTTTGGTCACCCTTTTATTCCGACGATTCACGAACGTCATAACTTGATTTAATTGTTTAATTGTTTAATTATTGTGTATATATATGGATTTATATATATTTAACTTGAAAATATGATAATTAAATATCTCATTAAGTATATTAACAAAGTATTATATATATATATTTCATACTACTAATTTAAAGAGTTTTCAAACAATATATATATTACTATTTAAACGACGTAATTAACTTATGTTAAAATGTATTTACATATAATGTATTACGAGTGTAAATACATCCTTACAATTATTGAATACACTTTATAATATACCAATACATATAAAGGATAGGTATACTCGTATTTCCTTTTAATTTTCTCAAAGAATTCTACTCGCATTCATACGGTATTTTTACCCGTATTATACACAGCTTCTAGAAGTATTTACTATTGGTATATACCAATAGAAATCTGCAATTATTTGTGTAATATGTCATCCATGACCTAAACAATTTAATATGTCATGCATGACTTAATATAATTTAACTTATCATAGATATTTTCACTAAAAGCCAAAATTATAAGCTTATAAATAAGGACCATTTTTACTCATTTTTACTCCACATTTTTTTAAACTAAAAACACACACTTGAATGCTCTCATATCATACTTTAATCTCAGCAAATTTCCTCTTCATAATCAAGGTAAAATCCTTCTCAAAATTCTTGTTCAATTCCTTGTATAGTTGTTATCTTATTATACTTATAAAACTTGTAAAAACTAGAACTTGTTTTGGTGAACACCAAGCTTGTTTGAAAAACTAATCTAATCTTTATAACTTAACTCTGATAACACTTATTTATATGTATTATGATGTTATATTAAGTTAATATAAGAACTTATAACTTGAACATATGAAGAACACCTTGAAATTTAACATATATCCTTTAATCTCCATTCGGTAAAAAACGGGCTGTTTTGGGTTGGGAATTAAAAACCTATATTAGACTTTGAGTTCGAGGCTAAGACTTTGGAAATATGTTAATATATATAAATAAGACTTCTAGTATTTTTTTCATGATTTTAGACAAAGTGGAAGTATTTTATCAAAAATCATATATTGGGTGGATGCCGGGATTTTTCCAAATATGTCCACTGACACAAAAAGAGGGTAAAACTCTGAATATTAATACATGGGCTGACCTTTTTGAATTATTTTGAAAAATTAACTTCTTAAGGAATCCATAACAATTTGATTCACTTTAAACGGAGTTGTAATGAATATTTGGCGAGCAAAACAAAATCTGCTAAAATTAACGTTGTATGGACGAAATTTATATTGTAAAAACTATATTAACCATATCCTTGCTAACTTTTCCTATATCCTATATATATATTTGGACATGTTATCATTAGTATAACAAAATATTATAATCTTAGTTAATTCCGAGATTGTATATATATATATATATATATATATATATATATATATATATATATATATATATATATATATATATATATATATATATATATATATATATAATAATCTTGGTACATTCCATGACAATAAGTATACAATACATTTTGATAAATCCTAAGACTATAAGTATACAATATGTTTTGATAAATTCTAAGACAATACGTATACAATACGTCTCTGGGTTGATGCAAAGACAATACGTATACAATACGTCATGGGGTAATTCTAAGATTATATATATATATATATATATATATATATATATATATATATATATATATATATATATATATATACTGATTATTGGACTGTTGGACTTTTCGGACTATTTTGGACTACTAACAAAGGACTACTAACAATGGACTACTAACATAAAATGTTAAAAATTATTATATAAGTATTCTATGAACTTGCTTTATTTTATTCATATGTCGTATTATTATCTGAATCGTTATTATTGTTATAGGTTCGTGAATCCAAGGACGACGGTCATATTTTTAATAAGTTGAAAACTTATTATTAATATACTTTTACTACTGTGAGTATATAGTCCCATTTTTAAACTCTACAAATATTTTGGGATGAGAATACATGCATTTTATGTTTTACGCCATAGACACAAGTACTTAAAATATATTCTACGTTGAGTTGTACCACTTTGCATATCTTCCCTAATAGCTTGGTAACTAATATTTACGTGTTGTAAGAACATGTATACGTGAATCCTATTGATAGATCTATCGGGTTTGACAACCCCAACAGGGCTAGTCGCTCTAGTATCGTAAACGGTTGCATAGTACTTCGTTTTTACTACACTTGGTACAGTGTAGGGAGATTTCATAATAAAGGGAATATGCCACATTAATGGTTAAGTATGGCTACCGAAGCGCTCAACAACTTATATAATACTTTTATACATTTGCGAGTGTACATATATTTATAACTATGAAATCTTGTGGTCTATATTTATATCGATGTTAAACCTATATATCTCACCAACCTTTGTGTTGACTGTTTACGCATGTTTATTCTCAGGTCCTTAAGAAAGTCTTCCGCTGTTGCATTATCTGAGCAAGCTGTGCATGGAGTCTCATACTTTTATTTAAATAAAGTGTTGCATTCAATAAAATCTTTGTCATGTATTATATTCGACTGTTACGTCACGTGTGTAGTATTTGGAAACCGATGTATTATGGGGATTATTCCTTAAATAATCGCCCAATTGTTTAAAATATGCATTATGTATAATAATGGTGTGCTTTTTATGAAACGAATGCAATATTTTTCTAAAACATATCATATAGAGGTCAAATACCTCGCTATGAGACCAATGAATAACGTACTGCGTTTATAGTAATATGGACGGGTCGTTTCACCAATAAACATCACTAAGTCGGACAATCACAATCACCAATTAATAATAGATTAAGCAACTAAAAATAAGTGTAACAGACTCCAATGAGCTCTCGCTCTACTATACAATCACAATTACCAATTAAGTCGAACAAATAGCATCAACTAGAATTGTTCTTTCATTCAAGCATTAAGTTATCGAACAAATTAAATTAACCAAACAAATATCATCCAACACAACACAGTATTTAGTCTAAGTAAACATATTTAAATTTAACTCATGATCATAATATAAATTGAATACAAACACAAATTAATATTCCATAAACAATTTATTATTCGCATAGACACAAATAATTCAATCAATACAACAATACTAATTATGTGTTCATAAACAACTCGACAATCACCAAAATACTAATTATGAGTTAAATGGTACCAATAAAAATAATAAACAAAATTAAAACAAAGGAGTTTGATCTCCTTATTTGCCTCTGTTGTCGTGAAGTAACAAGACACCAACACCAACAATTATTTTACTCCCTTCTTGCTTCCCACGAGTGGGTCCCATGATGACAAACTAGAACACCTTATTCTTCTTTTGCTCTTTTCCTTACTCATTGGTTGTCGACAGAAACAATAACCCCAATGGGGTCCGCGGTTGAAACACCCCACGCAGCTACTGCTAGTCGAAACCTATCTCCTCTTTTTCTTTTATAGTGACAATAATTGTTAGACTTATATTCAATTAGAGCCCATGCTTACAAATTCATCTAGCAATTCAAAAGCCCCTTCAGGAAACATCCAGCCCATTTGGTATCCATGGGTGTCGCCCCATCAGCTAAATAAATAGCCCACGACATGTATGCCAAATTAATTAATTACTTTTAAAACTTGCTGCATACTAACCAGCTGCTTCTTCAGTCTTTATCTCGCAACCTGTTCCTAATATCAGAAACTTATTAATACGAAAATTGTAGCTTTATGAAGTACGGACGTTTGGCTTAAATCACTTAATTTCTTGTCCGTATGAGTGAGATACGTCTAAAACGGTGAAGGCACGCACATTGTATAAATCACTAACTTTGCACCTTACATCTTTTTGTGAAAATACCATGATGATCATTAGACGTAGAAAGTCATTCGAAAACCACTAAAAACTCGTCATGAAGCACCTCTTGATACAAATACGAAAATCTTCTTCCAATACCATCAAATCGTCTCCAAACCGCATCCAAAGGACCAAAATATGAACGATATTGCTGAGATAAATGTATGTAAAATATGCAATATCACAGACACACTGGGTTGAGATTCACCAGCAGTCTTGACACGTGCTTCAGTATGAGCGTTGCTGGGCTTAGTACCAGTACCTTGATCAGCACCATCACCACCATCATCACCATCTCTCCTTTGCTACTTTGAAGCTTTTTCATGCTCATGCTCCCCCCCAGTTTGTTTTCTCTTTTTGTGCTTCTTAGATTTCTTCTCCCCCTTTTTGTCATCAGCAGGGGCAGAAGGATGGTCTGGGGAAACATGTGCATCAAGGTCACTATCCGACTCTGGAACAGAAAAGGCAAAGTTGTTCCAGTCAGCATCAGCAGGAGATAGATGGGCACCAGGATCCACGCCATATTGTCTGAGGCATAGGTTTGAAGAACGAACTTCATTCCTTGCAACACCTATGGCCATTTGATTTACGCTGGCTCTTACATCAGCCTGAAGAGCAGCCATGCATTGCATTACCTCCACCATTTGAACATAAGCAGAAGCAGAAATCATTGTAGCCATTTGCTGTTCCTGTGAATCCAACCTCTCTTCTAATACCCTATTCTCCTCATTAAGAAAAAGAATCCTGCGATTAGCAGCATCAAGTTCAGCTTGAAGACGGGCAATATGATCAGCATATTCATTATGAGAGATGATTCGCTTTTTAAGATCCTCCTTTTCTTCATGGTGTTGGACAATGGCATCCACCGCTAGATCTGCAAAAGCACATACTTGTTTGAGCTGTACTTCAATAGTGGAAGTTGTAACGTTCCTAGCTCTGCTAATGGCTTCAGACATTCGATCAGTGAGAGTATCGCGGATGGTTCTCTGGATGTCTGGTGAGATTCTGGCTACAGTATGATAAACAGCCAGAGTAGAAATGGCAGCCACCTCAGTAGGATCAAAACTACTGGTCGAGAGGGGATCACTAGCAGCTATAACAGGAGTACCTCTGTGGGGTGGTGGAGGTGGAAGGTCAGAATCTGACTCATCACCATGATCACCACCAGTTTTACCTTCACCTGAAGGTTTAGAACCACTGGTATCCTTTGCAGCATCATCATTATCATCATCACTGAGATCCACTAGTTTTTCCTTGGAGTCAGTCACATTATCATAAATGACTGGCTCGTCCTTACCAGTACCTTTATCAGCATCATCATCAGATGAAGATGATGAGGAAGAAGCTGATGAATATGAAGGCACTGGCGAATCAGGAACATTTTGCATGACACACTTACCAGTAGCATGATCAATGATGAACTTGAGAGGCCTCCAAGTACCAGGCCATGGAGAAGCAGCTGGAGCCATACCAAAGTAATGGTAGTATGGCTGCTCATTAATTTGTTGTAGAGTGGCCAGCCTCTCATATACCTCTTCACGGTCTGGTTGATCAAGCTGAGATAGAAGTTCAGTCAGCTCCTCTGTGGGTAACTTGATGGCTGAAAATAATGCACTTTGAGGATCAATAGTCAGCTGATCCACCAGCAAGGCAATTTTGGGAGTGATAGAGGCTCCCCTATAAATGAAGTTGGGCATAACTTCATCTGGATCTGGTACCTGGCACACATACTTGTGCTTTTCACCAGAAACAGAAGCCGAAGTAGTGTCAGTAGTAGCAGCAGTAGAGGTACCAGCATCCATAGTGGGTTCCGTAGAACCAGTAGCAGTAATAGGTGACTATGCAGTAGGTGAAGAAGCAGTATCTGCAGCACCTTTAAAGAAAGTATTCGGTGTTGAATCAGAAACCTGTAGATTACCAGCAGGGTCCACAGTAATAAATTGTCTCGATTGAAGATTAGCAACATCTAAAATACTAACAGAACCAGTGACATGTGCAGAATAGGCACCATTTTCTGCAATAAGCTCATCAGTAAGCACCACGTCATCCTGGTCACCACTTGTAGTGATTTCCTCAGTAACAGCAGCTGGAGGAATAATAGTGGCAAAGCCAGTAACATCAGAATCAAGAACCTCCTTAACAATAGTATCAATAACTTTTTCAAGGGCAGGAGGAGGTTCCATTATCATCTCATCAACTACTTCAGAATCAGTAGTTGAGACAGCAATACTGGGAATAGGAGGAGGAATAGCAGCATCAGTAACATCAAAAACCATCTCCTCATGACCAGTAGGAATAGTTGAACCAACATCAACTAGATCCCAGTGTCACCAGCAGCAGTATAAGCAATAGCACTAGTATCAGCACCACCAGTAGGCAAATCAGTAGAACCAACACCAGTAGTAGAAACAGAGAGCTTATCAGTAGAAACAATAACATTCTTTTCTTGCTCCCCTTCTGCATGTTCATTTACCCTGCTAAGAACTGTAACAAAAGAACATTTTATGTTAACAACTGTAGAACTAAATAAATTTGACTCAACAATTGCATCTGTTGTTGGTCTCTGGGGACAGACTGGTGATTTAGTCAGCCCTTTGATTGCGACATAGTAAGGTGTCTGTAAGTGCAGCTGTGACTCTGCTGACTCATTGGCAACACATGTTGACCCAGATTGTGTAAGAGTTCTGGATGGTAATGATGTAGGAGTGTGACTCTTATCATGATCCAAGTAACATTTGGGTTGTGCAGTAGCCTGAGCTGATTCAACACGATGAGGAGCCAGCTCAAGTCTGCTTTTGTGGTCAGTTATGTTCTCTGTTGGTTGTACTGTCAGCAGAGGATATTTCTTGAAGTATAATTTTGAAAAATGTGGAAGTGCCTTGTTAGAAGAGTATGGGTTGCTACTCTTCTTAACACTAGTTTTAAAACCAGTCAGCTTGGGAGTCAAGGTTGTACCTTTAACTCCACTTTCATTTTTCAAGTCAGCAGTTAAAATAGTTTTAATTAAGTTAGAGATTTCTGTTGTTTGGTCTAGAGATGCACCAGGTTCCATAGCAGCCTTCTTTTCAGAAGCAGCAGTTGAGACTGGGAAAATCTCCCCTGTGGCTTGCATGGAGCCAACTTTAGCATGTTTGAATTTGCCTATTACCAAGAAATAGAAAAGCAACAGATTCCAATACTTAGAAGTGGGTAGTCAGTATATAAGACTAGGACTGCTCTTTATTATCAGAGAGCACTAGATTCTAATACAACTACTGCTTTACCAGTATGTGAGACGGTGGCTGTTCTAGTTGAGGTAGCTGGCTTCTTCCTACGAGTAGCTGGCTTTCGCTGAGTTCCCTCCCCCTCAGCTGGTGCAACAATAGAGGCAGTCGATTGGGTAACTCCACCTTGAGCAGCTAGATACTCAAGCATTGATGGTGTCAAGGCAGCATATGGAGCAGTCGGTTTATCTTTTGGCATCCCCTTGCTTTAAAGGCAGGTCATATGATTCATCAGCAATCTGCTGGTAAGCATCACCCAGCTCATTTTCAAACACAAGGTTAAGAACCTTGGAAAGGAGATTAAATATGTTCTTTTGGGTGCAAGCACCATCTCCCTTAACCTCAAGAAGATTTCAGCAGCATAATCAATATTTTGGTTGAACAGCAACCCATGACCCATCTTAAGCTTAAAATCTGAGCATTGATCAAAGCTACCGGACTTCTGACTGATGCACTGGGTCAGCAGCCCGAAGAAATAGTACCACAATGGTGGCATGTGCTTCCTTAATGGCGTGTGACCAATTGGACCAGCATATCCAATTGTTTCCAGCACTTGCCTCCTGAATTCATCGCTCATTAGTGAATTAATAAATGGTCCATCTGGCAGTTGAAGGGTACGTCAAATGGCATCAATGGTGATTGAGCAATTTAGGGTTTCAGTAACCATGAAATGAATACATGGAGCATTCTGTTGAGTGGTGGCCATGGTGGCAGTGTACCAGAAGCAGGCCAACCAGGCTGGATAAAGTCGAGAAGGCACTCCGGTGATAGATCTCGCTAAAGGGCATCGACTGATGTAGTCGATCAAAGTCTCATAGCCTATTGATATGGCCGAAACGGACAGTTTTTGTTCGTGCAGTGTCATCAAACCGCGGCTCTCCAGGATCAGCCACCCGTGGGAGGAAGGTACTTGTTTTAAATTTATATTTAGCAGGGCCTAAATCTTACTACTCCTTATAAGTAAGGGAATTATGACCTAGAGTCGTATTTTTGAGATATCAGTAGAATCGAACCTATATTTAAGCCTAAGATAGTTAGGGAGTAGTGAATATCTATTTTGGGATTTTCTAATTTATAAGACAGATAAAGTAAATGTGATAAAATTCGTAATTCAGATAAGGTTAAAGTGAGTGCATACTATGACTTCATCAGTTATTCTGCCGAGATTATGGAATGCTGGCTCATGAATAGGCAGAGGCCTTGTATTCATTACACTGGTCCTAAACGCCCCTGTCATAAGACATTCACTGGGTACTGCATTAGGCTTGAAGATTCTGAATAGACAACAACGTCCCTTACCTCCGACGCCCGTGCAGTCTGACTACAGGCATACACGTTCAGACGGTTCATCCAATTGAGCGACTCGGTTGGGTGACGTATTAACATTCCGAAATGGTCTAAACTTTCTTAAGCATAATAGAATACATGGTTTACCATATCCGAGAGACGTGATGTGTTTCAATGCTTTCGTTAATGATTGGTAAAAGATAGTTAGGCCTATAAAAAGAGTTCAACCATAAAGAACACCATGGCCAAGTCAAGCTGACTTCCATGAACACGTTCGGTTATCCTAACGGTCCAATCCTTTATGTGTCTAAACAAACAGTTCCTTAATTAACTAAGAATCCCTCAAGCGGGGTGCAATGCTCGAGACCGCATTATGGTGCAGTGTACTGGTCAACACTAACCGGGTTCTATGGCCTTACTTAGCAGAGGTACAGCTTACAACAACCGCTGTGCTTCAGCGTGCACGTACGAATTTTATATGTTTGGTGACTACACTAGCATGGTCTAGGACCGATAATGTACTAAGGGTCTAGTCAGATGCTTCACTACGAAAGAGTCCTCAGTCGGAATCCAAAGCTCGATAGACTTACTACAACCGGTGTGCCTCGGTCTATCTTACGTTGTATCCGATAGAATTCTCTTACCAAGGGGTGACACAGATAGTGTACTCTGAATCGGGGTTCGCGACTTCCCAATAACAGAGCCTATAACTACGTTCTATTAGTTGGAAAAGTGATTAAGTTTAAAGCATAATCGGAAAGCATTTCAACAGCATACACAGACCATAATATTATTTCGGCATTATAACTGCTTACATCATAGCAAACACTAAAGATAACTACTCGCTAATCATGACAACAATATCATAAAACATTATATAAGATATGGGATAGAAGTACCAGTAGATTAAACGAGTTCTGAATACAAAAGTGACAACTTCAAGACTCCAGACCACTCCTAATACAATCTTCAGCGTTCTTCTCCGGGTACTAGGTTTCCTGCACGGAGTCGAAGGCCTTGAGGGTATGACTAATATTGTACAAGAGAGAGAAAGAAGTGAATTGAAATGTGTGTTGGAATGAATGACAAAGACCCTTTAAATAGACTAGGAATTTGCCAAAATACGGCTGGCAGGCAGTTTGGTGGCCCGTATTTGGAAGGCTGTTTTCCTGGCAGGCCGTTTGGCAGGTCGCTTGGTGAGCCGTATTTGGCAGGCCGTTTCCATACTGGCAGGCCATATGGCAGGTCGTATGGCAGGCTGTTTTTGATGCTGGTCAGCTTTGATTCACTGGATCGTAACTTGATTTCTTGTCTTTCACCGTTTTCGCTCTAGAATCTTCATTTTAGCTTCGATTCTCTTGATTGTTTTTGCACCACCTTCGTAATTACTTGTTCTTCAATTATAACCGACGAAGTGGGTATTTTGCTGATAAAGTTCGAATTTTTGTTGTTTTTGGGCCTTAATACAGGGGTGAAAACGTGACTTTTTAGCCGATATCAAATATCCCACACTTAGACTTTGCTTGTCCTCAAGTAAACTCTCATTTCTTAAGAATCTTTTCGGTGTTTCTTTTCTAATAACCTAAGCAGTTTTCTTTTATTATAAGAGAAAAAGATGATGAGTTATCTATGTTAGGATTGAAATTATCTCTGCAAGCATGCGAGGAGGTTACATGACATAGGCTAGTTTTCACGGGTCACTCGAATCACTCAAGTGTTTAGGGTTCCCTATAGATCTAAGAAATGAATACACTCATAGCCAGTCATGCTGCACCCATCATCATAGGCTTGATAAAGACTCAAATCCTTGCTGCTAATGCGAGAACGGTAGTAATCTCAGCTTTATAGGTCGTTTGTCAGTGATGGGAAAGGAATTCTGGAGTGGTAGTGAAGTGGTTTTTGAGGTAAAAGGGTAATGTGATCTTTATACAGACTTTTATTTGGATAGATAGGAGTGCTGAAGTATTTTGAGAAGCACTTTTGGAACTTTTCTTCATTTGATAATCATTTTTGGTCGAGTTCTCTTCGGCATTTCTCTTTATATAGTTCTGCTCCTTTTCTCAGAACTAAATTAATTTTTTTTTTGGAGACTTCATCTCGAGAAACTTTTAGCCGGTAAACTTTTTCAAGACCTTTGCCATGATACTTGAGAGGTTTATAACATCGGGTTTCCGGAAGGAATCTCATTTTCTGAATTTTTTGAGAAATAGTAAAGGTGATGTGGATGTGGTGGTGGAGTAGAAGTAGTGGAGGTGCGGAAGGTTTATGTTTGACAAATGGCTAGCTATTTTGATTACAGTCAAATCGCGTTTTGCTGCTTGGAGATGTAGATCTAAAGCAAGTTCTGATTCTGAGCACAGACATCGGCACTCTCAACGGAAAATAGTGAAGCATTAAAGATGAATGCTGGTCTTATTTGGGATGCCTCACCATAATCAGTTTAGGTCGATAATGCCTTAGTCATGCAATGCTCTATTAGAGATTTCAATCTAACAAGATTTTCACCTTACCTAAGCCTTATTTTTATTGACAAACGTTTTAGGTTTTCAAAAATACTCTTTCGAAAAGGGTTTCTTTTGCAAAAATTTTGAAATTTGGCTTAAGGACTTGGAATCTTCACTTAGATGAACATTTTCCTCAATGTTCCTAGTGTATCCCACACTTAGGAGTTTTAGTTGAAGGTTTGGGAGTATTTGTCTAGTGTTTTAATTGGGTGTTATCCCACACTTAGTGATAAGCTAGAATGTGGCATAGTTTGAATCTTGAGCTATTAGCGAAAATAAAGAAATACCCCTAGCAGATGTGGCTGGTTTCCAATCCTTGCGTCTTTATCGGCTCATTTGTCGTTCTTTATTCTTCTACTCTACTTTATTGCACGGGTTGCCTCCCGAGAAGCGCTTTTGTTTAAGGTCGTTGGCTCGACTGTAGTGATGCTTCAAAAAGTAAACATTCCTCGTCGATGGTTGCGATCTCGGTCTTCTTGAGGGAATGTGAGTCTTGGCGGAAAAATCTTGAGAAAGTGTCGGACCAATAGTGGTAACAGATCCGGTACTTCTCTTGAAGATCTTCTGAATGATAAGTAGTGCGCAGTTTTTGCTCTTGATAAGTCTTGAAGTTCGATGAGGATATGATCCACGGCTCTGCTGGTTGACCCATGAATTTCAATCATAGAAGCAATGCCGGTGTTGATGATTTCTCTGGTGGCGTGCTCATTTCGGAGGTCTTCAAATAATGTCAGAAACTGTATCTTTAGAATTTCAAAGTCTTCGGAACGGTGATCTCCACAGTAAGAGTCAGTAGCTTTGCACAGATTTACTAAGAGGCGAAGCTAAAAAGAAGTGAAGAGCAATCCTGATCCGAGCATTAATTTCACCGTCTTTGAGTATATCTCCCTACTTCCATCTTTAAATGTGAAACTAGGATCCATGGATTCTTGGAAAATACGTGTTATCTGCTTAGTAACGTAGGTGGCAATGTTGACTCGGTCTGGTTCAAGGTGAGAGAACAGGATTGTTTCTCCTTGCTTCTTCCATAACAACGTCTCGCAGCTCTTTGATAATCAGATTGGCGTGGTGATCAATGGTTACGTAAATTACTAGCCTCTCTGGTGTGCTTTCGAAATTATCTCTTTCCAAGAGAGCGAAAAAGCTGTGAATATCCTCGATCATTTGCAAGTCGGAGTGATAAGTCGGGCGTCCGGTGGAAAGATCCATATGCTTCCGGATGAGATTCAGTAGTGCTCATTGGTTTCGTGAGAACAGAAGTGCAGATCCGGCTAAGGCATTATAAACCTTAGAGTAAATGATCTTCTAATCTCGACAGAATCTTGTCTCAAGGATAGTGCGAACCACTGAATTGTGCTCTCGTTGCCTTTCTTCGTGATAGATATGATCGTGAAGAGAATTAATAAAGTCTTGAATGCGTTCTTCTAGGATTTCAACATCATTATCTTCTCTTCGGAGATAGAGGTGGTGTTCTTCTCTGATAGCCATAATTCGTTCTGTTAAGCGTAGCGAAAAATCAATGGTTGATTTTCGAATGGCGTCGAGAATGTCTTCAAATTCATCAGTATCGTAAATGAAGGTGATCATGTCTGCATGTGTGGATATAACCGGAATTCGATCTGAAGAAGAGTCCGGCTCCCCTTGATCTGGTTCGGTTGGAGAGTGTGAGTTATTCAGAATGTATTCATGTTGCTCTTCCTCGTCGTCATTGGTGTATTGTTCCTCTGAGGATACGACTGATGAACGGGTTTCTTCAGTATTATGATTCTCTAGTTTGACACTTGCAGGATCAATTTCTATATCCTTAACCTCAGCCTTGTCGGTCTTCTTCTTGAAGCGAATGATTAAACTGTGATCTGCCGTCTCAAGCCTCATTACTTCTTCATGATGCTTAGTGCTTGGAGCGGGTATTGTCGCAGTTTCTTTTACGTCTTCCATTTCCTCTTCCTCTTCAGACTCCTCCTCTTCCTCTATTTCTTTGCTGGGATCCTCTTCTTCCATTTCTGGGTCGTCTGTAGACTGTGATTCGGCACCCATCTCGATATCTTCGGCTGGTGGTGAAGACTCGTAATCGAAAGTGATCCGTCTGGTGGAAATAGCAAACATCTCTGCCTGTCCAGAAAGTTCGGTTGGTCGGTCAATTTTGAAGGTAATGCTCTCCCCATGTGATCGTAAGATCAAGGTTTGATTGTACACATCAATGACAGTCCTAGCCGTATTCATGAAAGATCTTCCTAACACCATTGGTGTGTGTAGGTCTTCCTTAATGTCCATCACTACGAAATCCATAGGATACAAGAATTTGTCAACTTTCACCAAGACGTTCTCAACTATGCCCTTAGGATATCGAATTGTATGATCGACAAGTTGGATTGTCATTTTGGTTGGTGACAAGTCTCCTAACTCTAATCTGTTGTAGAGAGAGTAGGGGATTAGGTTGATACTTGCTCCTAAATCTGCTAACGCATGAATGGTTCCAGATTGGTAGATTGAACATGGAAAAACAAATCGGCCCGTATCTCTTAGCTTTGGTGGTAAAGAGTTTCTGAGTAATGCAGAGCATTCTTCACTTAGTGGAATTTTGTTAGAGTCTAGTATCCTCTCCTTTGTAGAAAGAAGCCTTCGGATGTATCTCTTCTGGTTAGAAAATTTGGACATGGTGTCCAGGAATCTTCCATCAAGTTTGAAGGAATCGAGCTTAGATGGTTCTTCTTGTAGCCTTCCAGGATAAGGTACGCGAACTGGAGTTTCAGGGGTCAGCTTCTGAGTATATGTCGATTTGTTCTTGAGCCTAGTTGACCTTCTCCGTGGTTCTTCCTCTAGGTTTACGGAGTCCATTTGCTTTGCTTCTTCTATGTGGGGATTTTGGATAGTATTACTTGGCAATCTTCCCTGCGGTCGGATTTCAAGGCGTTGTGATAACTGTCCGAGTTGTGTTTCCAAACTTTTGAGCAGAGCCAATTGATTTCTCATTAGTATCTCCGTCTGATCTTGTCTGGTTGCAGTTCTCTAATTTAACTGTTGTTGCCCTTGAATGAACTGAGTTAACTGATAATCAGCTCCGAGAGTGGGGTTAGTTGCTTTTGTAATCTGGATGGTAGGGGAATTTTCCTCAACTGGGGGACCAGTGAGTGGAAGTGGTTGATCGTAGGTCAATTGAGATTGTTGGGCTGGATAAGGTGGATAGCGATAGCGAAAAGGTTGATTGCTTCGCTGAAATTGATTAACCCTAGGTGGTTGATTGAATCCGGGATTTGGTGGACGAGCTGGGTATTGGACGTAACAGACTGAACTGTCAGGGTTTTCGTACTCAACTTCATATTCTTTAGTAGGTTGCGGGTTGGTACAATTAACACAAGCCTGAGCTTGGTTAACCTGCTACGGCTGCGTCTTCAGTACTCCGAGTTGTTTAGCAAGAGATTCTATCTTATCCGTAAGGGATTTGATGGCCTCCGTTTGATTGTTAAGTGCAGAGAGTGGTGCAGATGATGAAGTTGTTTCACCACTGTTCCAGTCATGATGATGCATTGTCATGTTCTCGAGCAATTCCCATGCTTCATCTGCGGTTTGGTTCATCAGATTCCGTTGAGCTGCTGCATCGATCGTCGTCCTATGATTTACCGTAAGACCATTGTAGAAGGTACAGATTTGGGCTGACCGTTCTAGCTGGTGATTAGGGTATTTCTTCAGCAGGGTTTTGAATCGCTCCCATGCAGTGTAAAGAGATTCATCATAACTTTGTTTAAAGTTAATGATGTCATTCTTCAGTTTGGTTTGTTTAGAAGGAGGGAAATATTTGGTTAGGAATTTAGTAGCCATCTCCGTCCATGACTTGATGGAATCTTTTTCCAATCCTTCGAACCAATTTTGAGCATGATGAGTGAGAGAATAGGGGAACAAGTATAGCCGGACTATATCTTGTCCTATCCCTGGCTGTTTGTAGGAGTTCGAAAGAGATATGAATTTATCAAGGTGAGAATTAGGATCGTCATTTGGTAATCCATGAAACTGATAGCTATTCTGGATGAGTTGGATGATGTGATGTTTTAATTCGAACGCGTGTCCTTGAATCTCTGGAAATCTGATTGGTCCTGCTCGACCTTCAATCGAGGGTTTGGTGTTTTCTGCTAAAGTAACGCGTAACGCCTTTTGATTTCTGATTCGTGCTTCCTTGCGTGCTTTAGAGATTATTGCGTCTGGATCAGGTACGAATAACAACGGCCCTGGTCTAGATCGGGTTTGGGTCATACACTAGGTATACCTTTTTGTTTTTAATTTTTCGCAAATAAGCTAAATTATAATAAGCTAAACTAATCTAATCTAATTCTAGGATAATCTAATTCTAAGGTAATCTAATTTAATCTAAGGTAATCTAATCTAATTAAATCTAGGGTAGTCTAAGGTAATCTAATTTAAGGTAGTCTAATTTAATTAACTAACTATCCTACGGTTGAATATGTTTTTGGTTCTGGCTACTGATTCCCTGGTATTTCGGTAACAGAGCTCGGCACGAACTATTCAACAAACCAAGTGGCCAGGCCGACTACGGAGAGGCAGGATCCTTTTGGTCCCAATATAATTGGTGACTGTTCGGAAAATCCAATAACCAAGTCCGTGTATAATTGTCTTTCTTAGACACCAATAAATGCTTGTGAATAAGTTTGATAAAGAGCAGTATTGCCTGATACCGGTTCCCCGGCAGCGGCTCCAAAAACTTAGTATCCTCCAGTGATATGGCCGAAATGGACGGTTTTTGTTCGCGCAGTGTCGTCAGGCCGCGGCTCGCCAGGACCAGCCACTCGTGGGAGGAAGGTACTTGTTTTAAATTTATATTTAGCGGGGCCTAAATCTTACTACTCCTTATAAGTAAGGGAAGTATGACCTAGAGTCGTATTTTTGAGATATCAGTAGAATCGAACCTATATTTAAGCCTAAGATAGTTAGGGAGTAGTGAATATCTATTTTGGGATTTTCTAATTTATAAGACTGATAAAGTAAATGCGATAAAATTCGTAATTCAGATAAGGTTAAAGTGAGTGCATACTATGACTTCATCAGTTATTCTGCCGAGATTATGGAATGCTGGCTTATGAATAGGCAGAGGCCTTGTATTCATTACACTGGTCCTAAACGCCCCTGTCATAAGACATGTCACTGAGTACTGCGTTAGGCTTGAAGATTCTGAATAGACAGTAACATCCCTTACCCCCGACGCCCGTGCCGTCTGACTACAGGCATACACGTTCAGACGGCTTATCCAATTGAGCGACTCAATTGGGTGACGTATTAACATTCCGAAATGGTTTAAACTTTCTTAAGCATAATAGAATACATGGTTTACCATATCCGAGAGACGTGATGTGTTTCAATGCTTTCGTTAATGATTGGTAAAAGATAGTTAGGCCCTTAAAAAGAGTTCAACCATAAAGAACACCATGGCCAAGTCAAGCTGACTTCCATGAACACGTTCGGTTATCCTAACGGTCCAATCCTTTATGTGTCTAAACAAACAGTTCCTTAATTAACTAAGAATCCCTCAAGCGGGGTGCAATGCTTGAGACCGCGTTATGGTGCAGTGTACTGGTCAACAATAACCGGGTTCCATGACCTTACTTAGCAGAGGTACAGCTTACAACAACCGCTGTGCTTCAGCGTGCATGTACGAAGTTTATATGCTTGGTGACTACACTAGCATGGTCTAGGACCGACAATGTACTAAGGGTCTAGTTAGATGTTTCACTACGAAAGAGTCCTCAGTCAAAATCCAAAGCTCGATAGACTTACTACAATCAGTGTGCCTCGGTTGATCTTACGTTGTATCCGATAGACTTCTCTTACCAAGGGGTGACACTTATAGTATACTCTGAATTGGGGTTCGCGACTTCCCAATAACAGAGCCTATAACTACGTTCTATTAGTTGGAAAAGCGATTAAGTTTAAAGCATAATCGGAAAGCATTTCAACAGCATACACACACCATAATATTATTTCGGCATTATAACTGCTTACATCATAACAAACACTAAAGATAACTACTCGTTAATCATGGCAACAATATCATAAAACATTATATAAGATAAGGGATAGAAGTACCAGTAGATTAAACGAGTTCTGAATACAAAAGTGACAACTTCAAGACTCCAGACCGCTCCTAATACAATCTTCAGTGTTCTTCTCCGGGTACTAGGTTTCCCACACGGAGTCGAAGGCCTTGAGAGTATGACTAATATTGTATAAGAGAGAGAAAGAAGTGAATTGAAGTGTGTGTTGGAATGAATGACAAAGACCCTTTAAATAGACTAGGAATTTGCCAAAATACGGCTGGCAGGCCGTTTGCCAGGCCGTTTGGTGGCCCGTATTTGGCAGGCCATTTTCCTGGCAGGCCGCTTGGTGATCTGTATTTGGCAGGCTGTTTCCATACTGGCATGCCGTATGGCAGCCGTTTTTGATGCTGGTCAGCCTTGATTCACTGGATCGTAACTTGATTTCTTGTCTTTCACCGTTTTCGCTCTAGAATCTTCGTTTTAGCTCCGATTCTCTTGATTCTTTTTGCACCTCCTTCGTAATTACTCGTTCTTCAATTATAACTGATGAAATGGGTATTTTTCCGATAAAGTTGGAATCTTTGTTGTTTTTGGGCCTTAATACCGGGGTGAAAACGTGACTTTTTAGCCGATATCACCTATATTGGCTTTAGACTTGGGTATGGAGAGAGAGCATGTGCTGCATTACCTCTAGATAGGCTAATGAGATCATATGTAGGTGCATTAGTAGCCTTAACAAGACTTGGATGTAGGTTGAACAATGGTCCCTGTTCAATTGGTTCCTCCGGTGCCGGTGGAAGTTGTTGTTCTGGTTGTTGTTGATGTTGTTGTTGTTCCTCCGGTTGGTTCTCGACGGGTGGTGATTGTTGTTGGTCTGCCATTGAGAAGATTGTTGAAGATGAATGTATGAATGATTTGAATATTTGGGGAATTAGAGAGAAGAGTGTGTTTTTGAAAGGTAAATTGAAGAGTTAATAACCGAAGGTTATTATGAGAAATGGATCACCTTATTTAACCTTTCGGATTGGTGGAAAAAAGTGCAGGAGAGAGAAAAATGGCAACTGTCATCTGCAGGCACGTGGGCAGATGTGATAGACTGGCATGTTTTCGAGGAGACACAGACTGTTGACATGACGTATAATCGACTTGAACACTCATACCTCCCATTAAGCATTAAATGCAACAGGTTTTAATTCATAATGAAGTTAAAGACCATAAAACAAAGTTTAAAAATTCTTTGTTACATTTAATATGTTATGAATTTAATTTTAAATCATTGGAAGTAAATGAGTTTCTGTTTTAAGGTATCATTTAATTTTGTAAGCTATTTATTATTTTATTTTAGACATTTAATAACCATGATATAAAAGACCTTGTTGTGCTGATTGTTTGACTTGTAGGCAGTAAGTAAAGAATTTGTGACTTACTGGGTTGCCCTACATGTTGTAGAACCAGCACACCAACAAAATTGTCTTTTATTTTAAAGTTCAAGCATACCCAGCTCAGAGATGAGATAGTTAAAGCGTTTCTCATCTAAGGGCTTTGTGAATAGATCTGCTAACTGCTAGTCTCTTAAAATAAAATGTAGCTCCACATCTCCTTTTTGAACATGATCCCTTATGAAGTGATAACGAACGTCAATGTGCTTTGTCCTTGAATGCATCACAAGATTGTTGGTAATAGCAATTGTACTGGTGTTGTCACAGTAGATTGGAGTTTTTGTAACATGAACACCATAGTCCTTCAGCTGGCTTTGCATCCATAATACTTGAGCAGTACAACTACCAGCAGAAACATATTCTGCCTCAGCAGTAGATGTGGACACAGTATTTTGCTTTTTGCTCGTTCAGCTGACTAGCCTACCACCCAGTAACTGGCAACCACCAGTAGTACTTTTCCTGTCTATTTTACACCCTGCAAAATTAGCATCTGAATACCCAATTAGTTCAAAATCCTGGTCTTTGGGATACCAAAGACCACGTTTAGCAGTACCTTTCAGATACCTACATATCCTTTTTACTGCTAGCAAATGTGACTCTTTAGGATCAGTTTGATATCTGGCACAGAGACAAGTGGCAAACATAATATCTGGTCTGCTAGCTGTGAGATAAAGTAGGAAGCTAATCATACCTCTATATTCAGTGATATTGACTGGTTCACCATTGAGATCAGCATCTATTTTTATAGATGCCGCCATTGGAGTCCCTATATCTTTTAAATAGGTCAGACTAAATTTATTTAACATATCTTTGATATATTTATCTTGACTTATAAAAATTCCGTCATCAAGTTGTTTAATTTGCAATCCTAAAAAGTATTGCAAATCTCTTGGTAAGCTCATTTCATATGTCTTTGACATAAGTTTTGAAAAATCTTGACAATGTTGTTCATTTTTAGATCCATAAATAATATCATCCACGTATATCTGTACCAGCAAGAGATCACCATCTATCTCTTTTGAGAATAGAGTGGTATCAATTATTCTAACTTTAAAACCTATACCAGTGAGATACACATGAAGTGTCTCATACCATACTCTTGGTGCCTATTTTAGGCCATATAGAGCTTTGTCTAACTTGTAGACATGGTCTAGATGTTTACTTCTTACAAAACCAGGAGGCTATTTGACATAGACTTCTTCTTGCAGCTTCCCATTTAGAAATGCAGACTTAACATCAATCTGGAATACCCTAAAGTTCATCTTAGCAGCATATGCCAAGAACAATCTGATAGCTTCCATCCAAGCCACTGGTGCATATGTCTCTCCATAATCCAATCATTCTTCCTGTTTGAAACCTTGAGCTACCAATCTAGCTTTGTTTCTGATCACAATCCCATCTTCATTCATCTTATTTTTGGAAACCCACTTGGTACCAATGATCTTCTTAGTTTCATCATCAGGTTTAGGTACTAATGTCCAAACCTTATTCCTATCAAACTGAGAGATCTCTTCTTGCATAGATCCTACCCAGCTTGGATCTTTAATTGCTTCTTCAGGACATGTAGGTTCAATGGTAGATACAAATTTTACATGCATACAAAAATTGCTGGTTGCATGTCTTCTTGTTTTAACACCACTTGCCAGATTACCTATAACTTGTTCAATAGGATGCTCCTTTGTTCATCTAGTGTTATGAACATGTGAGCTTGTTATGGAACACACAGCATATTGATTATCAGCTGGTTCAGAGGTATGAACAGCAGAGGAAGATATCTGTTCATTATGAGTGTAACCAGTACCAGCTTGAGATCCTTCAGAACAAGTAGACCTATGCTCAAGTTGTAAAACTTTAGTAGAGCCAGTAGGTTCACCTGGTTTAGACACAGATGGAACAGAGTGTTCCATCTCATCATCAGAGAACCCAGCAACATGAATTGGTGAGGGATTTGCTGCTGGTTCTTCATCGTCATCTAGAGCTTGCTGAGTTGGCTCTTCAAACAGTAGCTCCTCATCTTCTTAACCAGAAGATGAAGTAGGGGCAGTTTCATCAAATGTAACATTAATAGATTCTTCAAAACAACCCCTTCTTTTATTGAAAACCCTATATACTTTTGACATGTTGGAATATCCAAGAAATATACCTTCATCAGCCTTAGCATCAAACTTGCCTAGTTGATCCCTATTGTTTAGAATGAAAGGGGGAGGGCCAAATACATGAAGAAATGAAATTGAGGGTCTTCTACCTTTGAGAACTTCATAAGCAGTTTTCTGATGTCTTTTCACTATTAAAGATCTATTTTGGGTAAAATAAGCAGTGTTCACAGCTTCTGCCCAGTATGAATTTTTCAGCCCAGACTCAGCCAACATAGATCTTGCTGCTTCAATGAGAGTTATGTTTCTTCTTTCTGCAGCACCATTCTGTTGAGGTGTTCTCACAGCAGAAAAGTTCTGTGAAATACCTTTGTCAGCACAAAATTCTTGCAATAAAGCATTTCTGAATTCTGTACCATGATCACTTCTAAGCTGCTTCACCAGTTGCCCATTCAGTAGTTCTATTCTTTTGATAAAATTGATAATTTCATCAGCAGCTTCACTCTTTTGCTTCAAAAAGAATACCCAAGTGTATCTAAAATATTCATCAACAATCACCAGTGTATACTTCTTCCCACTACAGCTGGCTATATTAACAGGATCAAAAAGATCCATATGAAGTAGGTAAAATGGTTTCTCAACAGATAAAATCTGCTTTGATTTGAATGAGGCATGGTGATGCTTCCCTTTTTCACATCCACGACACAATATGTCCTTCACATAAGACATTATGGGTAGCCCAGACACCAAACTTTTACTAGATAATTTGTGAATATCTTTAAAGTTGAGATGTGAGAGTCTCTTGTGCCATAACCACTTGAGGTTGTCTGCTGCCTTTGAATAAAAACAAGTATCAGTTATTGTGACTGTTGTGTTCATGTCAATTTGATACATGTTCTCATGTCTTTTAGCTGTCAGCAATGGCTTCCCTGTCTTATCAAAAATAGTGCCAATTTTCCTTTTGAATTGAACTATCTTACTTTTGCTTGTCAGTTGGCTTATGCTGAGTAAATTGTGTTTAAGCCCAACGACATATGCTACATTTGAAAATGTAACATTCCCATTTGTTAATGTACCAAAACCCTTTGTGTAACCTAACGAATTATCTCCATATGAAACAATTGGACCATCCTTTTCTTAATAGTCCATTAGCAGGGACTTACTTCTGGTCATATATCTCGAACATCCACTATCGAGATACCAGATTTGCTTGTTTTGAATGCCCTGCACAGTAGCTAAGAGATTAGTTCTTTTTGGGAACCCATCCAAGGATGGGTTCTAGAAGGGTTATCTTTGATGATCTTTTCCTGTCTGCTGGTTTGCTTGAACAGGCAGCAGCAGATGGGGTTAGGGTTAGAGTACACCGGTTAGCTAAGTGAAACTTGCTGCCACACTTGTAGCATTTTCTTACATTTGGTATCAGTGACTGGTCATACACTGAGTAAATGGGGGCAGTAAGATCAGGTCTGCTTTCAGATATGGCAGCTATGAGCTGGTCAAGCTTGACAGTCATTATCTCAGTGATAGATGACCCAGCACATGATTCCACAATTTGGTCCACTTTAGCTTTTCCCTTAAGGGCAACTTTCTTCTTAGAACTAATACCATAATCATGATATACTGCTTTGCCTTTGTTATTTGACGAGTCAGTGTGGGAAGTTACTGACCCGTCAGCTGATACCGGTTGACTAGTATGAATCTTGATTGTTGCCTTTGACTTGCCATTATTGCATTTTGCTGGCTTGTTAGCAGCTACTGGTTGACCAGTACAATTTTCATCAGCTGGCTCAGCATTGGTGGAATTTGAACACGAAGGGGAATCAATTGATTTCGACTTTTTTTGATTGTTTTCAGTGATTTCTCTTTTAATGCGTCTTTTTTTTGGAGTCATATAGTAAATGCTTGAGGGATCAGTAGTTTCATCAATTGAAATATTGGTTTCCTTGGCTTTTACTTCACTCTCCAAAATTTCTTTCATGGACAGTGGTGGGGTCTCTGTAGGTCTGACAAACTTATTCGTTAAGACCTTTTTACCCTTAACTATCTTAGCAAAAGTATTTGGCAAGACAGCTTCAGGATCAGTTTCAAGAATGGGGTCCATAAAAGTAACTTCTGCAAAAGCAGCAGCAGCAGCATAGTCACCAGCAAAGAAGGCTTCAACTTGGGCAAGCACCTACTCATTTACACATTTAGCTGTGCGTTGAGTAGATGTACACCATGAAACAACAACCTTTTTGAGGTCGTTTAGCTGGTTCTTGACATCTGCTGCCTCAACGTGAAGGGACTTTAGAGCAAAATCTTGTTTTTCAAGTTTTGATATTTCATCCTTCAAGATTTTAATTTCATCAGTTTTGCTTTTAAGTTTATCATTTAAAGATTTGTTATCATATTTTAAAACTTCTTCACGTTTACTGCCTCTACATAGATCAACTCTTAGGTAGTTAAACATTTCAGCTTTTTCATCATCAGTTTAAATTCGAAAATTATTAACCTTATACTGCATTTCAGTTTTCCATTGAGGTGAATCCTTTTTCAGGTCAGCTTCCCTCATATCAGACACAAATGTACTACCATTATCATCCTCATCAGACTCCTCGACCTCCTTGGCCATCAAACACAGCTTTTTACCAGAAGCATAACCAGCATCATCATCATCAGTATCACTGTCAGAAGATGAAGAAGAGCTGGTTTCATCCTAGTCATGATGCTCAGCAACTAGAACCTTTTCTGGCTTCTTTCCCTTCTTATCAGTCTTTGCACTCTCCTTCATCTGAGCTTTTATAACTTTGTACTTGTTCTTGTACTTATCAGCTTTTGAGAAAGAGTTAGCATGTGAAATTGAAGGTTTCCTGGATATGCATTCAGCAGGAAAATGTCCAACCTTCCCACAATTGTAACACTCAGATTTAGGACCTTTGACTAATTTGCTATTATACCTAGCACTCGGCTTCTTACTCCCTTTGTATGACTTGCTGGTTCTATTACGATTGAACCTTTTAAACTGTCTAGCCAGTAAAGCCATACCTTCAGCAAACCCTTCCACATCATTTTAATCATCGCTGCTCTCTTCAGACCCAGTACCACTCTCCACATCATCTTCAGCTGACTCTTCTTCTGCTGTTAACTTTTGAACCAGTAAAGGCTTTTGAGCTTTCTTTTTAGCAGCAACAATAAGAGCAGTATCATCTATTTTAGAAGATTTTAAAGTGGTGGGGGCAGACTTAAAGTTTTCTTTCAAGTTCAGTACAAGTTGAGCTTCTGCCTTCTCATGGTTCCAAAGTGTACCATAGAGAGAAGACATGTTAAAGTTCTTTAAAGTCTGGGTGGTTCTTAGAGGGTCAGTCACATGTTTCTATTTAGCAGACAGTGAGTCAATGAATTTGTTTACTTGTTCAAAATCAGTATATGTGATTTTCAAAGTAAGCATGTCAGCAACTAAGGAGTTAAACCTAATGAAGGTTTGCTTAAGGGTTTCATTCTTATAGGCAAAGAACATTTCATACTCTCTTTTCAAAGCAATAATCTTGTTCTGCCTAACCTCATCCATGCCTTCATAAGTAACATCTAGATAGTCTAACATAAGCTTAGCATTCAGTTTTCCCTTAATCAGTTTGAACAGGTGATTAGGTAATGTTATAGCTAACAGAGTTCTGATCTTAGGGTCAAGTCCAACACGACGTTTGTCCTCATCATCCCATTTTTCTGGAGTGAGAACAACCTCTCTGTCAGGAATGGCAGGAGTGTCAGCAGTAGCTGGAATACTATCAATAGTCTCAGTTGGGATAAATAGACCATCTGTGGCAATGGCATAAGTGGGTCAATAGACTCCAGGTGAAGCATGAACTAGCCTTCCAAGTTTCATACTCATCTTCATCAAATTTGGGTGGTTTATTGGATGAGCCATTTTCAAGGTAAGCTGTATTTGAATATGCAGCCATGAGAGAATTCAGATCCAAGATATTAAATTATCAAGACTGAAGCTCTGATACCAGTTATTGGTCCCTTGATAAACAACATGAGTATTATAGAGGGGGTGAATACAATACTTAGTTAATTAACTTAAGCATTTTAGATAGTTTAGTATTCAAGCAATTAAAGTATATAGAGTCAAAGGTAATTTTTTAACGGTTTATTCTTTATTGATTAAATCACAAAGAATTACAACTATCCTCAGCGGAATGATAGTTGGTTGATACAGATTTACCTAAGTATAGGTACAGAGGGTGTTCTAAGCTATTACATGTTTTGGATTCTAAATAAACAAACCCACACCACTAGTTGTTACAATAGTGGATACATCAATTTATAGTAGTCCTATTGACCGTGTAATTGTTCTATTGTCCACTAGTACATAGGATGTCTGTACTTGTGGAGACAACTGCATCAGAGAGCGTGCTCTCATCTTTCCTCTTTAGTATCTATTTGCAGGAATACCACAATTCGGTTTGGAACCACTATTTGATTAAACAAATAGAATGTTGTGTTCCCTAGGCGTTGACAAAGGATAACACATGTCTGCACATGCATTAAACTTCTGCATTCCCACGTGGTCTTGTAAGGTCACTTGTCAGTCGCCGACACGTGTCCTTTTCTGTTCAACTTTATCTTTGACTTCTGTTGAATAGTACAATTGATGTAGACCACTCCGGAAACCATTATGCTTATAATGGGCATAGCTGTCTTGTGTAGTAAGCTGCATTCCAGCTATACTGGTTCTTCATTGCTGAGTCACTCGATATTCTTGAATTGATGGGTACACATCCTGTGCTAATTGAAGAATACTGTCTACCTTGTGCTGGTAGACTAGGCAGCATACTAAACACTTGACACAGCAAAATCTGCTATCTATACATAAACAAACTTGTGCTGGCTGCACATAACATTTTAGTACAAATAAATTCTGTTTTGTCATAATTAAATCCTTAATTATTTTGGGGACTTAACAGTTATTATATAAGAGTTATACATGTAGCCCCTACATTATTAACAGTTTTTATTTTCAAAAGATAACAAAATATTTTTTTTTTTAAAAGAAGAAAGTTGATGAGCATGCATGCTTGCATTCTAAGTATGTAGATGTATGAAGTATAAAAATTTTAGTTATGATAAATGTATGTATAATGAGGGTTATGCTATAAGTAACATTGTATGTATGTATGAATGTATGTATGTATGTATGTATGTATGTATGTATATATGTATGTATGTATGTATGTATGTATGTATGTATATATGTATGTATGTATGTATGTATGTATGTATGTATGTATGTATGTATGTATGTATGTATGTATGTATGTATGTATGTATGTATGTATCACTATCACTAATACCTTGATAATAAGAATAATAACAATATGATAAGTATGAATAAACTAAATGAATTTAATTGATAAAAGATAAATATAGCACTTGAACTATAGAATTTAAAAGTATTATAATATAATTAGGCTATTATGATAAGGTGATAATGATAAACTTAAAATCATAGGTTACAAGTTTAGATAAGATAAAAGTGCAAAAGTTAAAAACTTATCTAGTCATCTAAAACACAATAATATAAAATAATAGTTAAAAGAGATAAGGTTATAAGATATTACTCCCTCTTTCCTAAATCTATTGTTCATTATTCCATTTTGGGATGTCCCAAATTAATTGTCCAGATTCTTTTTCAACCAATCAAAAGAGGTTTAGCTGGAGAGAGAAGATATATTATTTGTGGAGAATGAAGTTAGTAGGATTTCCTAAAACTGCGTGTTTTTTATCTGGAGACAATAGATTTGGAATGGAGAGAGTAAATAAAAGTGGGAATAATATATAATTACAATAATAACAAAACATACAAACTATTATTATACTATAACTTTTTTAACTAAATGTAATTTAATATATAATATTATACTAATTAGTAAAATATTAAATACACAGATAAACTATTGAGTATGATAATAAATAATATTAAACGTGAAGGTTATAACTAAAAGATAACGTACAAAGTCTACAAATTTCACCACTATTTATGGTCGTAAGAGGATGATGCCTAGGTTGCCATTTATGGGGATAGCTTGTGGATCTCGAATGCCATGACTTAGATTCTGGTCAAGAGTCCTGGGCCCCCGGTTACATCTGGTCATCCCTGACTTACTTGATAGCAACGAAGTTTGGGCACCATTGTACAACGTCTTTGTGAAGACTTATAACCTGAACTTACTAAAACTAGAAACTTACTATAAGTGGAAGCTTTCCATAAATAGTAAGTTTCCGAAAATAGAAACTTTCGAAAAATAGGAACTTTTCTCGTGAACCGTCACTGTTAATATAGTTGCTATATTAATAAACAAACTTATGTCAGTTAGACATTAACTAATCAAACGTTATATCTCTAGGTTGAGATCTCCGATCACTTACTCCGTTCATTCTTCTTTGTGTATATAACTTACTTGCTACTAAGGTGAACTTCATAGCCCCTCTTTTTACTATTTCTTAACTATTTTATAAACTTTGGGGTGAGATACATGCTTGCTTTTAAACTGTTTTACGATTAGACACAAGTACTCAAACTTGATTAGTTCAGACTGTGCTATGACATGCTTTGTTTCATGCTAAATCCCTGCCATGATATCGTTAATTGCTACTTTGAAACGCAAAATTAGTTATTGTGAGTAGGCCTACTGAGAGTGACATCTCTACCCATTGGCGTGATCATCAAGGGGGTACATAATAATGATTTCAACGACACTGACAGTTCAAGGTGTCAAATGGTAACTTTGTTTAGTCTCGATATCATATACCTCAGCACTAGTAACGAACTGATAAAACATTATAACTAAATCTTGTGGTCTAAAACTTAATTGATTATAAAAACATATGATGTTCACTCAACCATTGTGTTGATATTTTAAGCATGTTTGTCTCAGGTGAAGATTAGCTTATGTGCTGCCCTATGATGTTTAGCTAGCTGATGCATTGGAGTCCACATATTTAGAACTTATCATTTGTTATTTACATATGAGTTTCATTATGTAAAACATTATTACGTTTCCGTTGCAAATTAAATTTTGTTTTATTAAAATATCTCATTTAGAGTCGTTCTCGTTTTACATACTTGTGTTGTGATATTGAAATGTCATATTTACCCCCAGCCCTATTTGGGGGTATGACAGAGTGGTATCAGAGCCAGGTTGTTATAAAGAACCAGGATTGCATTTTATGTGTGCCTTATGTGTTAGTTAGGTTGCCATAGCGATCTTTAGGTCTATAACCTTTCCTGCCTTAGTTTTAAGCGCTTTCCCTTAATCTTTATACTGCCAATTCATCTTACTTCTAGCTTTTACCTCATCTGATATTATGTATCATTTCTAAAGGATGTCGATCTAAAATCCTATCATATTGCTTGATCCCGACTCTGAAGGATCATTTAGTATGTGATTGTTAGCATATCCATACATATCTTAATGATCTGACTAGCCATTGAGATACAAAGTATTCTTTGACTCACGCGAGTTATTTTTATAAGACCACCTCGGTCGGTGAAACCGAGGGATTTCACTCAAGACTCAACATTCCAATGTCAAAGTTTGATCACGTATCCTGACCTTATGGGGTGATATTGAAGTAGAAATATGAATTAGAGAAATATAATGACGTCTGACCAACGTGATTATATTACGGTAATTCAAATAGAAATTCCAATATCATGACATATGGAATAGAAAGTGAATCAAAGAAAGATTCCCAAGCCATTCATTCAAAAATCTCAATGATATTACATGAAGGGTAATCAGCATCTAATTATCGATATACAAAGAGCTCGTTTCAACCAAACTATCTATCTCATACCCATGAGTAGATTAACAATCCTCATATACCATAAAGGTTGTAAAACTTTAACATTCTTTCTTTCTTAAACAACCTATATCTTTATCTTTGACGCTTAATATTCCCGCTCCTTCACTGGAAGGAAGGATGCATATTCTTAAGAAACCTGAAGTGACACCCCCGTAATTTCCACGAAGCATGCCTCTTAAACGACGATATTATAAACACCACATTCACCATTACGTTCTCTGTACCGGGACAGGTAATATCTCATGGGCGTAATCTTATGAAGGATAGGACCTTCCAACAAGTATCTTTTGATTACCATGGCCAAGGGAAAACTTTTCGCGCTCATGCATTCATTACTTGGCATCATGCGAGTAATGATGTCATACCCAAATAATAATCGATTGCTGTAAACTCAAAATCTAGGGTTAGATACATCACCTGAAGTTTTTTCCATTTTCTCGCGGGCTGCGACTTAATCTAAACCCACCCTAATCACATCTGAAAACTACCATAGCAATTAAAAGAACCCCATCGTACTCTAGCGTATCCACATTTCGAGCCAGTAAAGGCTGGAGTATATATATTTACATCACCATATTGAAAATCACGTGATCCCTCACACGCTCCATAGGATCAAAGGTAGTGTTGATATGATTATCATTATGTTACCTAAGGTCAAACATCACGTGATTTGTTGTACCTAAACTATAAGTCGCGACCTTTGAATCGTTAACCATTTTCCTGAAAAATCTTACAATTTCCCCTCGGTGTTAAAAGCATGTTAGATGTATCATTAAATGATCATATATTAATGGTTTTAACAATAAGCAAGTGACACCATTGACCTTATTCATTGGGGAAATTCATATCATTCCGCAATAATCACAGATTTAGCGAGAACTTGATAAATTGATTTTCAGTGATCATTACATAGTCGAAAGCCATTGTATTAGCGTGTTCTTATACTTGTCTATGTGAGTATCTGATTATTCATGCTCAAGTTATTATGAAATCTTTGTAAATGACAGAATCAAGCAATCCATGAGTATATAATAAGGGCACTTACTTCCAGCTTTCCGACTTCAAATACTAGTCATGACTAGTTGGCATTTCAAAGTCAACATGGAGATGAGTTGTTCTAAAACTAACATCATTTCCTGTATCAAAACCCGTAAGTATCTAATGAAGGGATATCACGCCATCTTGGCTCATGTTAAGGAAGTCGAACTGGAAGAGAAACGCATTAAAGATGTACCGGTGGTTAGAGACTTTTCCGAAGTATTTCCTGAAGAACTCCCTGGTCTCCCTCCCCAATGATAGGTTGAGTTTCAAATTGATTTAACTCCTGGTGTTGCACCTATTGCAAAGGCACCATACCGATTAGCTCCATCTGAGATGAAGGAATTATCTAACCAACTCCAAGAACTTTTGGAGAAAGGTTTCATTCGTCCTAGCTCGTCTTCGTGGGGAGCACCCGTTCTTTTTGTCAAGAAGAAAGATGGCACGTTGAGGATGTGTATTGACTACAGTGAACTCAACAAGCTAACCATCATGAATCATTATCCACTCTCGCGCATTGATGACCTATTTGACTAACTGCAAGGGTCAAGTATTTATTCGAAGATTGATCTTAGGTCGGGTTATCATCAATTGAGAGTCAAGGAAGCTGATGTTTCTAAGACTACTTTCCGAACTCGTTACGAACATTATGAGTTTCTTGTCATGCCTTTTGGATTAACCAATGCTCCTGCTGTATTCATGGATCTTATGAACCGTGTATGCAAACCATATCTTGACAAATTCCTGATTGTTTTAATCGATGATATTCTAATCTATTCCAAGAACAAGAAAGAGTATGAGCAACATCTGCGATTGATTCTATAGCTCTTAAAGAAGGCTGTATGTCAAGTTTTCCAAGTGTGAATTTTGGCTGCGAACCGTACAATTTCTCGGACATGTAGTTGATAGTGAAGGAATACATGTTGATCCGACGAAAATCACTGATATTCGAAACTGGGAAGTGCCTAAGAGTGCGAAACATATTCGCCAATTTTTAGGACTTGCTGGTTATTACCGAAGGTTTATCAAAGATTTTTCTATTCTAGCCAAACCTCTCACCAAGCTAACTCATAAGGGGAAGATATTTGAGTGGTCCGAAGAATAGGAATCTGCATTTAAGGTTCTAAAGGATAAATTGACCACATCCCCGATTCTATCATTACATGATGGCACCGATGATTTTGTAGTCTATTGTGATGCCTCAAATGAAGGTTTTGGATGTGTCTTGATGCAACGTAAAAAGGATATCGCCTATGCATCTAGACAATTGAAGAAACATTATACCACACATGACTTGGAATTAAGAGCCATGGTATTCGCTTTGAAGATGTGGAGACATTACCTCTACGGAATTAAATTCACGGTGTTTACCGATCATAAAAGTCTTCAACATATCTTTGACCAGAAGCAACTGAACATGAGACAAAGGCGTTGGGTCATAGTGGATCGTCTTACTAAATTTGCATACTTCTTACCTATCAAAGAAAACGACAAAATGGAGAAATTGTCACAACTTTACATCAAAGAGATTGTCTCTCATCATGGAGTCCCTATCTCAATCATTTATGATCGCGACAGTCGATTCATTTCTAGATTTTGAAAAACTTTACAATCTGCATTTAGAACTCAACTCGACATGAGTACTGCTTATCATCCGTAAAATAATGGTCAAGTGAACGAACCATTCAAATGTTGGAAGATATGCTTCGTGCATGTGTTATCGATTTCGGCAAAGGTTGGGATAGACACTTGCCTTTGGCCGAATTTTCTTACAACAATAGCTATCACACAAGTATTAAGGTTGCTCCTTTTGAGGCCTTATACGGATGAAAATATAGATCCCCGCTGTGCTGAAATAAACTAGAGGACGGACAGTTAACTGGTCCTGAAATCATTTATGAAACTACCGAAAAGATCGTTCAGATTAAGAAACGACTAGAAACTGCCCGCAGCCGACAGAAGAGCTATGCTGATAATCGTCGAAAGGATTTAAAATTCCAAGTTGGTGATAAAGTCATGTTAAAAGTATCCCCTTGGAAAGGCATCGTTCGTTTTGGTAAACGAAGCAAACTAAGTCCGCGTTTCGTTGGACCTTTCAAGATTATTGAAAGAATTAATCCCGTGGCGTATCGATTGGAACTACCCTCTGAGCTTAATAATGTACATGATGTATTTCATGTCTCAAATCTTAAAAAGTGTCTTGCTGATGACACACTCATTATTCCATTGGATAATATCCGCATTGATGATAAAATGCATTTCGTTGAAGAACCGATAGAGGTTATGGATCGCGAGGTTAAACGCTTGAAATAGAGCAACATCCCAATTGTTAAAATCCATTGGAATTCACGAAGAGGCCCCGAGTATCCTGGGAACATGAAGACCAGATGAAGCGGAAATATCCCTATCTCTTCTCAACCGCAGATGCATCCCAGAAGTCTACCTAAAACTTCGGGACGAAGTTTTCATTAACGGGGAGGTTCTATAACGACCCTCACTTTTTCACTTCTACTTTTACTATATTGCCCTTAGGATTTTTGTGTGCTCGTAAACTTTCTTTAACAAAACGTTGACTAAATAGTAAAATTTTAGTCGACACTCTCTGTTAACTAAGGTTTATGCATTTTTGTGATATTATATGTATTAAACTATAAGTAAATAACAAAATGGGACATATTAATAAATAACAAAACTATTGGAAAAAATAAATTTAAAAGTAATTAAACTCGTAGAACCAATATGATAAATAATGATACTTATAAAATATAAAATATAAATATAAATATATATATATAAAAAAATACAATGTATACATAATCGGCTAGCTTGGTAAACATATAGGTATTTAAAAGATAAAGTCTAAACTAAAAGCTTTATCCTAGTCTAATTCCAACTCATTTAACTAATCTTAATCCTAATCTAAATGATGAATCCTAATCTAATCCCAACTTACTAATCCTAATCCTAACCATTAACTCAATTTGAATCCAACTCCAACTCTTAAAATCATCCTAGCCACACTATATAAACACCCTTACTCAACATCATTCTCATTCACAAATCAACACTCAAAACCCTCCCTCTCTCCCTCTCTTGTGCTTCACGGCTCAAACACAACCACACCCACCACCTTCGGCCACCACCTAGCCGAACTACCACCACCATCAAACATCCATTCTGCTGCTATTTTTCAGCACCACCATTGCCACTGTTCTGCTGTTTTGCTGCAGCCTTTCACCGCCAACAACCTGCTGCATTTTTGCAGCTCACATCCGCCACCCAAACTGCAGCTTTGCTGCTGTTTCTGTGTGCCAAAATAGACCGAAGACTAGCCCGTTTGTCACCCTACTGCTGCCTCTTTTTCTGCCTGCTGTCCGCCGCAAAAACACCCACACACCATGTGATGACCCGGGAATTTCTGACCAAATTTAAACTTAATCTTTATATGATGTCGACACGATAAGCAAAGCCTATTAAACCGAGTCTTAAAATTTTTGAACTGTTTTCATTACATTCATTTAACCTTTGACGATTTTCGATGATTCACGAACAATTAATTGTAAATAGAGGTGTGTGTATGTGTATATAAATAATAATTCGAAATATAATTTGAAGTATTATATGATGTTGTTATAAAAAAATTAATAAAATAAAAATAGGATATTGTAATAAATTTTATTTAAAATAAATCTATATATATAAATATGAAATGTGATACATGTAATTTATTTTATTATTATTATAGTATTATTATTTTGATTATCAATCAATTAACTATCGTGATTTTTAATTATATTATGATTATTATTAATATCATTTTAATTATTATGATTTAAAAGTTATTATTAGTAATATCATTATTTAGCATTATCATTAAGAATCATTAAATTATTATTATTATTACTATCATAAAAATAATACAATTTATTAATATTATCATTAGAAATATCAATTCTAACATTAATAATAATAATCATTATTACCATTATTCTTATTGCTATTTTTATTATTATCACTATTGTTTTTATTATCATTATTTATAATATTGAGAGTATTAAAATTATTAATATCTAAGTTTAATTGTTAAGACTAATTATGAGATATATATATATACAGATATACAATATAAATACAGAATTATAAATGCAGAGATATAATATAAATACTGATATATATAAAACTGATATATACAGTGTAATATTTTATTCCTTTCACTATCTGTGCAACCCCAGTACACTTAGATAAATACAAATTCTGTTGAAGATCGTTATCCATCCTATTTTGGTTGTCTGATGATTGAAACTTTCATATAAATTTGTCAAATTCGGTTAGAAATTAACATCCACTTTTAATTTTTCTGTAAATGCAGAGATATAATATAAATACTGATATATATAAAACTGATATATACAGTGTAATATTTTATTCCTTTCACTATCTGTGCAACCCCACTACACTTAGATAAATACAAATTCTGTTGAAGATCGTTATCCATCCTATTTTGGTTGTCTGATGATTGAAACTTTCATATCAATTTGTCAAATTCGGTTAGAAATTAACATCCACTTTTAATTTTTTTTATTTCTTTTCTGTCCTGGTTATCTGTACAAATTGGAAATCGAATTCCCATTGTCTCTACAAAACAAAATCTAGTCATATCAATTGTACTACTGTAAATAATCGACTACCATCAATATAAGCTGCCATAACCTTCTGCAATTCAAAAAAAAAAAAAAAAAAAAAAAAAAAAAAAAAAAAAAACAACTAAAACACGCACACACACACCCCTTGAAATCACAATCTTCAAGCTCGATCACCACCTTCACCTTTGATCAACCACCATGACTTCGTCTTCTCCTCTCTCTCTATTATTTATGTTTTGAACCGTTGCACAACCAAACCCACGAACCATCGAACCACCTTGTCTCAATCTCTGTCTTAGATCACGATTAACCTTCCACCACTCTTAACCAATCACCAAACCGCCAAGAACTTAACACCATTGAAACCCATTATGAAATTATTTCATGCTACTTCTTGATCGACTAAAACTCAAAACCACCTTCATTTTCTATTGTTTTAAGAACACTTACATATGTATATTGCATCTTTCTTATATCATTCACCACCATACTCACTACGGGTTCTAGTTCTATTCGAACACCACCTTTGATCGACAACCATTACTTTTTTTGAACCAACACCATATCGAACCACCATGACACAATCACCTCTTCGACAAAAACTACTTTCTTTTTAATCAACAACCATCTATGATTTTCACACCTGCAGACCACCATCTTCATCACGAAAACCACCACCCACCAATCTTCATTAAAAACCGCATAAAATCACCTTTTATCATCAGCACTCGCCATCTTAACTCTCACCATCGTGAACCCAAATTTTTTTACATCACATTCAAAATCAACACTTTGAGGCTTTCAACACCACCATCACCAAAGTTGCTGCTACTACACCTTTCTATTTATTGTTCGACACTTTTGATTGAAAAGTAAAGAGATATATATATATATATTTCTTGTACGCCTACTATTGGAGAGCCCCACTCAAAAGAAAGTGTGAATAACTTAATTAATGAATGAATGGAGCAACTAAGGAGGAAACTTTCGGTGCCCATTTACTAAATTCCACTAGAGTATGTATCGATTATTTTAAACCACATGTCCTTATACTTTTTCTTATTCTTTTGCCAAGTAACAATTCATTTAAAAGGGTATCATGCAACTTGCAAGATAGTGATAAGGGAGACAGTGACTTTTATTTAGTCATTAGGATTATGGGACAAAGATTACACGCATATAAAACAAATTGGGTATCGAATTGGATTAAATCAGTGGAATAAATAGATCACGTTCCCTTTTTCTTTGTCTTTGGTGGCCGACACTCCCAAAAACAATTAAACCACTTGTGCTATTTTAATTCACATGCAATGAACCTTCAATCACTTCCCAATTTTTTTATAGTAGTGAGATCACTATGGCATGCCTAGAATTAAGTAACTCTACAAAAATCGCTACCTTGTAGTATGCTACTTTCATTATCGAGCACTAGGAATTTAAAACACATATCACGGCTACCCATTAGCAGATACATATAAACTAGTGCTCTAATAGGCTAGTGGGGTCTAAAAAGAAACGAACCCTAGGAGGATTCGGTTAAGGTGTAAGCAAACTGGACCGCTATCTAGTTTCTCAAATGGACTAAGTTTTAGACTACCATTGTGCTTGTATTTTCAGTGTTGGGCCGTGACTAGTTGCTTTGCTTCTTGGGCCGAGAAGTTAAAAGAAAGGATGAAGGTTTATTAGTTGTCGATTGATAATAATGATTAATATGATGATGGTGAGATGAAGCATAATGATGATCATTATGTGATGATAGGTAGATTAGGATAAAATGAACGATATTATGATATTGGTGTAATGATAAATCCATGATGATTATGGATGGGTAAAGATGTTGTTGTTATGATTCGAAATTTATAATGGCAATGATGTTATGATAAATGTTATTGATAATAAAATGGATGAAGAAGTTGAGAACCGAGAGTGATTATGATAAGTGAGGAGAGATGATTAAGTTGATGATGATGACAAAAGATTATGGGGTTTATAATGAACTAGGATTATGATAAAGATGATAATCCGAATGATGGTAATGGTCATATAATGTTATGATGATGTTTAAAGGAGTAGAAGAAAAAGGAAGTAGAATATACAGGTTAAATAAAATGGGCCTGTGATATATATATATATCATAAAAGCAGAAACAGAAGGATGATCTTGGGTGTTATCGAGTTACCGGGATGTCACGGGTTCAAACCCGGGCTTGGGCATTTTTTTTAGAACTACATCCTTGGGGTAGTTACCTATTACTCATTATTATTATTATTATTATTATTATTATTATTATTATTATTATTATTATTATTATTATTATTATTATTATTATTATTATTATTATTATTATTATTATTATTATTATTATTATTATTATTATTATTATTATTATTATTATTATTATTATTATTATTATTATTATTATTATTATTATTATTATTATTATTATTATTATTATTATTATTATTATGTTATAATTCAGTAGGCTTATAACTATCTTTAGTGGCCTAGTTCTTGACTGTAGACTAATAAGTATATAGAGAGAATATGGGAGAATATATTTAGTGTGTGTTTTATAAACTCATAACACACATATTTATATTCAAAAAATCTACTATACAATATCTATAATAATAATAAAATTAACATCCAATTTAACTTTTTATAACACTCCCCCTTGAATGACAATTTTATTAGAGAATAACTAGTACTGCCTCGTTAAAAACCTTGCTAAAGAAAACCAATTGGGATAAAAGTTTAGCTAAGGGAAAAAGAGTGCAGCATAGAGTTGACTCCCCCTCAAGTAGGCAACGCCTGAATTGTTACATCTTCTGAACATGCCTCATGCCAATATTATGAATGTGTGTTCTGAAAATAGCAGTTGGAAGTGCTTTGGTGAAAAGGTCAGCAGAGTTTTTGCTGGACTGAACATATCTCATTTCAATCTGGTTGTCCTTAATGAGATTTTGAGTGTATGAGAAGAATCTAGGAGGTATGTGTTTTGTTCGGTCACTTTTGATATACCCTTCTTTCATCTGTGTTATGCAAGCTACATTATCTTCATAGATAGTTGTTGGACTTTTATCGCGTTTTAGTCCACAAGAATCAGTAATGAGTTGTGTCATTGATCTCAGCCAAAAACATTCCCAAGTAGCTTCATGTAATGTAATCACTTCGGCATGATTTGATGATGTTGCAACAAGTGTTTGTTTTTGAGAACGCCATGATATTGCGGTACCTCCATTTAGGAATACATATCCATTTTGAGATTTAGCTTTATGTGGATCAGATAAATAACCTGCATCTGCATAACCAACCAAATCTTGTTTCGATTCGTTAGAATAAAATAATCCTAAATCAGTAGTTCCTCGAAGGTATCGAAATATGTGTTTGATCCCATTCCAGTGTCTTTTGGTAGGAGCTGAGCTGAACCTTGCCAACAAATTAACTGCAAAAGAAATGTCAGGTCTTGTACAATTTGTAAGATACATAAGAGCTCTAATTGCACTAAGATATGGTACTTCTGGTCCTAGGATATCTTCATGATCTTCACAGGGACGAAATGGATCAGTGTCAACATTAAGTGATCTAACAACCATAGGAGTACTTAATGGTTTTGCCTTGTCCATATTAAAACGTTTTAAAATCTTTTCAGTATATGTTGTTTGATGTACAAGTAAACCATTAGGCATATGTTCAATTTGTAAACCAAGGCAATACTTGGTTTTTCCGAGATCTTTCATTTCAAATTCTTTCTTTAGAAGTTGAATGGCTTCATGGATCTTTTTATTTGTACCTATGATATTAAGATCATCAACATAAACAGCTATGATTACATATCCGGATGCTGTTTTCTTAATGAAAACACATGGGCAAATAAGATTATTGGTATACCCTTTGCTTATCAAGTAATCACTTAATCGTTTATACCACATGCGACCCGATTGTTTCAACCCATATAAAGACCTTTGTAACTTGATTGAGTACATTTCTTTGGGTTTTGCATTGGTTGCTTCTGATACCTTAAATCCTTCAGGTATCTTCATATATATATATCACTATCAAGTGATCCATAAAGATAAGCAGTCACAACATCCATGAGATGCATTTCTAAATTTTTAGAAACTGCCAGGCTGATTAAGTATCTAAAAGTAATTGCATCCATAACAGGAGAATAAGTTTCCTCATAATCAATTCCTGGTCTTTGAGAAAAACCTTGAGCTACAAGTCTAGCTTTATACCTTGTAACTTCATTTTTCTCATTTCTTTTTCGCACAAAAACCCATCTATATCCCACAGGTTTCACATCTTTAGGTGTGAGAATGATAGATCCGAAAACTTTTCTTTTATTGAGCGATTCAAATTCAGCTCGTATTGCTCCTTTCCAATGATCCCAATCATGTCTATTTTGACATTCTATGACAGATTTTGGTTCTGGATCATCATCATCATTCATGATGTGATATGCAACATTATATGAAAATATCTCATCAAGATTTTTCATTTCATTTCGGTTCCATAATATTTTTGAATGTGCATAATTGATTGAAAATTCCGTATTGACATCATCAATCTCCTCTGTAGAAGGAGTATTGATTTGTAGTTCTTCTTGAACACTTTCTTTTACCTCATTATCAGCTGATTTTCTTTTTCGAGGATTTTTATCTTTGGAACCAATTGGTCTCCCACGTTTCTGGCGTGGCAAAGACTCAAGAATGACATTATTGCCAGTTTTTGGAATTTCAATTCGAGCTGGAGCATTTGCTGCTGGTATATATAATTTAGTCACTCTTTTTGTATCTGCAAATGCATCAGGCAATTTATTCGCAAGTTCTTGCATATGCATTATTTTTTGAACTTCGGTCTCGCATTTTTTTGTGCGAGGATCAAGATACATTAATTGAGGTTCACACCATGAAACATCATTTTCTTTATTTTTTATTTCTCCCCCTAATCTAGGGAATAATGTTTCATTAAAGTGACAATCAGCAAAATGTGCTGTAAAAACATCACCCGTCATGGGTTCAATATATCTTATTATTGAAGATGTTTCATATCCAACATATATTCCCATCCTTCTTTGAGGACCCATTTTAGTGCGTTGTGGTGGTGCGATAGGGACATAAACCGCACAACCAAATGTTCTAAGGTGGGAAATATTTGGCTGATGGCCAAAAGCAAGTTGCAAGGGAGAATATGTATGACTTGCGCTTGGTCTAATGCGAATCAATGTTGCAGCATGAAAAATTGCATGACCCCATACAGATACTGGGAGTTTTGTTCTCATTATCAATGGTCTAACTATTAGCTGCAATCGTTTAATTAATGATTAAGCTAAACCATTTTGTGTATGCACATGGGCAACAGGATGTTCAACAATAATCCCAATAGACATGCAAAAGTTATTAAATGCTTGAGACGTAAACTCACCGGCATTATCTAGTCTCACCCTTTTAATAGTATAATCAGGGAAATGTGCTCTCAATTTAATAATTTGAGCAAGAAATTTTGCAAATGCCATATTTCGACTTGATAATAGACAAACATGAGACCATCTACTAGATGCGTCTATTAGAACCATAAAATATCTAAATGGTCCACATGGTGGATGAATTGGTCCACATATATCACCTTGAATTCTTTCAAGAAACATTGGTGATTCTTTTTCAACCTTAAGAGGTGATGGTCTTATTATCAACTTTCCAAGTGAGCATGATGTACATGGGATAAGTGCATCATGAAGGATCCTTTGATCCGCCAATGGATGTCCATGTGTATTTTGTATTATTCTTTTCATCATTGTTGATCCTGGGTGGCCTAATCTCTCATGCCACAAACTGATCATTACATGATCACATGATTTTTCTTTAACTACCACATTTACTTCAGGTACATTTATATGTGTATAATGTAAACCAGAATGAAGTCTTGGTAGTTTTTCAATTATACGATTCTTATCAGTGATACTTAAATATTTTTCATTTTCTGTTGTCACTGACTGATAATCATATCCATTTTGGTATATGTCAGAGAAACTTAACAAATTTCTCTTTGACATTGGAGAAAATAAGGCATTATTTATCAGAAAATTCGTACCATATGGTAACATAAATTTTGCCTTTCCCATTCCTTTTATTAAGTCCACAGGACCTGATATAGTATGTATAGTTCCTTCCGTTGCTTTCAAGTCTGTGAAATATTTTTTAGATTTGAGTATGGTGTGAGTGGCACCACTGTCTGCAATACAAATATCTCCACCATTTAACTGATTTTTTTACTCCAGCAGTATACATCATGAACTTCAAAAAAAAAATATGAGAAACAAATAATGAGTACATAATTCATCAATATATTACATTCAAAACATGTTACAAACGATAGCACATAATAAGGAAATATGTAGTAAACTAGATATGGTGTAGATTGAAAATCTACAACCATTTATTTAACGGGAACATATAATAGAAAAGGTAATATGAGAGGAACTTGAGAATCTTCTTCAACATTCTTTGAAGAGCCTTCTTCAACATTGTGATTTGTGGGATTGTATGGTGTTTGAATTTTATAATTTTGTGGATTATTATTTCTTTGTCCACGACCACTACCACCACGACCACGACCACCATCACGACCATTACCATAAGGGTGATTTCGAACATAGTTATGATTTTTATTATTGTTATGGTAATTTCCATGATGATGGTTTTGGCCAATATGGCCACGACCTTGTCCACGCCCTCTTCCATGTGCATTTCTTCTTTTATTATTATTATTGTTAATAGCATTAGCTTCAGGAAATGCTAGCGCACCGGTAGGACGAGATTCTTGATTTTTCATCAGTAATTCTTTATTAACTTCTGCAACTAAGAGATAAGTTTGAAGTTTGGAAAAAGTTTTATAATTCTGCAATCTTAAATTTTCTTGCACAGTTATGTTTGCAGAATGCATTGTGGAGAAAGTTTTCTCCATCATATCAGCATCACTTATTTCTTGACCACAGAATTGAAGCTTTGAACGGATCTTGAACATGGCCGAGCTGTATTCACTTACCTTTTTGAAATCTTGGAACCTTAGATTTCTCAATTCTTCCCTCGCAGCTGGGAGTAATATTTCCTTTTGATTATCGAATCTACTCTTGATACTTTCCCATAAAACATGTGGATCTTTGATAGTGAGAAACATATGTTTTAAAGTGGTATCAATATGTTTGCGAATAAAAGCAATTGATTTTAATTTATCTTGATCGGAACAAGTATTATTTTCTTTTAAAGTTTCTAGAATACTCAATGATCCAAGATTTATTTCTACGTCCATAACCCATGATGTGTAGTTTGTTCCCGATACGTCTAAGGCATCAAACTCAAGCTTTGATAAGTTTGACATTTTCTATTTTCAGAAAGATGAACAACATAAATCATAATCATAATCATAATCAAATTTTTTTTTTATAGACAAATAACAACATGAAATTAGAATTAGTTTAGATTCATAAGTAGCAAACAAAGGAATAATGGTATGATTACAAATAATAAAACTATAAGGGAAGGATAGAATATGGGTTCATATTATATTATTAATAATATTATTATAATATATATTAAGTTATAATAAATATTATTATAATATATTTTTCTTATTTTAACTTATAAGATTTACTTTTAATAAAAATACAAACTACTTTTTCTTATTTTAACTTTTACGATTTACTTTTAATAAAAATACAAACTACTTTTTTTTTCTTATTTTAACTTTTAAGATTTACTTTTAATAAAAATACAACTACTTTTTCTTATTTTAACTTTTAAGATTTACTTTTAATAAAAATACAAACTACTTTTTCTTATTTTAACTTTTAAGATTATAAATTTAAGAATAAACATTAGTATGCATGAAATAAATAATGATTAATTGCATAAGTAATCATAAATGTTAGATAACATATAAAGACCCCATCGTATTCGTATTGATCGGAATTAATCTCGACCCATGGTACCGTGTTGTCAAATGACGTGTTGCGTACATAAAGTACCGTGTTGTCAAATGACGTGTTGCGTACAATCATGAGGTCTTATTAACATAAATATAAATGTTAGTGAAGTTAATAAGAGTTAGATTACAGAAAATATAATTCAGGCGGTATAACCGACCATATATAACTTAAATAACATAAATATAAATGTTAGTGAAGTTAATAAGAGTTAGATTACAGAAAATATAATTCAGGCGGTATAACCGACCATATATAACTTAAATAACATAAATATAAATGTTAGTGAAGTTAATAAAAGTTAGATTACAGAAATATAATTCAGGCGGTATAACCGACCATATATAACTTAAATAACATAAATATAAATGTTAGTGAAGTTAATAAAAGTTAGATAATTTCTTACCTTGATTAGTGACGTGTGCTTGCTTAGATAAACCTTGATTATACGGAGCACTTCGTGCTGATAACGTGTTATAATTCAGTAGGCTTATAACTACCTTTAGTGGCCTAGTTCTTGACTATAGACTAATAAGTATATAGAGAGAATATGAGAGAATATGAGAGAATATATTTAGTGTGTGTTTTATAAACTCATAACACACATATTTATACTCAAAAAATCTACTATACAATATTTATAATAATAATAAAATTAACATCCAATTTAACTTTTTATAACATATTATTATTATTATTATTATTATTATTATTATTATTATTATTATTATTATTATTATTATTATTATTATTATTATTATTATTATTATTATTATTATTATTATTATTATTATTATTATTATCATTATTATCACTATTATGGTTATTATTACAAATAAATATTATTTTTCAAAAAAATACATTACAAATATATTAATATTAAATATTACTAAATTTTATACTAAGTAAGCTATATATATAAAATATATTAATAAAATAAATATATATATTCTTATCCTATATAAATCCTGAAATAATTTTCTATTTTTAATATATTATGATAAATGATAAATATAATATTATTAAACTACTTTAATATGTATTTATTATATTAATATTAATAAATGTATTATAGAAATAAATATTTACAACATAAAGTATATAGGATAAATATAACTTAATATGATCTGTAAATAATTAATATATATAAACCTATTAGTTGTTATTATATATGTTAATATACATAATTGATATAGGTTCTTGAATCCGAGGCCAACCCTGCATTGTTCAGTACCGTCGTATGCATATTTTTACTACAAAATATCGTATTGTGAGTTTCATTTTCACCCTTTTTAAATGCTTTTGCAATATATATTTTTGGGACTGAGAATACACGCTTTTTTAACTGTTTTACGAAATAGTCACAAGTAATTGAAACTACATTATATGGGTGAATGATCGAAGCCGAATATACCCCTTTTGCTTGGTAGCCTAAGAATTAGTAAACCGATCTACTAACTGACGCGAATCCTAAAGATAGATCTATTGGGCCTAACGAACCCCATCCAAAGTACCGGATGCTTTAGTACTTCGAATTCGTTTTTATCATGTCCGAAGGATTTCCCGGAATGATAGGGGATATTCTTATATGCATCTTGTTAATGTCGGTTACCAGGTGTTCACCAAATGAATGATTTTTGTCTCTATGCATGGGACGTATATTTATGAGAAATGAAAATGAAAATCTTGTGGTCTATTAAAATAATGGAAATGATTATTTATGTTAAACTAATGAACTCACCAACCTTTTGGTTGACACTTTAAAGCATGTTTATTCTCAGGTATGAAAGAAATCTTCCGCTGTGCATTTGCTCATTTTAGAGATATTACTTGGAGTCATTCATGACATATTTCAAAAGACGTTGCATTCGAGTCGTTGAGTTCATCATGATTATTATTAAGTCAATTATAGATGGATATATTATGAAATGGTATGCATGCCGTCAACTTTCGATTAAATGAAAGTTTGTCTTTTAAAAACGAATGCAATGTTTGTAAAATGTATCATATAGAGGTCAAATGCCTCGCGATGTAACCAAATGTAATGTATTCGTCCAGATGGATTAGGACGGGGCATTACACACCATCACTTTTTCGGTAGGTGTTCGTTACTTTTTTACTGCTGCTGTTGGACGGGTTCATCACCACCATTCGCCACTTTTTGTTTGCTCTAATACTCCTAAGGTATCCCGTAAACCTAAGCTTTTATCATACTTCAAGTTGTTTCAATTTTTTTTTAAAGTTATAAGTTGTATTAGGAATTTAAAAAGAGATGTTGTAAGCGTCGTACTGTAACCAGAGAAATTTTTTTTTTAAAGAAGATGATGTTATTATATAAGAGTTATACATGTAGCCCCTACATTATTAACAGTTTTTTTTAAAAGATAACAAAATATTTTTTTTTAAAAAGAAGAAAGTTGATGAGCATGCATGCATGCATTCTAAGTATGTAGATGTATGAAGTATAAAATTTTTATTTATGATAGATGTATGCATAATGAGGGTTATGCTATAAGTAACATTGTATGTATGTATGTATGTATGTATGTATGTATGTATGTATGTATGTATCACTATCACTAATACCTTGATAATAAGACTAATAATAATATGATAAGTATGAATAAACTAAATGGATTTAATTGATAAAAGATAAATATAGCACTTGAACTATAGAATTTAAAAGTATTATAATATAATTAGGCTATTATGATAAGGTGATAATGATAAATTTAAAATCATAGGTTACAAGTTTAGATAAGATAAAAGTGGAAGAGTTAAAAACTTATCTAGTCACCTAAAATACAATAATATAAAATAATAGTTAAAAGAGATAAGGTTATAAGATATTAAATAAAAGTGGGAATAATATATAATGACAATAATAACAAAACATACAAACTATTATTATACTATAACTTTTTTTAACTAAATGTTATTTAATATATAATATTATACTAATTAGTAAAATATTAAATACACAGATAAACTATGGAGTATGATAATAAATAATATTAAACGTGAAGGTTATAACTAAAAGATAACGTACAAAGTCTACTAACTTCACCGCTATTTATGGTCGTAAGAGGATGATGTCTAGGTTTCCATTTATGGGGATAGCTTGTGGATCTCGAATGTCATGACTTAGATTCTGGTCAAGAGTCCTGGGCCCTCTGTTACATCTAGTCATCCATGACTTACTTGATAGGAACAAAGTTTGGGCAAGATTGTACAACGTCTTTGTGAAGAATTATAACCCGAACTAACTAAAACTAGAAACTTACTATAAGTGGAAGCTTTCCATAAATAGTAAGTTTTCGAAAATAGAAACTTTCGAGAAATAGGAACTTCTCTCGTGAACCGTTACTGTTAATATAGTTGCTATATTAATAAACAAACTTATTTCTGTTAGACATTAACTAATCAAACGTTATATCTCTAGGTTGAGATCTCCGATCACTTACTCCATTCATTCTTCTTTGCGTGGATAACTTACTTGCTACTAAGGTGAACTTCATAGCCCCTCTTTATACTATTTCTTAACTGTTTTATAAACTTTGGGGTGAGACACATGCTTGCTTTTAAACTGTTTTACGATTAGACACAAGTACTCAAACTTGATTAGTTCAAACTGTGCTATGACATGCTTTGTTTCATGCTAAATCCCTGTCATGATATCGTTAATTGCTACTTTGAAACGCAAACTTAGTGATTGTGAGTAGGCCTACTGAGAGTGACATCTCTACCCATTGGCGTGATCATCAAGGGGGTACATAATAATGATTTCAACGACACTGACAGTTCAAGGTGTCATAGGGTAACTTTGTTTAGTCTCGATATCATATACCTCAGTACTACTAACGAACTGATAAAACTTTATAACTAAATCTTGTGGTCTGAACCTTAATTGATTATATAAACCTATGATGTTCACTCAACCATTGTGTTGACATTTTAAGCATGTTTGTCTCAGATGAAGATTAGCTTATGTGCTGCCCTATGATGTTTAGCTAGCTGATGCATTGGAGTCCACATATTTAGAACTTATCATTTTTTATTTACATATGAGTTTCATTATGTAAAACATTATTATGTTTCCGTTGCAAATCAAATTTTGTTTTATTAAAACGTCTCATTTAGAGTCGTTCTCGCTTTACATACTTGTGTTGTGATATTGAAATGTCATATTTACCCCCGGCCCTATTTGGGGGTATGACATTGGGAGCAAATGAAAATGCATCTCACACATAATGAGAACATCAAGACTATTGAGGACTGTGCGCGCCATTTAGAGCTAGAAGAAGATCGAATTGAGGCTGGTAAGTCAATCACTGAGGTGAATATGGCGACAAGCTCTAAAAATGCTTTTGGGCATAAGCGTAAGTTTCATCAGCATAAGGGTAAAGAAACTAATAAGTCCAACAAAAAGCCAACACCAATCATCGTGGCAGGGGAACACGTCCCTCCAAGAAGGTGAACATTGCAAAGGTGAAATGCTACAATTGTAGCAACAAAGGGCATTTTGCTCGTGATTTTCCTGAGTCTAAAAAGGTATATTCTTACGATGCTTATGTTAGCAAACTTTGTGTTGCTAGTTCTATTTTCTTAACTGAATCTCAACCTTTGTGGATTGTAGACTCAGGAGCAACAGACCATGTAGCTAAGGACAAAGACACCTTTGTAGAATTTCGGCAAGTTTCTCATGGAGCTATGTGGATTTATGTAGGAAACAACTCAAGAGTTCCAGTTGAAGGGATCAGGTCATGCAAGTTAGTCATGCGTGAAGGACGAACCCTAATCCTACATGATGTTTTATATGCTCCTCAAATTTGTCAAAATTTGATTTCTGTTTTGGTTTTATTAAGACTTGGTTTTCATTGGTATTTTCGTGATAATGTTGTTGAGTTGTCTTTGGGAACAAACTCTTATGGTTTTGATTATGTCCTTAATGGTTTTATCGTGATGGATGTTGATTATCTTAATAATAAGCCATGTTTTTCCTTAGTTGCATCTTCTAACAAGTTTGATAATGATGTAAACAATTGGCATGCTAGACTTGGTCATATCGGCCAACAAAGAATGAATAGATTAGCTAGAGATGGTTTACTGACTAATATTGATAAAGTGGAATTGTCCACTTGTGAGCATTGTCTGGCAGGAAAAACTGCGAGAAAATCATTTGGAAAAGGAACTCGTGCCGATTATCCATTGCAATTAATACATTTGGATATATGTGGTCCTATGAACGTCCGAGCAAAGCATGGAGCGTATTATTTCATCACATTCATTGATGATTATTCTCGATTCGGTTACGTCTACTTGATCTCAAATTCGAAGCGTTGGATTGTTTTCAAAGTTATATGAATTTTGTTGAGAATCAATTAGAACGTAAGATTAAAGCATTGAGAACCGACTGAGGAAGTGAATACCTATCTGATTCGTTCAAAGCTCTATGTGATGCTAAAGGGATTTAACGTCAATTAACTACTCCTAGGACTCCGCAACAAAATGTATTGCGAAAAGGAGGAATAGGACGCTTCTTGAAATGGTTAGGTCAATGATGGCACAAGCAAATTTACCTATCACCTTTTGGGGTGATGCTCTGTTAACAGCCACATTTGTACTTAATCGTGTGCCTTCAAAATCAGTAACTTCCACACCATATGAGTTATGGACAGGTCGCAAACCTGACTTGAATGTGTTAAAACCTTGGGATTATGCAGCGTATACTTTGGATTCCTCGCACAAATATGGAAAATTAGGTACAAGAGGAAAGAAATGTGTTTTCATTAGATACTCTGAACAATCAAAAGGTTATATGTTTTTGGTGAACACGAAAGTGGGAGCATAACTGAATTTGAATCTTGAGATGTTACATTCTTGGAAAATGAGTTTCCAAAACAAGGGGATCTTGATAAAGATTGGTCTTTATTTGAGACTACAGAATTACCTCATTCGAGTGGGAGAGATTTGAGGAGTGAAGATGAAGAATTTGTTTCTTTGGATATAACTCCTCAACCTATTGCGAATGAAGATAATTCTGATCTGAGTGGGAGCAATATGCCTCAAAGCAAGGCCTCGGTTGTGTATTAATGCAACGAACGAAGATAATTAACTATGCATCCAGACAATTGAAGATTCATGAGCAAAATTATACGACTCACAATTTGGAATTGGGCATTGTTGTTTTTGCATTAAAAACTTGGAGGCACTACTTATATGAGGTCAAAAGTATCATATATACCGACCACAAAAGTCTCCAACATATATTTGATCAGAAACAACTGAACATGATGCAGCATAGGTGGATTGAATTGTTAAATGATTACGATTTTGAGATTCGTTACCACCCAGGGAAAGCGAATGTGGTAGCCGACGCTTTGAGTAGAAAGGACAGAGAACCTATACGGGTAAAAGCTATGAATATAATTATTCGTACTAACCTTACTACTCAAATAAAGGAGGCGCAACAGGGAGTTTTAAAAGAAAAAAATTTGAAGAATGAAATACCCAAAGGATCGGAGAAACATCTTAATATTCGGGAAGACGGAACCCGGTATAGGGATGAAAGAATTTGGGTACCAAAGTTTGGAGATGTGAGAGAAATGGTACTTAGGAAAGCACATAAAACCAGATACTTAATACATCCCGGAGCGGGAAAGATGTACAAAGATCTCAAGAAACACTTTTGGTGGACGGGTATGAAAGCCCATATTGCTAGATACGTAGAAGAATGTTTGACGTGTTCTAAAGTCAAGGCTGAACATCAGGAGCCATCAGGTCTACTTCAACAACCTGAAATCCCAGAATGGAAATGGGAAAACATTACCATGGATTTCATTACTAAATTGCCAAGGACTGCAATTGGTTATGATACTATTTGGGTAATAGTCGATCGTCTCACCAAATCAGCACACTTTCTACCAATGCGCGAAAATGATAAAATGGAAAAATTAGTACGACTATATTTGTAGGAAGTCGTCTCCAGACACGGAATACCAATCTCTCTTATCTCTGATAGAGACGGTAGATTTGTTTCAAGGTTTTGGCAAACGTTACAACAAGCATTGGGAACTCGTCTAGATATGAGTACTGCCTATCATCCACAAACCGATGGGCAGAGTGAAAGGACGATACAGACTCTTGAAGACATGCTACGAGCATGTGTTATTGATTTTGGAAACAGTTGGGATCGACATCTACCATTAGCAGAATTTTTCTACAACAACAGTTACCACTCGAGTATTGAGATGGCACCGTTTGAGGTACTTTATGGAAGAAAGTGCAGGTCTCCAATTTGTTGGAATGAAGTGGGGGATAGACAAATTACGGGTCCAGAAATTATCCAAGAAACTACCGAGAAAATCATTCAAATTCAACAACGGTTGAAAACCGCCCAAAGTCGACAAAAGAGCTACACAGACAGTAAAAGAAAAGATATAGAATTTGAAATTGGTGACATGGTCATGCTCAAGATATCACCTTGGAAAGATGTTGTTCGATTTGGTAAACGGGGGAAACTGAATCCAAGGTACATTGGACCATTCAAGATTATAGATCGTGTCAGACCAGTAGCCTACCGACTTGAATTACCTCAACAACTCGCCGGCGTACATGATACTTTTCACGTATCAAATCTGAAGAAATGCTTAGCCAAAGAAGATCTCACTATTTCTTTAGACGAAATCCAAATCAATGAAAAACTTCAATTCATTGAAGAACCAGTCGAGATAATGGATCGTCAGGTTAAAGGACTTAAGCAAAACAAAATACCAATCGTTAAGGTTCTATGGAATGCTCGTAGAGGACCCGAGTTCACCTGGGAGTGTGAAGATCAGATGAAAAAGAAATACCCGCATTTATTTCCAGATAATGCGTCAGCACCTCCAACTGCTTAAAATTTCGGGACGACATTTATTTAACGGGTAGGTACTGTAGTGACCCGAACTTTTCTATGATTATATATTATATGAGATTAATATTTACATGATTAAATGTTTCCAACATGTTAAGAAATCAAACTTGTTAAGACTTGATTAATTGAAACGGATTTTGTGTTAACATTTGACCACCCAGTTTGTCCGATGATTCACGAACGTTATAACTTGTATATGACATGATATTATATATATATATATATATATATATATATATATATATATATATATATATATATATATATATACATAAATATATATATACATATATATATATATATACATATATATATATATACATATATATATACATATATATATATGTATATATATATATATATGTATATATATATATGTATATATGTTTAACATGATGAAATGATAAGTAAGTATCTTATTATGTATATTAATAATGAACCTTATACATAAAACAAGACTACTAACCTAAGAAATTCAAAACGATATCTATACGTAACGATTATCGTTGTAATAACGTCTTAATATTTATATATCATATTAAGATATATTAGTACATCATGTTATCATAATAATGTAATAATTTAACACCTCATTTGATATAATAAACAATGGGTTAACAACATTAATTAAGATCGTTAACTTAAAGGTTTCAAAACAACACTTACATGTAACGACTAACGATGACTTAACGACTCAGTTAAAATGTATATACATGTAGTGTATTAATATGTATTGGTATACTTTTGAAAGCCTTAAGGACACATATTAAAATACTTCTACCTAACAAAAATGCTTACAATTACATTCTCATTCATTCTCATCAACAATTCTACTCGTATGCACCCGTATTCGTACTCGTACAATACCTAGCTTCTAAATGTATTTACTATTGGTATATACACTCCAATGATCAGCTCTTAGCAGCCCTTGTGAGTTACCTAAACATGTGGAAACTATCATTTAGCAACTAGCATGAAATATCTCACAAAATTACAAACTAATGGAGCCTATACACATGCATATTCACGTTTTTCTTCACCAACCAAAACACTTTCATTTTTCAACTTTCATGCATCAAACTTATCTATCTCAAGTTTTCTCCTGGTGTTCTATGTGTTCTTCATCATATTTAACAAAATCTAGCTCAATCTAGATCATAAATCCTAACTTAGATTAACTTTCAAAACAACTACTCAAGAAAACTTCAAGAACACTTTCAAGTTTACAAGTCTACTTCCAAGCTTTCTAATCCATTCCAAGTAATCATCTAAGATCAAGAAACCTCTGTTATTTACAGTAAGTTATCATTCTAATTCAAGGTATAATTCATATTTAAACTTTGATTCAATTTCTATAACTATAAACTATCTTAATTCGAGTAAAAATCTTACTTGAACTTGTTTTCGTGTCATGATTCTACTTCAAGAACTTTCAAGCCATCCAAGATCCTTTGAAGGTAGATCATTTCTTGTCAATTCCAGTAGGTTTACCTACTAAACTTGAGGTAGTAATGATATTCATAACATCATTCGATTCATATATATATATATATATATATATATATATATATATATATATATATATATATATATATATATATATATATATATATATATATATATATATATATATATATATATATATATATATATATATATATATATATATATATAACTATATTATTCGAAGATTTAAACTTGTAATCACTAGAATATAGTTTAGTTAATTCTAAACTTGTTCGTAAACAAAGTTAATCCTTCTAACTTGATTTTTAAAATCAAATAAACACATGTTCTATATCTATATGATATGCTAACTTAATGATTTAAAACCTGGAAACACGAAGATCACCGTAAAACCGGACATACGCCGTTGTAGTGAAACCGGGGGCTGTTTTAGGTTAGATAATTAAAAACTATGATAAACTTTGATTTCAAAGTTGTCCTTCTGGGAAAATGATTTTTCTTATGAACATGAAACTATATCCAAAAATCATGGTTAAACTCAAAGTGGAAGTATGTTTTTCAAAATGGTCATCAAGACGTCATTTTTTCGACGGAAATGACTATCTCTACAAAAATGACTTGTAACCTGTATTTCTGACTAAAAACCTATACTTTTTCTGTTTAGTTTCATAAAATACAGTCCAATATGAAACCATAGCAAGTTGATTCACTCAAAACGGATTTAAAACGAAGAAGTTATGGGTAAAACAAAATTGGTTAAAAATGGTTAATTTAACTACAGGATGAATTGACAAAAATCTATACTAACCATATCCTAACTAACTTATAGTGTATTATACATATATTCTAACATATATTATGTAATCTTGATAGAACATAGACACGTATACTATGTTTTGACATATCATATCGACGTCATCTATATATATTATTTGGAACAAGCATACACACTCTATATGCGGTAATGTTCGAGTTAGCTATACAAGGTTGAGGTTGATTCCAAAATAATATATATACTTTGAGTTGTGATCGAGTCTGAGACTTGTATACACTAGGTCGTGGATTGATTCGAGATAATAGATATTGATTTATTTCTGTACTACTAACTGTGGATAACTAACTGTGGACTACGAACGTTGGACTGTTAACTTAACAAGCTTAAATTCGTTAAAACATAATAAAATATATTGTGAATATATTTCGATCATACTTTAATATATATGTATATATTTGTTATAGGTTCATGAATCAACCCGTGGTCAAGTCTTATTTTCCGACGAAGTGAAAATACGTGAAAGTGAGTTATAGTTCCACTTTTAAAATCTAATATTTTTGGGATGAGAATACATTCATGTTTTATAAATGTTTTACAAAATAGACACAAGTACTTAAAACTACATTCTATGGCTGGATTATTAAACCGAATATGCCCCTTTTAGTCTGGTAGTCTAAGAATTAGGGAATAGACACCCTAATTGACGAGAATCCTAAAGATAGATCTATCGGGCCCAACGAGCCCCATCCAAAGTACCGGATGCTTTAGTACTTTGAATTTATCATGTCCGAAGGTTGTCCCGGAATGATGGGGATATTCTATATGCATCTTGTTAAGGTCGGTTACCAGGTGTTCACCATATGAATGATTTTTATGCAGATTGCTATATGCATGCATGTTGTTTATGAGAAATGGAAATATAAAATCTTGTGGTCTATTATTACAATTTGATAAATATATAGGTTAAACCTATAACTCACCAACATTTTTGGTGACGTTTAAAGCATGTTTATTCTCAGGTGATTATTAAGAGCTTCTGCTGTTGCATGCTAAATAAAGACAAGATAGGACTCTGCATGCTTGTATAATATTATTTTAAAACTGCATTCGAAGACTTAAGTTGATGTGTAATATTATTGTAAAGCATTATGTAATGGTCATGTGAAAACGCTATATTTTAGATTATCATTATTTGATAATCGTCGTAATGTTTTTAAAACTTTATCGATAAAATAAAGGTTATGGTTTGTTTTAAAAATCGAATGCAGTCTTTGAAAAACGTCTCATATAGAGGTCAAAACCTCACAACAAAATCAATTAATATGAAACGTTTATAATTATTATGAACGGGATATTTCAGTTGGTATCCGAGTGTTGGTCTTAGAGAACCATAAATTTGCATTAGTGTGTCTAACCGAGTTTGTTAGGATGCATTAGTGAGTCTGGACTTCGACCGTGTTTACTTGAAAAATGATTGCTTAACACTTTTTGTTGGAAACTATATATTGTAAACATGTAAATATTATGTGATATATTAATCTCTTAATGTGTTTGATATTGTGTGATAGATGTCTACCTCTAGTACAAATTCCATCGACTCACCTAATAATAATGAAGAGTCGAATATATTTTGGGAAGTTTCACAAATTCCCGAAGAGGAACCGGAAGAAGAGGAACCAGAAGAAGAGGAACCGGAAGAAGATGAACCAGAAGAAGAGGAACCAGAAGAAGAGGTTCCGGCGGAGGAAATATTAGAAACCACAGAAAAACAGATAAATAAAAGAAAATCCTCAACCAATGGACCAAAGTTAAAAATGGTCAATGGTGTTTCCACCGAGGAAGTAAAATATTGGGAAAATTACCAATTTTCTGATGAATCAGATCCCGATGAGGATTCCGATGATGTTATAGAAATTACCCCGACCAATTTGAAAAAGTAAAAGAAAAAAATAAGGGAAAAGGAATCAAAATAGAGAAATCTAATTCCAACCCCGATGAACTTTATGTTAACATGAAATATCCCGATGGGAAATACCGTCTGAAATGACCCGTTCATATTGATTATAAACGTTCCATATTAATTGATTTCTTTACGAGGTTTTGACCTCTATATGAGACGTTTTTCAAAGACTGCATTCGTTTTTAAAAAAAATCATAACCTTTATTTTATCGACAAGGTTAAAAAGTCACCACCTAGATTATCCAGAAATGATAATCTAAAAATATCACACTTACACACTACCAATACATATTGGTTTACAATATTAATATGTTACAACAAAGTAAATCTCGAATGCAGTTTTAAACAATATAATACAAGCATGCTGACACCAAATCTTGTCCATAATTTAGCATGCAACAGCGGAAGCTCTTAATAATCATCTGAGAATAAACATGCTTTAAACGTCAACAAAAATGTTGGTGAGTTATAGGTTTAACCTATAAATTTATCAAATTGTAATAATAGACCACAAGATTTCATATTTCAATATACATCCCATACATAGAGATAAAAATCATTCATATGGTGAACACCTGTTAACCGACATTAACAAGATGCATATAAGAATATCCCCTATCATTCCGGGAAATCCTTCGGACATGATAAAAACGAATTCGAAGTACTAAAGCATCAGGTACTTTGGATGGGGTTCGTTAGGCCCAATAGATCTATCTTTAAGATTCGCGTCAATTAGTAGATCGGTTTACTAATTCTTAGGTTACCAAGCAAAAAGGGGCATATTCGGCTTCGATCATTCAACCATAGAATGTAGTTTCATTTACTTGTGTCTATTTCGTAAAACATTTATAAAACTGCATGTATTCTCATCCCAAAATATTAGATTTTAAAAGTGGGACTATAACTCACCTTCACAGAGTTTTACTTCGTCGAGAAGTAAGACTTGGCCACTGGTCGATTCACGAACATATAACAAATATGTACATATATATCAAAGTATGTTCAAAATATATTTACAACATTTTTAAAACGTTCTAATGTTTTAAGTTTATTAAGTCAGCTGTCCTCGTTAGTAACCTACAACTAGTTGTCCACAGTTAGATGTACAGAAATAAAGTAATATATATTATCTCGAATCAATCCACGACCTCGTGTATACAAGCCTCAGGCTAGATCACAACTCAAAGTATATATAATATTTTGGAATCAACCTCAACCCTGTATAGCTAACTCCAACATTACTGCATATAGAGTGTCTATGGTTGTTCCGAAATATATATATATAGATGGGTCGATATGATATGTCAAAACATTGTATTTGTGTCTATGGTATCCCAAGATTATATAATATATTAGAATACATGTATAATACAATATGAGTTAGCTAGGATATGATTAATATAGATTTGTTACCAATTTTCACGTAGCTACAACAAGAAAAATTATCCAATCTTGTTTTACCCATAACTTCTTCGTTTTAAATCCGTTTTGAGTGATTCAAGTTGCTATAGTTTCATATTGAACTTAAGTTTTTGAATCTAAACAGAAAAAGTATAAGTTTATAGTCATAAATACAGGTTACAAGTCATTTTTGTAAAGGTAGTCATTTCAGTCGAAAGAACGACGTCTAGATGACCATTTTGGAAAACATACTTTCACTTTGAGTTTAACCATGATTTTTGGATATAGTTTCATGTTCATAAGAAAAATCATTTTCCCAGAAGAAAAATTTTTAAATCAAAGTTTATCATAGTTTTTAATTAACTAACTCAAAACAGCCCGCGGTGTTACTACGATGGCGTATATCCGGTTTTACGGTGTTTTTCGTGTTTTCAGGTTTTAAATCATTACGTTAGCATATCATAAAGATATAGAACATGTGTTTAGTTGATTTTAAAAGTCAAGTTAGAAGGATTAACTTTTGTTTGCGAACAAGTTTAGAATTAACTAAACTATGTTCTAGTGATTACAAGTTTAAACCTTCGAATAAGGTAGTTTTATATATATGAATCGAATGATGTTATGAACATCATTACTACCTCAGGTTTTGTGGATAAACCTACTGGAAATAAGAAAAATAGATCTAGCTTCAAAGAATCCTTGAATGGCTTGAAAGTTCTTGAAGTAGAATCACGACACGAAAACAAGTTCAAGTAAGATTTTCATTCGAAATAAGATTGTTATAGTTATAGAAATTGAATCAAATTTTGAATATGAGTATTACCTTGTATTAGAAAGATATCTTACTGTAAATAAGAAAGATTTCTTGAGGTTGGATGATCACTCAAAGTGGATATGCAAGATTGAAAGTAAGCTAGCAAACTTGAAAGTGTTGTTGGTGTGTTCTTGAGTAGTTGTTTTATAACTTGGTGTATGTATGGATTTATGAACTAGATTGAGCTAGATTTTGTTGAAAATGATGAAGAACGCTTAGAACAAAGGAAGAACACTTGAGAGAGAGTAGTTTGATGCATGTAAGTTGCAAAATGAAAGTGTTTGTGTGAGTCCATCTTCCCGTGAATTTAGGGTGTCATTATAGTCTCCATTAGTTTGTAATTTTGTGAGATATTTTATGATAGATGTTAAATGATGGTTCCCACATGGTTAGGTGACTCACATGGGCTGCTAAGAGCTGATCATTGGAGTGTATATACCAATAGTAAATACATTTAGAAGCTGTGTATTGTACGAGTACAAATACGAGTGCATACGAGTAGAATTGTTGATGAAAATGAATGAGGATGTAATTATAAACATTTTTGTTAAGTAGAAGTACTTTGATAAGTGTCTTGAAGTCTTTCAAAAGTGTATGAATACATATTAAAACACTACATGTATATACATTTTAACTGAGTCGTTAAGTCATCGTTAGTCGTTACATGTAAATGTTGTTTTGAAACCTTTAAGTTAACGATCTTGTTAAATGTTGTTAACCCATTATTTATTTTATCAAATGAGAGGTTAAATTATTATATTATTATGATAATATGATGTATTAATATATCTTAATATGATATATATACATTTAACTGTCGTTACAACGATAATCGTTACATATATGACTCGTTTCGAAATCCTTAAGTTAGTAGTCTTGTTTTTACATATGTAGTTCATTGTTAATACATTTAATGATATGTTTACTTATCATATAACATGTATAAATATAGTGTATCAATATCTTAAAATGATTCATATGTATTTAGTAAGATGTTGATATAACGATAATCGTTATATATATCGTTTTCGAGTTTCTTAATTCAATAGTCTCATTTTTATGTATATAACCCATTGTTAAAATACCTAATGAGATACTTACTTATCATAATATCATGTTAACTATATATATATCCATATATATGTCATCATATAGTTTTTACAAGTTTTAACGTTCGTGAATCACCGGTCAACTTGGGTGGTCAATTGTCTATATGAAACTTATTTCAATTAATCACGTCTTAACAAGTTTGATTGCTTAAAATGTTGGAAACACTTAATCATGTAAATAACAATTTCATTATATATATATATATATATATATATATATATATATATATATATATATATATATATATATATATATATATATATATAAACATGGAAAAGTTCGGGTCATTACAGTACCTACCCGTTAAATAAATTTCGTCCCGAAATTTTAAGCAGTTGATGTAGTGACCCGGAAATTTCTGATCAAATTTAAACTTTAATATTTATATGTATCCGACACGATAAGCAAACATCTGTAATGTTGAGTCTCGAAAAGTTTGAAACTATATTCATGTAATCAATTACCCTTTGACCATGTCTGACGATTCACGAACGATTATATGTAAATAGATATGTATGAATATATACATATGTGTAATTGATAAATTGGAAAATATTATCAAGACATTTAACGGTTTAGTTAATATGAATATAAGTTATGAGATCTATTTACGACTAGAAGACATTAATGGAATAATGAATGGATATTACTTTACATGAGGGTATTATTTTGATATAAGTTTAATATAATTTTGACAAGATTGAAAGATAATATCATAAGATTGAATTATTAGATACATTAAATTTTGAGTTTGAGTCTCTATTATGAGGTCCACTTTGAATTAGGAAACCCTTACTTTTTAACGGTATTCGGAAATTTAGAAAAGTGAATTACATATAAGAACAAAAGTGTTATCATTGAGGAATTAGACAAAAGTTAGTGGAGAATTGAATTTCATAATACATTGGTTGATCTATTTTCAAACGTGTGAAAACGTTTTTCGATATAATAGAACTGGTTATTAAAATATATTTATTTAAATAACGTAAGTTGGTATTTCGATTATTAGTCATATATATTGAAAACCTGCGACTTGTATTTAGAATATATGTTTTCTAGATTCTTTAAGCACACGATAGTAACACTCTCTTAGTGATGCGGTTGATATTTAAAAACGTTAGTACATGAAGAAATTGGATCTATTTAAAGCCTTAAAGAATAAACAAAACGTGTTATAATATTTTCTGAACGATTATAAAACAAACTTTGAAATATAATTGGTTTTGAAAAGCTAACTAGTATGTTATTAGATAAATTTTAAATATATATCTATATTTTAAATTAGTCATAAAACGTTTTGATTTTAAACTAATAATAATAAATAGGCTTTGATAAATAACAAGATTATGAATTATAAAAGGAAATGACCAAAACACTCAAAAGATTAAGTTACACTTTGAGTGGGTTAGTTTTTAATTAATTTAAGTCTAGTTATTAATAAAGGTACATGTCACAAAATATTTAATTTAAAATAAAATATTTTGATAAACAACGAGTCCCTGATTTATAGAAGGAAATGACCACAACGCTCAATTTTATAAGTTACATTTTTCATAAAGTAAATTATTAATGAATAAATCAAACTATTACTAAAGGTACACGTAGCGTAACGTAAAAGGCTAGTTTTCTAAACGTACGAAGGTGCTCTTGAGAAACCGAAAGTGGTACATGAGTCGTGAGACCACGTCCGTGTCATTTTTGTAAAAATTATATTTTTACCATGTACGTAAATAAAATATAATATTTAATTAATCATATAAATTAAAATATTATAAAATCTTTATATAGATATAAGTTTGGATACGTTCATGTAAGTGGAATAAATCCGCAAATTGCGGTTCCCTTTTCAATTATCAATCCGAAATTTCTGAGTAAGGGGTCCCATAAATGTCTTATAAGTATCGAACGCATTTTGGATTCAATTCACATTCATTGATCTATCTCTCTCAAATTAAATGTACTCTGTAATATTTATTAAAAATTATTATAAATCTTTTTATTTTTAATATCAGTAGTATTAGTATTATACATAAAATATTACGACGAGGTCATGATCGACTTATTTTTAAAGCTAGTTTTTAAGAGGGATAGAGCTAAGGAAATTATGGGTTGTAGCTATGGAGGTGATGGGTAATGTTCGAGGGTATGTTCATGAGGTCAATTTAGTGTTTGTCATCTCCATTGCGTTTGTGTATCTTTCCTGCAATATTAAATCTCAATATTGATACGTGAGTTCTCTTAAAATACATTTTTTCATATTAATAGTGTATCCCTGACTAGTGCTCGAGAAAATAGGACTATGCATGCTTGTACAATTGATATTGCCCTTAGATAGGTTATGTTGAATCTTAAAGGTTGTTATACTAGGGATAAAATAAGGTATAAGATATGCATGTCATTGGAAAGCTAGTGAAAAATTAATAACTTTACCTTTAGATGCCAAGGGGATCCGATGGACGGATTAGAAGTTATAGCCAATTGAAATTTCGTAAAAATGATTATCATTATCGTCGTTATTTCCGTCGTTCTAGTTTTCATCTAAATATTATTATAATTATAATTATTATTATTATTATTATTATTATTATTATTATTATTATTATTATTATTATTATTATCATTATCAATAAAATGTATTATCATTAAAGATTGTTATTTTTACTATGGTTAACATTATAATTAGTATTTTTATTATTATTTATATCATCTAAAATATTTATTAATATTATCATCATAATTTTTATTATTATTATAATTAAAAACTAATATTAGTAACCTTTAATTACTATAATTACTATTATTATCATTGAAATGAACGCGATATAAGAGATGATTTAAGAACTATTAATAATTTGACTAGGAAATAATGTGTATGACTATCATGATGAAATTAAAATATAATAAGATATTAAATTAGATAAAAAAAATTATCGTTCTTGTTACTCTTATCACTATTATTATTATTAAAAGTATCGTTAGTATAAAAACTATCATTTATTCAAAAATTATCATTTTAATAGAAACGTCAGTATTTTTATAAAATATCATTATTATTATCATTTTAAATAAAAATTATTACTTTAAAGTTAATATTAAAGAGTATCGTAAATATTAAAGATATCATAATTAGAATTATCATTTTACCATAATATCATTTTTAGTAAATATAAATATTGATTTTTTATTAATAAAATAATAATTATTATTATTACAAAATAACACGACTGTTACTTATTATTATTATCAATGCTAGTTTATCAAATAAAAATGTAATACAAAGTATATAATTATCTCAATAGAATCTATCACAATATTTTTATGATATTAAATGTACTTTATAAATTTTATTACTTAAAATATATAAAAGTATACTTTAATATAAAATTGTATTTACTAATAAATGAATTATATTATTTACTCTATTAAATCTTTTAAAAATATAAAACGACGATAATCATTTTTTTTAAATTTTGAAAATCATTTTGAGTCAAACTAATTTTTGTTGACCTTTGCATATTAGACTCGAGCATTAGGATTGTGGTACACTATGACTTGACTTAATTTATTAGACAAATATTGATAAATACATAAATATATATAAATAATTTAGGTTCGTGAATCCGAGGCCAACCTTACACTTGTTTAATGACGTTATATGTATTTTTACTACGAAATACAGTATGGTGAGTTTCATTTGCCTTTTTACCCTTTATATTTTTGGGCTGAGAATACATGCGCAATTTTTATAAATGTTTTACGAAATAGACACAAGTAATCGAAACTACATTATATGGTTGAATTATCGATATCGAATATGCCCCTTTTTATTAAGTCTGGTAATCTAAGAATTAGGGAACAGACACCCTAATTGACGCGAATCCTAAAGATAGATCTATTGGGCCTAACAAACCCCATCCAAAGTACCGGATGCTTTAGTACTTCGAAATTTATATCATGTCCGAAGGAGGATCCCGGAATGATAGGGGATATTCTTATATGTATCTAGTTAATGTCGGTTACCAGGTGTTCACCATATGAATGATTATTTTTGTCTCTATGCATGGGACGTATATTTATGAGAACTGGAAATGAAATTCTTGTGGTCTATTAAAATGATGAAAATAAATGATTATGATAAACTAATGAACTCACCAACCTTTTGGTTGACACTTTAAAGCATGTTTATTCTCAGGTGTTAAAGAAATCTTCCGCTGTGCATTTGCTCATTTTAAAGATATTACTTGGAGTCTTTCATAGCATATTTCGAAGAACATTGCATTCGAGTCATTGAGTTCATCAAAGATTATTATTAAATCAATTTATAGTTGGATATTGGATATTATGAAATGGTATGCATGCCTGTCAATTTTCGATGTAAAGAAAGATTGTCTTTTAAAAACGAATGCAATGTTTGTAAAATGTATCATATAGAGGTCAAATACCTCGCAATGTAATCAACTATTGTGAATCGTTTATAATGTATATGAACGGGTCCTTTCAGTTGGTATCAGAGCGGTGGTCTTAGCGAACCAGGTCTTGCATTAGTGTGTCTGACTGATAGTTGTTAAGATGCATTAATGAGTCTGGACTTCGACCGTGTCTGCATGTCAAAAGTTTTGCTTATCATTTTTAGTCGAAAATCATCTACTTATCATCCGCAGGAAATTACCTGCTTATTATTCTTAAGTCTAGACGCGTTTTCCTGCATTTATTGCATAATAGTGTATAGACGAACTCTTATCTTAGCGTATCTGTTACTGTGAACTTTGATTAACATCTTTCAAAGATTCTCCGTAATTTATGGGATTTTGGTATTATATATACATATGCAAATTATGTAATTGAAGAATACCAAATCTAAATTCTACAATCTATTTCATACCAAAATTCTTTCTCTGATCATACGAGATGGATCCCTCAACTAGTTCGAACTCCTCAGATTCCGACAGTTATGCCGATATGGAATTCCAATCAAGCTCCGAAAGCAGCGTAACCGGAATGGATCAACCAATCAGTCATCATCTATTCTGGATGAAATGGGGATGGGTTCGTAGCCTCCTCAATTATTGGAGACAAGAAGAAGGTGATCCTTTCCATCCACCAAATTGCCCTATTGGCAATGAACCTGAAGCACTTACCGGCGAACCTATTCGTGGAACCATTTTCTCTCTCATTTCAAGAGTATCTCGTCACGATTATATATTACATCAAATTCTAAATTTTATTTACCCGCTTGTCCCAACCGACAATCATCCCGGTATACTAGCAGAAGTTAACGAACTTCGTGCTCGCGTGACGGCTTTAGAGCTTATGGTGCAAGGATTACAAACACCATCAGCAGCACCAACGGCATAATCAGTACCACCAGTAACATCAACATCGCAAACCTCGATATCCTAAAATATCAGCAGCATCACCGGCATCAACGGTATCATCATCATTAATACCAACAGTACCATTACCACCATCAACAATCACATCCGCATCACACGCCTCACCATCATAAACTGTATCTCGGATATCAACATCACACGCACCATAGATACCAAGGAGTACCAACAACAACAAACGATGAAGTATTGATTCATAACTTCATCGGAAGAACATTCTACGGCGATTATGTAATCTCTAAAGTCTTAGAGATTATCTATTTCCACCCTAACCCTAAATCAGATGAGTGAACCAAAATGATTCAAGGAAGAATAAAAACCCTAACAAGGATGGTGCGCGATTTACAAACTAGACTTGTTATACAAGCATCGCTAGCAGTTACCGGAAGTATCATCAGCAGCAACAGTACCGTTAGCATCACCAGTACAGTCAGTAACGTCAGCATCGTCAGAATCAACAACACTTATGACATCACAAATTCCGTCAGTTCAAGAATCACTGTGGAAATCATTACGAATCAACAACGAGTATGATGTATCAACGAGTTATATAGTATTAACTCATTCCTTCTGAAGAACTATTATATATTTTATATATATGAATTCTGGAATTATAATAAATCTTTTTGTACTGAGCTATTAAGTATGAATTGAAAAAGGGTAGACACTACTCGGTTAAATTCATATTATTAATATGCTATAATGTACATCCTTCGTAAACAACTTAGCCATCGTTAACTACAATCTCTGTTTCAATTCAATGAACTCCGTTTCATAATAAATCAAGTGTATCATTCAATAACATGTTTGATTTTACACTTTCATTCTTGAAATATTCGAAACTTACTAGAAAACAACATTCGTATCTTGCGAAGTTAGCAAAAGTTTTATGAGCACCAGCATGATTCACTAAGGAAATATATAAGAATAAATAATGAGGTATTAATCCATAACTTCATTAATGTTCTGTGAAGAATATGTGATTCTTAATAGTTTTGGGAGATTACTTATTCTAGTTCAAACCGAAAATCAAATGAGTCTAATATTATATTGACTCATTAAATCCATGATTACATCTGAAGAAAATATAGATGTACATATATTTTCATAAAGATTGTGATTAAAAAATATTTTGTACAAAATATTAATTGTAAAATATTTTAACGGGTAGGTGATACCCGCGAGATATTCATAATTAATGTATTATATTCTTCAATTCTGATTTAACAATCATCAACAATACTCCCTACTTTCACAATAATATACATTCTTCTATAGAAATCAAAACAATCATATTCATTCAAATCTAATTACATATTCTGATTTTGGAATTTCAGAATTCAACTCGAGATAAAATCGAAATCATCGCTCTTACATTCCTACGTATTTCAAAGCTGTACTTTGACTTCAAAACTGTGATAGGAAATCACTCTTATTCGTAACATTTAGAAGGATTTGAGAATCAATCGAAATTCATGACGATTTCATCCTTTGGATATTGACAATGACAATCTACACTTAAAACCTTTGAATTTTTTTTTTGAAAGACACTTCAAATAATGAACAATCGGGATGATGATCCAACCACACATTAACCGAAGTCTTGTACCTGAAAAACTCTCGAACCCAAAGTCATAGTTTAACACGTAACCGCGTCAAATTCTTTATCATTTATTAGCAAAAACAACCTTGCTATTCCTTTTCAAAGTAGCAAATTTTGTCACAGCCCCAGCAAGGCAATTTCGACTTTTTCATATGAAGTAACCTCATTATAACCATGATATATACGATTACCCTTTTGTTACCAGGGAATCTTATATATCTCACCACATTAACAGTAAACTTAGCAACAACTTCATTAACCTTCGACTTAAACCTCTCTGAAAAGTCACTATACTTATTCATTGAAACCCCACCTGTTACTCATCCGCATCTTGCAACAAGAATTGCCATACCAATTACTGAAAATCAGCAATCAGTATTTTGAAATCTCACAGCATTTCTACTTCAATAATCATGTATATAACATATATCTCCAAGACTTACACACTTCAAATGTGAAGTTTCTGAAAAACATCCCAAACTGCAAACTAGTTCTCCAAAATTTGGAAATGTTGGATGAAGCAGCAGAAATTATAGACAATCTAAACAGTCAGAAATTTGATAATAAAGAATAACGTGTTGGAAAAGCTCAGAAAAAGAGAAGGTTTGGAACTGGAAAACGGATTGAGCAAAGTATGAAAGAGGCTGCGGACAAATCACAAGAACTGAACCTGCCTTCAAAGGATGCAAATGATTCAGTGCCTACTGAAATCGTTAGCGAACACCATACTTCTTATTCTAAACCTTCACAGGCAAATATTCTTTATCATCATCATATCTTGAATATTCTAAGATATCATCGTATCTTTCATTATAAATATCCTTGATATTTCTGAAGATATTTTCATAAGTATTCTCATCTGAAATCATTTATCTCTCCGCAATATCTGCATTGCAACATAAAAGAAACTATGTTAAGTTTCTAAACCCTCGAGTTTAAAATATGAATGTTTTTGAAGTAGTGTTGGGAACTGATGCATGAGTTAGTATAATATAATGACACTTGATCAACGTCATTATATTACAATAGTTCATGTTGAGTTTCTAATGGAATGTGACGATTCACAGTACCATCATCATGTGCCATTTACACGACTCTTACATTCGATCTAATCCTTAAACATATCAAGAAAATATATTTCTTGATGATTTGGTCTTTTCCAGAATAATCTGGTAATTTGACAAGTCAAAATCGCACCATTACGATTTCCTTCTTAGAATATAAACTATGTTCATTCCAAAATTCATATCTGCAAATTCTGGACCATTACTCGCTTGACTCGAGGACGGGAAGAGGAAACGAAAGAATGAGACTTCGAAATAGAAATAGGAGCATAAACCGCAGCAAATAAGAGAGAATATTAACTATGAGTGATAATGATTATAGAAGACAGAAGCAGGGACATCGAAGTATAAGGGAAGATATAAAACCCAACAACCACCCAGGAACTACAAACCGTGTATATCAATGCGTATAGCGATATAAAGACACGGGAGAATGAAAAACACTATAACCCCAAGGTAATGGTAGAAGTAAGTAACCTCCTCCGGTGGTAGATGAAAAAGAAGTATGACAGATATAAAAGTTAGTAGTATATCAAGAATCAAAATGGGATGAAGCATATTGATGAGTATTTTAAAAGATGAATCAAGGAAGAAGGAATAGAAAGTGTGAGTTGTGGAAGATAAGGAAACGAAGGGGATGGATTTATAGCAAAATATCAGGCAGAGCACTTTAAACAGATTATCGCATTTAATCAAAGAAAATCCCGATTTCCTAAATCACCGAAGAACCAAATCTTATTACGTAAGATTTTCTTTAAATCCCGAGAATTCCGGAAAACAATCATAACTACGTCATCAGTTAAAACAATAGTTACTCATTTCGCTCTTTCACGATGGCTTCATTTATACGCTTCGAGAAATCGAGTTATTTTATCCGTATTTCTTAATCATGATAAAACTCTATGTATCAGCTCATATCCGTCATAATAACATCCTTACTGTTAGCCATGACGACCTCTATCAAATTTCGGGACGAAATTTCTTTTAACGGGTAGGTACTGTAGTGACCCGGAAATTTCTGATCAAATTTAAACTTTAATATTTATATGTATCCGACACGATAAGCAAACATCTGTAATGTTGAGTCTCGAAAAGTTTGAAACTATATTCATGTAATCAATTACCCTTTGACCATGTCTGACGATTCACGAACGATTATATGTAAATAGATATGTATGAATATATACATATGTGTAATTGATAAATTGGAAAATATTATCAAGACATTTAACGGTTTAGTTAATATGAATATAAGTTATGAGATCTATTTACGACTAGAAGACATTAATGGAATAATGAATGGATATTACTTTACATGAGGGTATTATTTTGATATAAGTTTAATATAATTTTGACAAGATTGAAAGATAATATCATAAGATTGAATTATTAGATACATTAAATTTTGAGTTTGAGTCTCTATTATGAGGTCCACTTTGAATTAGGAAACCCTTACTTTTTAACGGTATTCGGAAATTTAGAAAAGTGAATTACATATAAGAACAAAAGTGTTATCATTGAGGAATTAGACAAAAGTTAGTGGAGAATTGAATTTCATAATACATTGGTTGATCTATTTTCAAACGTGTGAAAACGTTTTTCGATATAATAGAACTGGTTATTAAAATATATTTATTTAAATAACGTAAGTTGGTATTTCGATTATTAGTCATATATATTGAAAACCTGCGACTTGTATTTAGAATATATGTTTTCTAGATTCTTTAAGCACACGATAGTAACACTCTCTTAGTGATGCGGTTGATATTTAAAAACGTTAGTACATGAAGAAATTGGATCTATTTAAAGCCTTAAAGAATAAACAAAACGTGTTATAATATTTTCTGAACGATTATAAAACAAACTTTGAAATATAATTGGTTTTGAAAAGCTAACTAGTATGTTATTAGATAAATTTTAAATATATATCTATATTTTAAATTAGTCATAAAACGTTTTGATTTTAAACTAATAATAATAAATAGGCTTTGATAAATAACAAGATTATGAATTATAAAAGGAAATGACCAAAACACTCAAAAGATTAAGTTACACTTTGAGTGGGTTAGTTTTTAATTAATTTAAGTCTAGTTATTAATAAAGGTACATGTCACAAAATATTTAATTTAAAATAAAATATTTTGATAAACAACGAGTCCCTGATTTATAGAAGGAAATGACCACAACGCTCAATTTTATAAGTTACATTTTTCATAAAGTAAATTATTAATGAATAAATCAAACTATTACTAAAGGTACACGTAGCGTAACGTAAAAGGCTAGTTTTCTAAACGTACGAAGGTGCTCTTGAGAAACCGAAAGTGGTACATGAGTCGTGAGACCACGTCCGTGTCATTTTTGTAAAAATTATATTTTTACCATGTACGTAAATAAAATATAATATTTAATTAATCATATAAATTAAAATATTATAAAATCTTTATATAGATATAAGTTTGGATACGTTCATGTAAGTGGAATAAATCCGCAAATTGCGGTTCCCTTTTCAATTATCAATCCGAAATTTCTGAGTAAGGGGTCCCATAAATGTCTTATAAGTATCGAACGCATTTTGGATTCAATTCACATTCATTGATCTATCTCTCTCAAATTAAATGTACTCTGTAATATTTATTAAAAATTATTATAAATCTTTTTATTTTTAATATCAGTAGTATTAGTATTATACATAAAATATTACGACGAGGTCATGATCGACTTATTTTTAAAGCTAGTTTTTAAGAGGGATAGAGCTAAGGAAATTATGGGTTGTAGCTATGGAGGTGATGGGTAATGTTCGAGGGTATGTTCATGAGGTCAATTTAGTGTTTGTCATCTCCATTGCGTTTGTGTATCTTTCCTGCAATATTAAATCTCAATATTGATACGTGAGTTCTCTTAAAATACATTTTTTCATATTAATAGTGTATCCCTGACTAGTGCTCGAGAAAATAGGACTATGCATGCTTGTACAATTGATATTGCCCTTAGATAGGTTATGTTGAATCTTAAAGGTTGTTATACTAGGGATAAAATAAGGTATAAGATATGCATGTCATTGGAAAGCTAGTGAAAAATTAATAACTTTACCTTTAGATGCCAAGGGGATCCGATGGACGGATTAGAAGTTATAGCCAATTGAAATTTCGTAAAAATGATTATCATTATCGTCGTTATTTCCGTCGTTCTAGTTTTCATCTAAATATTATTATAATTATAATTATTATTATTATTATTATTATTATTATTATTATTATTATTATTATTATTATCATTATCAATAAAATGTATTATCATTAAAGATTGTTATTTTTACTATGGTTAACATTATAATTAGTATTTTTATTATTATTTATATCATCTAAAATAGTTATTAATATTATCATCATAATTTTTATTATTATTATAATTAAAAACTAATATTAGTAACCTTTAATTACTATAATTACTATTATTATCATTGAAATGAACGCGATATAAGAGATGATTTAAGAACTATTAATAATTTGACTAGGAAATAATGTGTATGACTATCATGATGAAATTAAAATATAATAAGATATTAAATTAGATAAAAAAAATTATCGTTCTTGTTACTCTTATCACTATTATTATTATTAAAAGTATCGTTAGTATAAAAACTATCATTTATTCAAAAATTATCATTTTAATAGAAACGTCAGTATTTTTATAAAATATCATTATTATTATCATTTTAAATAAAAATTATTACTTTAAAGTTAATATTAAAGAGTATCGTAAATATTAAAGATATCATAATTAGAATTATCATTTTACCATAATATCATTTTTAGTAAATATAAATATTGATTTTTTATTAATAAAATAATAATTATTATTATTACAAAATAACACGACTGTTACTTATTATTATTATCAATGCTAGTTTATCAAATAAAAATGTAATACAAAGTATATAATTATCTCAATAGAATCTATCACAATATTTTTATGATATTAAATGTACTTTATAAATTTTATTACTTAAAATATATAAAAGTATACTTTAATATAAAATTGTATTTACTAATAAATGAATTATATTATTTACTCTATTAAATCTTTTAAAAATATAAAACGACGATAATCATTTTTTTTAAATTTTGAAAATCATTTTGAGTCAAACTAATTTTTGTTGACCTTTGCATATTAGACTCGAGCATTAGGATTGTGGTACACTATGACTTGACTTAATTTATTAGACAAATATTGATAAATACATAAATATATATAAATAATTTAGGTTCGTGAATCCGAGGCCAACCTTACACTTGTTTAATGACGTTATATGTATTTTTACTACGAAATACAGTATGGTGAGTTTCATTTGCCTTTTTACCCTTTATATTTTTGGGCTGAGAATACATGCGCAATTTTTATAAATGTTTTACGAAATAGACACAAGTAATCGAAACTACATTATATGGTTGAATTATCGATATCGAATATGCCCCTTTTTATTAAGTCTGGTAATCTAAGAATTAGGGAACAGACACCCTAATTGACGCGAATCCTAAAGATAGATCTATTGGGCCTAACAAACCCCATCCAAAGTACCGGATGCTTTAGTACTTCGAAATTTATATCATGTCCGAAGGAGGATCCCGGAATGATAGGGGATATTCTTATATGTATCTAGTTAATGTCGGTTACCAGGTGTTCACCATATGAATGATTATTTTTGTCTCTATGCATGGGACGTATATTTATGAGAACTGGAAATGAAATTCTTGTGGTCTATTAAAATGATGAAAATAAATGATTATGATAAACTAATGAACTCACCAACCTTTTGGTTGACACTTTAAAGCATGTTTATTCTCAGGTGTTAAAGAAATCTTCCGCTGTGCATTTGCTCATTTTAAAGATATTACTTGGAGTCTTTCATAGCATATTTCGAAGAACATTGCATTCGAGTCATTGAGTTCATCAAAGATTATTATTAAATCAATTTATAGTTGGATATTGGATATTATGAAATGGTATGCATGCCTGTCAATTTTCGATGTAAAGAAAGATTGTCTTTTAAAAACGAATGCAATGTTTGTAAAATGTATCATATAGAGGTCAAATACCTCGCAATGTAATCAACTATTGTGAATCGTTTATAATGTATATGAACGGGTCCTTTCAGTTGAAGGTTTTGACGTATCTTCTGGAAATAAGTGCGGGTATTTCTTCTTCATCTGATCTTCTCGTTCCCAGGTGAACTCGGGTCCTCTACGAGCATTCCATCGAACCTTAACAATTGGTATTTTGTTTTGCTTAAGTCTTTTAACCTCATGATCCATTATTTCGACGGGTTCTTCGATGAATTGAAGTTTTTCGTTGATTTAGATTTCTCTAACGGAATAGTGAGATCTTCTTTAGCAAAACATTTCTTCAAATTCGAGACGTGGAAAGTGTTATGTACAGCTGCGAGTTGTTGAGGTAACTCAAGTCGGTAAGCTACTGGTCCGACACGATCAATAATCTTGAATGGTCCAATATATCTTGAATTTAATTTCCCTCATTTACCAAATCGAACAACGCCTTTCCAAGGTACAACTTTAAGCATGACCATCTCTCCAATTTCAAATTCTATATCCTTTTCTTTTAATGTCAGCGTAGCTCTTTTGTCTACTTTGGGCGGTTTTCAACCGTTGTTGAATTTGGATGATTTTCTCGGTAGTTTCTTGTATTATCTCCGGACCCGTAATCTGTCTATCCCCCACTTCACTCCAACAAATCGGAGACCTGCACTTTCTACCATAAAGTGCTTCAAACGGCGCCATCTCAATGCTTGAATGGTAGCTGTTGTTGTAAGAAAATTCTGCTAACGGAAGGTGTCAATCCCAACTGTTTCCGAAATCAATAACACATGCTCGTAGCATGTCCTCAAGCGTTTGTATCGTCCTTTTGCTCTTCCCATCAGTTTGTGGATGATAGGCAGTACTCATGTCTAGACGAGTTCCTAATGCTTGCTGTAATGTCTTCCAGAATCGTGAAATAAATCTTCCATCCCTATCAGAGATAATAGAGATTGGTATTCCATGTCTAGAGACGACTTCCTTCAAATACAGTCGTGCTAACTTCTCCATCTTGTCATCTTCCCTTATTGGCAGGAAGTGTGCTGATTTGGTGAGACGATCAACTATTACCCAAATAGTATCAAAACCATTTGCAGTCCTTGGCAATTTAGTGACGAAATCCATGGCAATTTAGACCTGATGGTTTCTGATGCTCAGCTTTGACCTTAGAACACGTTAAACATTCTCCTACGTATTTAGCAACATCGGCTTTCATACCCGGCCACCAAAAATATTTCTTGAGATCCTTGTACATCTTCTCCGTTTCAGGATGTATTGAGTATCTGGTTTTATGAGCTTCTCTAAGTACCATTTCTCTCATATCTCCAAATTTTGGTACCCAAATTCTTTCAGCCCTATACCGGATTCCGTCTTCTCGGGTCCTCTACAAGCATTCCATCGAACCTTAACAATTGGTATCTTGTTTTACTTAAGTCTTTTAACCTCACAATCCATTATTTCGACGGGTTCTTCGATGAATTGAAGTTTTTCGTTGATTTGGATTTCATCTAATGGAATAGTGAGATCTTCTTTAGCAAAACATTTCTTCAAATTCGAGACGTGGAAAGTGTTATGTACAGCCGCGAGTTGTTGAGGTAACTCAAGTCGGTAAGCTACTGGTCCGACACGATCAATAATCTTGAATGGTCCAATATACCTTGGATTTAATTTCCCTCGTTTACCAAATCGAACAACGCCTTTCCAAGGTGCAACTTTAAGCATGACCATCTCTCCAATTTCAAATTCTATATCTTTTCTTTTAATGTCAGCGTAGCTCTTTTGTCGACTTTGGGCGGTTTTCAACCGTTGTTTAATTTGAATGATCTTCTCGTTAGTTTCTTGTATAATCTCCGGTCCCGTAATCTGTCTATCCCCCACTTCACTCCAACAAATCGGAGACCTGCACTTTCTACCATAAAGTGCTTCAAACGGCGCCATATCAATGCTTGAATGGTAGCTGTTGTTGTAGGAAAATTCTGCTAACGGTAGATGTCGATCCCAACTGTTTCCGAAATCAATAACACATGCTCGTAGCATGTCTTCAAGCGTTTGTATCGTCCTTTTGCTCTGCCCATCAGTTTGTGGATGATAGGCAGTACTCATGTCTATACGAGTTCCTAATGCTTGCTGTAATGTCTGCCAGAATCTTGAAATAAATCTGCTATCCCTATCAGAGATAATAGAGATTGGTATTCCATGTCTGGAGACGACTTCCTTCAAATACAGTCGTGCTAACTTCTCCATCTTGTCATCTTCTCTTATTGGCAGGAAGTGTGCTGATTTGGTGAGACGATCAACTATTACCCAAATAGTATCAAAACCACTTGCAGTCCTTGGCAATTTAGTGATGAAATCCATGGTAATGTTTTCCCATTTCCATTCTGGGATTTCGGGTTGTTGAAGTAGACCTGATGGTTTCTGATGCTCAGCTTTGACCTTAGAACACGTCAAACATTCTCCTACGTATTTAGCAACATCGGCTTTCATACCCAGCCACCAAAAATGTTTCTTGAGATCCTTGTACATCTTCCCCGTTCCAGGATGTATTGAGTATCTGGTTTTATGAGCTTCTCTAAGTACCATTTCTCTCATATCTCCAAATTTTGGTACCCAAATCCTTTCAGCCCTATACCGGGTTCCGTCTTCCCGAATATTAAGATGCTTCTCCGATCCCTTCGGTATTTCATCCTTTAAATTTCCCTCTTTTAAAACTCCTTGTTGCGCCTCCTTTATTTGAGTAGTAAGGTTAGTGTGAATCATTATATTCATAGCTTTTACTCGAATGGGTTCTCTGTCCTTTCTGCTCAAGGCGTCGGCTATCACATTTGCCTTCCCCAGGTGATAACGAATCTTAAAGTCGTAATCATTCAACAATTCAATCCATCTGCGCTGCCTCATGTTCAGTTGTTTCTGATTAAATATGTGTTGAAGACTTTTGTGGTCGGTATATATAATACTTTTGACCCCATATAAGTAGTGCCTCCAAGTCTTTAATGCAAAACAACCATGCCTAATTCCAAATCATGCGTCGTATAATTCTGCTCGTGAATCTTTAATTGTCTAGACGCATAAGCAATTACTTTCGTTCGTTGCATTAATACACAACCGAGACCTTGCTTTGAGGTGTCACAATATATCACAAAATCATCATTCCCTTCAGGTAATGACAATATAGGTGCCGTAGTTACTTTTTCTTTAACAATTGAAAAGCTTTCTATTGTTCATCCTTCCATTCAAATTTCTTCCCTTTATGCGTTAATGCAGTCAAGGGTTTTTCTATTTTGGAAAAATCTTAGATGAATCTCCTGTAATAACCAGCCAGCCCTAAAAATTAGTGTATGTGTTTCAGAGTTTTCGGAGTTTCCCATTTTTTAACGATTTCAATCTTTGCTGGAGCCACCTGAATACCTTCTTTGTTCACTATGTAACCGAGGAATTGAACTTCTTCCAACCAAAATGCACACTTTGAAAACTTAGCGTACAGTTTTTCTTTTCTCAGCAACTCTAGCACTTTTCTCAAATGTTCTTCGTGCTCTTGATCATTCTTCGAGTAAATAAGTATGTCATCGATGAAAACAATGACAAACTTGTCAAGATATGGCCCACACACTCGATTCATGAGGTCCATGAACACAGCTGGTGCGTTAGTCAATCCAAACGGCATAACCATAAACTCGTAATGACCATAACGCGTCCTAAAAGCAGTCTTTGGAATATCATCCTCCTTCACCCGCATTTGATGATATCCAGAACGTAAATCGATCTTCGAATAAACTGACGAGCCTTGTAGTTGATCAAATAAGTCGTCAATTCTCGGTAATGGGTAACGGTTCTTGATGGTAAGTTTGTTCAACTCTCGGTAGTCGATACACAACCTGAATGTACCATCTTTCTTCTTGACAAACAGAACAGGAGCTCCCCATGGTGATGTACTTGGTCGAATGAAACCACGCTCTAAAAGTTCCTGTAACTGACTTTGTAATTCTTTCATTTCGCTGGGAGCGAGTCTGTATAGAGCACGAGCTATTGGTGCAGTTCCTGGTACAAGGTCTATTTGAAATTCAACGGATCGATGTGGGGGTAATCCCGGTAATTCTTTCGGAAATACATCGGGAAATTCTTTTACGACGGGAACATCACTGATGTTCTTTTCTTCAGGTTTAACTTCCTCGATGTGTGCTAGAATGACGTAACAACCTTTTCTTATTAGTTTTTGCGCCTTCAAACTACTAATAAGATTTAATTTCGCGTTGTTCTTTTCTCCGTACACCATTAAAGGTTTTCCTTTTTCACGCATAATGCGAATCGCTTTTTTGTAACAAACAACCTCTGCTCTCACCTTTTTCAACCAGTCCATGCCAATTATTACATAAAACTCCCTAACTCGACTGGTATTAAATCAATTTTAAACGTTTCATCCCCTAGTTTAATTTCTCTCTCCCGACATATATTATCTGCTGAAATTAATTTACCGTTTGCTAATTCGAGTAAAAATTATCTATCCAAAGGCGTCAATAGGAAACTTAATTTAGCACAAAAATCTCTACTCATATAGCTTCTATCCGCACCCGAATCAAATAAAACATAAGCAGATTTATCGTCAATAAGAAACGTACCCGTAACAAGCTCCGGGTCTTCATGTGCTTCTGCCGCATTAATATTGAAAACTCTTCCACGGCCCTGCCCATTAGTATTCCCCTGATTCGGGCAATTTCTAATAATGTGGCCCGATTTTCCACATTTATAACAAACAACGTTGGTATTACTTGCTCCGACACTATTCGTTCCGGCATTACTTGTTCCGACACTATTTGTTCCCTTAGTTCTGTTAAACTTTGGTCCGTATACCTCACACTTTGTCGCGCTATGACCGTTTCTTTTACACCTGTTGCAAAATGTCGTGCAAAACCCCTGGTGATTTTCTTCACACCTATGACATGACTGTTTTTGGTTTTTGTTGCCGTTGTTATTATTGAGGTTGTTGTTGGGATTGTTATTGTTGTTGAAACGGTTGTTGTAGTTGTTGCTGTCGTTGGGATGTTTGTTTTAGTTATTGTTAGGATTGCAGTTATTGTTGCGATTGTTGTTGCGGTTGTTGGGATAGTTGTTGCGATTGTGGTTGTAATTGTTGTTGTTGTTGTACTGGTGACTCTTGTCACTGTTTTTCTCCCACTTCCTCTTGAGTTGTTTCCTGTTGGCTTCTTCAGCCATCTGCTCTTTAATTCTTCCCTCAATCTGATTTATGAGTTTATGAGCCATTCGACTTGCCTTTTGTATAGAAGCGGGCTCGTGTGAACTCACATCTTCTTGAATCCTTACTGGTAACCCTTTTACAAACGCGTCGATATTCTCTTCTTCATCTTCGAATGCTCCCATACACAATAGGCACAACTCTGTGAATCGTCGTTCATATGTGGTAATGTCGAACCCTTGTGTTCGTAACTCTCTAAGTTTTGCCTTGAGCTTATTGACTTCGTTTCTAGGACGGTACTGCTCGTTCATCAATTGCTTGAATGCCGACCACGGTAGTGCATAAGCAGCATTTTGTCCTACCTGCTCAAGATAGGTGTTCCACCACGTTAACGCAGTACCTGTGAAGGTATGCGTAGCGTACTTAACTTTGTCCTCTTCAGTACACTTACTTATGGTAAACACCGATTCGACTTTCTCGGTCCACCGTTTCAATCCAATTGGTCTTTCGGTTCCATCAAATTCCAAAGGTTTGCAGGCAGTGAATTCTTTGTAGGAGCATCCTACACGATTTCTTGTGGAATTAGTTCCACTGCTAGATCCAGAGTTATTGTTATTTTGCATCGCAGCCTGTACTGCGGCTATGTTTGCTGCAAGGAAAACACGGAAGTCTTCCTCACTCATGTTCAAATTCTGACGAGTCGTCGGTGCCATTTCCTTCAAAAATAGCCCAAAAGAATCAAGTTAATCATATAGATTTTTAAGAGTAGTCAATAGTATTTCGTAGCATAGTATGAACTCATTTATAAAAGTTTTTTCTTCATATTAGCGTTTTATAGTTTTAATTCGGGTAGTACCTACCCGTTAAGTTCATACTTAGTAGCTAATATACCATTCAACTACTATAATTCTATATGAAAAAACTGATTATAAAACAAAATTTCGCGTTCAAATTTATACAATATTTTACAAACTTACAATACCGCTATTATACATATAGGATGAAATATAGCACATAATAACTTTGCTACATGGTAGCTATAAAGGCAATTCTAGTTAATACGTAAGTTGTTCAGCAAAAGAAATAAAGACACGTAATTCATAAGTCCAGAAACAAGTCATGCATTCTAGTTTTACTAAGACGACTTCCCATCCTTGGTCTTGTGGAAAGTAACCTTTATGACCATTGGCTAGGAAGCATGTTGTAATGTCGTCAAAAGGACGAGGGTTTCGTAATGTCCAACAGCCCCGTAATAATCTAAAAAACTTGTTTCTCACCCCAACTACTGAATCCGTCACTTGTGGGAAGGTTTTATTTAAAAGTTGTAACCCGATGTTCTTTTTCTCACTTTGGTAAGAAGCGAACATCACTAACCCGTAAATATAACATGCTTCATTATGTTACATGTTAGAAGCTCTTTCTAACTCACGAAATCCTATGTTGGGATATGTTGAGTCAAAATAGGTTCTTAACCCGTAGCGTAAAATTGCATTTGAGTTCCCCGCATTTAACGCTTTAAAGAAAATACGGCATAACTTACGGTCTCTCCAATGTGATATACCCCACCTATCAAAGGAAAGCCTTTTATAAACTAAGGCATTTCTGGAAAGTCTTTCAAATGTTTGACAAGTTAATTTCGCCATAACTAAATGTTCTGATGAATTCTGACCGACTCTAGACAAGATTTCCTCAATCATATCCTCTGGTAGGTCTTCTAAAATATTCGGTTGTCTACCCTTAACGTCCATTTTGTTTTTATACTTTAAAATAGACAAGAATTAGATTCGTAAAAGATAATTAACAAACAATACAAGTAATTTTTACATATAACATAAAAGTACAAGCACACTACAATACATATAATACACAACATGATTACAACCCTCTAATCTGAATCACTGGTTTCTTCTTCTTCGGACTTGGTTCGTTTTCCTAATTTTCTAGGGATATATGGTGCTCCTCTAATATGAGCCATCTTTTTCCACAATGGTTTAGAAAAACCTGGTGGTTTAGAGGTTCCCGGGTTATTGTTACAATTTAGGAAATACGGACGTTGCCGATACATATAAAGTTCATCGGAGTTGGAATCAGGTTTCTCTATTTTTATACCTTTTTCCTTATTATTTTCTTTTGCTTTATTAAATTAGGTCGAGGTAATTTCTATAACATCATCGGAATCCTCATCGGGATCCGATTCATCGGAAAATTGGTAATCTTCCCAATAATTTGCTTTCCCGGCGGAAACACCATTGACCGTTTTTAACTTTGGTCCGTTGGTTGAGGATTTTCTTTTATTTAATCGATTTACTGTAGGTATCAATATTTCTTCCTCCGGAACCTCTTCTTCTTCCGGTTCCTCCTCTTCTGGTTCCTCTTCTTCTGGTTCCTCTTCTTCCGGTTCCTCCTCTTCCGGTTCCTCCTCTTCCGGTTCCTCTTCGGGAATTTGTGAATCTTCCCAAAGTATATTCGACTCTTCATTATTATTAGGTGAGTCGATGGGATTTGTACTAGAGGTAGACATCTATCACACAATATCAAACACGTTAAGAGATTAATATATCACATAATATTTACATGTTAATAATATATAGTTTCCAACAAAAAAAATGTTAAGCAATCGTTTTTGAAGAAAAACACGATCGAAGTCCAGACTCACTAATGCATCCTAACAAACTCGGTAAGACACACTAATGCAAAAATTCTGGTTCTCTAAGACCAATGCTCGGATACCAACTGAAATGACCCGTTCATATTGATTATAAACGTTCCATATTAATTGATTTCGTTGCGAGGTTTTGACCTCTATATGAGACGTTTTTCAAAGACTGCATTCGTTTTTAAAACAAATCATAACCTTTATTTTATCGACAAGGTTAAAAAGTCACCACCTAGATTATCCAGAAATGATAATCTAAAAATATCACACTTACACACTACCAATACATATTGGTTTACAATATTAATATGTTACAACAAATTAAATCTCGAATGCAGTTTTAAACAATATAATACAAGCATGCTGACACCAAATCTTGTCCATAATTTAGCATGCAACAGCGAAAGCTCTTAATAATCACCTGAGAATAAACATGCTTTAAACGTCAACAAAAATATTGGTGAGTTATAGATTTAACCTATATATTTATCAAATTGTAATAATAGAGCACAAGATTTCATATTTCAATATATATCCCATACATAGAGATAAAAATCATTCATATGGTGAACACCTGGTAACCGACATTAACAAGATGCATATAAGAATATCCCCTATCATTCCGGGAAATCCTTCGGACATGATAAAAATGAATTCGAAGTACTAAAGCATCCGGTACTTTGGATGGGGTTCGTTAGGCCCAATAGATCTATCATTAGGATTCGCGTCAATTAGTAGATCGGTTTACTAATTCTTAGGTTACCAAGCAAAAAGGGGCATATTCGGCTTCGATCATTCAACCATAGAATGTAGTTTCATTTAATTGTGTCTATTTCGTAAAACATTTATAAAACTGCATGTATTCTCATCCCAAAATATTAGATTTTAAAAGTGGGACTATAACTCACATTCACAGATTTTTACTTCGTCGGAAAGTAAGACTTGGCCACTGGTCAATTCACGAATCTATAACAAATATGTACATATATATCAAAGTATGTTCAAAATATATTTACAATATTTTTAAAACATTTTTGTTTATTAAGTTAGCTGTCCTCGTTAGTAACCTACAACTAGTTATCCACAGTTAGATGTACAGAAATAAAGCAATATATATTATCTCGAATCAATCCACGACCTCGTGTATACAAGCCTCAGGCTAGATCACAACTCAAAGTATATATGATATTTTGGAATCAACCTCAACCCTGTATAGCTAACTCCAACATTACTGCATATAGAGTGTCTACGGTTGTTCCGAAATATATATATAGATGGGTCGATATGATATGTCAAAACATTGTATTCGTGTCTATGATATCCCAAGATTACATAATATATTAGAATACATGTATAATACAATATGAGTTAGCTAGGATATGATTAATATAGATTTGTTACAAATTTTCACGTAGCTACAACAAGAAAAATTATACAATCTTGTTTTACCCATAACTTCTTCGTTTTAAATCCGTTTTGAGTGATTCAAGTTGCTATGGTTTCATATTGAACTTACGTTTATGAATCTAAACAGAAAAAGTATAAGTTTATAGTCGGAAATACAGGTTACAAGTCATTTTTGTAAAGGTAGTCATTTCAGTCGAAAGAACGACGTCTAGATAACCATTTTGGAAAACATACTTCCACTTTGAGTTTAACCACGATTTTTGGATATAGTTTCATGTTCATAAGAAAAATAATTTTCCCAGAAGAACAATTTTTAAATCAAAGTTTATCATAGTTTTTAATTAACTAACCCAAAACAGCCCGCGGTGTTACTACGACGGCGTATATCCGGTTTTACGGTGTTTTTCGTGTTTTCATGTTTTAAATCATTAAATTAGCATATCATAAAGATATAGAACATGTGTTTAGTTGATTTTAAAAGTCAAGTTAGAAAGATTAACTTTTGTTTGCGAACAAGTTTAGAATTAACTAAACTATGTTCTAGTGATTACAAGTTTAAACCTTCGAATAAGGTAGTTTTATATATATGAATCGAATGATGTTATGAACATCATTACTACCTCAGGTTTTGTGGATAAACCTACTGAAAATGAGAAAAATAGATCTAGCTTTAAAGGATCCTTGGATGGCTTGAAAGTTCTTGAAGTAGAATCATGACACGAAAACAAGTTCAAGTAAGATTTTCACTCGAAATAAGATTGTTATAGTTATAGAAATTGAATCAAAGTTTGAATATGAGTATTACCTTGTATTAGAAAGATATCTTACTGTAAATAATAAAGATTTCTTGAGGTTGGATGATCACTCAAAGTGGATATGCAAGATTGAAAGTAAGCTAGCAAACTTAGAAGTGTTGTTGGTGTGTTCTTGAGTAGTTGTTTTATAACTTGGTTTATGTATGGATTTATGAACTAGATTGAGCTAGATTTTGTTGAAGATGATGAAGAACACTTAGAACAAATGAAGAACACTTGAGAGAGAGTAGTTTAATGCATGTAAGTTGCAAAATGAAAGTGTTTGTGTGAGTCCATCTTCACATGAATTTAGGGTGTCATTTGAAATGTCCCGTTCTTATTGATTATAAACGTTCCATATTAATTGATTTCGTTGCGAGGTTTTGACCTCTATATGAGACGTTTTTCAAAGACTGCATTCATTTTTAAAACAAACCTTAACCTTTATTTCATAAATAATGGTTTAAAATGCTTTACGTGGATTATCAAATAATGATAATCTAAAATATCCTGTTTACACACGACCATTACATAATGGTTTACAATACAAATATGTTACATCGAAATCAGTTTCTTGAATGAGGTTTTTACACAATATCATACAAACATTGACTCCAAATCTTGTCCTTATTTTAGTATGCAACAGCGGAAGCTCTTAGTATTCACCTGAGAATAAACATGCTTTAAACGTCAACAAAAATGTTCGTGAGTTATAGGTTTAACCTATATATATCAAATCGTAACAATAGACCACAAGATTTCATATTTCATTACACATCCCATACATAGAGATAAAAATCATTCATATGGTGAACACCTGGTAACCGACATTAACAAGATGCATATATATAAGAATATCCCCATCATTCCGGGACACCCTTCGGATATGATATAAATTTCGAAGTACTAAAGCATCCGGTACTTTGGATGGGGTTTGTTAGGCCCAATAGATCTATCTTTAGGATTCGTGTCAATTAGGGTGTCTGTTCCCTAATTCTTAGATTACCAGACTTAATAAAAAGGGGCATATTCGATTTCGATAATTCAACCATAGAATGTAGTTTCACGTACTTGTGTCTATTTTGTAAATCATTTATAAAACCTGCATGTATTCTCATCCCAAAAATATTAGATTTTAAAAGTGGGACTATAACTCACTTTCACAGATTTTTACTTCGTCGGGAAGTAAGACTTGGCCACTGGTTGATTCACGAACCTATAACAATATATACATATGTATCAAAGTATGTTCAAAATATATTTACAACACTTTTAATATATTTTGATGTTTTAAGTTTATTAAGTCAGCTGTCCTCGTTACTAACCTATAACTAGTTGTCCACAGTTAGATGTACAGAAATAAATCGATAAATATTATCTTGAATCAATCCATGACCCAGTGTATACGTATCTCAGTATTGATCACAACTCAAACTATATATATTTTGGAATCAACCTCAACCCTGTATAGCTAACTCCAACATTCACATATAGAGTGTCTATGGTTGTTCCGAAATATATATAGATGTGTCGACATGATAGGTTGAAACATTATATACGTGTCTATGGTATCTCAAGATTATATAATATACAATACAAGTTGATTAATTTATGGTTGGAATAGATTTGTTACCAATTTTCACGTAGCTAAAATGAGAAAAATTATCCAATCTTGTTTTACCCATAACTTCTTCATTTTAAATCCGTTTTGAGTGAATCAAATTGATATGGTTTCATATTGAACTCTATTTTATGAATCTAAACAGAAAAAGTATAGGTTTATAGTCGGGAAAATAAGTTACAAGTCATTTTTGTAAAGGTAGTCATTTCAGTCGAAAGAACGACGTCTAGATGACCATTTTAGAAAACATACTTCCACTTTGAGTTTAACCATAATTTTTGGATATAGTTTCATGTTCATAATAAAAATCATTTTCCCAGAATAACAACTTTTAAATCAAAGTTTATCATAGTTTTTAATTAACTAACCCAAAACAGCCCGCGGTGTTACTACGACGGCGTAAATCCGGTTTTACGGTGTTTTTCGTGTTTCCAGGTTTTAAATCATTAAGTTAGCATATTATATAGATATAGAACATGTGTTCAGTTGATTTTAAAAGTCAAGTTAGAAGGATTAACTTTTATTTGCGAACAAGTTTAGAATTAACTAAACTATTTTCTAGTGATTACAAGTTTAAACCTTCGAATAAGATAGCTTTATATGTATGAATCGAATGATGTTATGAACATCATTACTACCTCAAGTTACTTGGATAAACCTACTGGAAATGAGAAAAATAGATCTAGCTTTAAAGGATCCTTGGATGGCTTAAAAGTTCTTGAAGCAGAATCATGACACGAAAACAATTTCAAGTAAGATTTCCACTCGAAATAAGATTGTTATAGTTATAGAAATTGAATTAAAGTTTGAATATGATTATTACCTTGTATTAGAAAGATAACCTACTGTAAGTAACAAAGGTTTCTTGATCTTGGATGATTACTTGAAATGGATTTAGAAAACTTGGAAGTAAACTTGCAATCTTGGAAGTATTCTTGATTTTATGAAACTAGAACTTTTGGAATTTATGAAGAACACTTAGAACTTGAAGATAGAACTTGAGAGAGATCAATTAGATGAAGAAAATTGAATAATGAAAGTGTTTGTAGGTGTTTTTGGTCGTTGGTGTATGGATTAGATATAAAGGATATGTAATTTTGTTTTCATGTAAATAAGTCATGAATGATTACTCATATTTTTGTAATTTTATGAGATATTTCATGCTAGTTGCCAAATGATGGTTCCCACATGTGTTAGGTGACTCAAATGGGCTGCTAAGAGCTGGTCATTGGAGTGTATATACCAATAGTACATACATCTAAAAGCTATGTATTGTACGAGTACGAATACGGGTGCATACGAGTAGAATTGTTGATGAAACTGAACGAGGATGTAATTGTAAGCAGTTTTGTTAAGTAGAAGTATTTTAATAAGTGTCTTGAAGTCTTTCAAAATGTATGAATATATATTAAAACACTACATGTATAAACATTTTAACTGAGTCGTTAAGTCATCGTTAGTCGTTACATGTAAATGTTGTTTTGAAACCTTTAGGTTAACGATCTTGTTGAATGTTGTTAATCCATTGTTTATTATAACAAATGAGATGTTAAATTGTTATATTATCATGATATTATGATATATAATATATCTTAGTATGATATATATACAGTTAAATGTCGTTACAACGATAATCGTTACATATATGTCTCGTTTCGAAATCATTAAGTTAGTAGTCTTATTTTTACATATGTATTTCATTGTTAATACACTTAATAATATATTTACTTATCATTTAACATAATTAACCAAGTGTATCAATATCTTAATATGATTCATATGTACCTAGTAAGACGTTGTTATAACGATAATCATTATATATATCGTTTTCGAGTTTCTTAAATTAATAGTCTCATTTTTATGTATATAACTCATTGTTAAAATACCTAATGAGATACATACTTATAATAAAATCATGTTAACTATATATATAACCATATATATGTCATCGTATAGTTTTTACAAGTTTTAACGTTCGTGAATCACCGGTCAACTTGGGTGGTCAATTGTCTATATGAAACTTATTTCAATTAATCAAGTGTTAACAAGTTTGATTGCTTAACATGTTGGAAACACTTAATCATGTAAATAACAATTTCATTTTATATATATATATATATATATATATATATATATATATATATATATATATATAAACATGGAAAAGTTCGGGTCACTACAGTACCTACCCATTAAATAAATTTCGTCCTGAAATTTTAAGCAGTTGGAGGTGTTGACGTATCTTCTGGAAATAAATGCGGGTATTTCTTCTTCATCTGATCTTCACGCTCCCAGGTGAACTCGGGTCCTCTACGAGCATTCCATCGAACCTTAACAATCGGTATCTTGTTTTGTTTAAGTCTCTTAACCTCACGATCCATTATTTCGACGGGTTCTTCAATGAATTGAAGTTTTTCATTGATTTGGATTTCGTCCAACGGAATAGTGAGATCTTCTTTAGCAAAACATTTCTTCAAATTTGAGACGTGGAAAGTGTTATGTACAGCCGCGAGTTGTTGAGGTAGCTCCAGTTGGTAAGCTACTGGTCCGACACGATCTATAATCTTGAATGGTCCAATGTACCTTGGATTTAGTTTCCCCCGTTTACCAAATCGAACAATGCCTTTCCAAGGTGAAACCTTAACCATTTCTCCAATTTCATACTCTATATCTTTTCTTTTACTGTCCGCGTAGCTCTTTTGTCGACTCTGGGCGGTTTTCAATCTTTGTTGAATTTGGATGATTTTCTCGGTAGTTTCTTATATTATCTCCGAACCCGTAATCTGTCTATCCCCCACTTCACTCTAACAAATCGGAGACCTGCACTTTCTACCATAAAGTGCTTCAAACGGCGTCATCTCAATGCTTGAATGGTAGCTGTTGTTGTAGGAAAATTCTGCTAACGGTAGATGTCGATCCCAACTGTTTCCGAAATCAATAACGCATGCTCGTAGCATGTCTTCAAGCGTTTGTATCGTCCTTTCGCTCTGTCCGTCAGTTTGTGGATGATAGGCTGTACTCATGTCTAGACGAGTTCCTAATGCTTGCTGTAATGTCTGCCAGAATCTTGAAATAAATCTGCCATCCCTATCAGAGATAATAGAGATTGGTATTCCATGTCTGGAGACGACTTCCTTCAAATACAGTCGTGCTAACTTCTCTATCTTGTCATCTTCTCTTATTGGCAGGAAGTGTGCTGATTTGGTGAGACGATCAACTATTACCCAAATAGTATCAAAACCACTTGCAGTCCTTGGCAATTTAGTGATGAAATCTATGGTAATATTTTCCCATTTCCATTCTGGGATTTCGGGTTGTTGAAGTAGACCTGATGGTTTCTGATGCTCAGCTTTGACCTTAGAACACGTCAAACATTCTCCTACGTATTTAGCAACATCGGCTTTCATACCCGGCCACCAAAAATGTTTCTTGAGATCCTTGTACATCTTCCCCGTTCCAGGATGTATTGAGTATCTGGTTTTATGAGCTTCTCTAAGTACCATTTCTCTCATATCTCCAAATTTTGGTACCCAAATTCTTTCAGCCCTACATCGGGTTCCATCTTCCCAAATATTAAGATGCTTCTCCGATCCTTTGGGTATTTCATCCTTTAAATTTCCCTCTTTTAAAACTCCTTGTTGCGCCTCCTTTATTTGAGTAGTAAGGTTATTGTGAATCATTATATTCATAGATTTTACTCGAATGGGTTCTCTGTCCTTTCTGCTCAAGGCGTCGGCTACCACATTTGCCTTCCCCGGGTGGTAACGAATCTCAAAGTCGTAATCATTCAACAATTCAATCCACCTACGCTGCCTCATATTGAGTTGTTTCTGATTAAATATGTGTTGAAGACTTTTGTGGTCAGTATATATAATACTTTTGACCCCATATAAGTAGTGCCTCCAAGTCTTTAATGCAAAAACAACCGCGCCTAAGCAATCACCTTCATCCGTTGCATTAATACACAACCGAGACCTTGCTTTGATGCGTCACAATAAATCACAAAATCATCATTCCCTTCAGGCAATGACAATATAGGTGCCATAGTTAGCTTTTTCTTCAATAATTGAAACGCCTTCTCTTGTTCATCCTTCCATTCAAATTTCTTCCCTTTATGAGTTAATGCAGTCAAGGGTTTTGCTATTTTGGAGAAATCTTGGATGAATCTTCTGTAGTAACCAGCCAATTCTAAAAATTGACGTATATGCTTCGGAGTTTTTGAGGTTTCCCACTTTTCAACGGTTTTGATCTTTGCTGGGTCCACCTGGATACCTTCTTTGTTCACTATGTGACCGAGGAATTGAACTTCTTCCAACCAAAATGCACACTTTGAAGACTTAGCGTACAGTTTTTCTTTCCTCAATAATTCTAGCACTTTTCTCAAATGTTCTTCGTGCTCTTGATCATTCTTTGAGTAAATAAGTATGTCATCGATGAAAACAATGACAAACTTGTCAAGATATGGCCCACACACTCGGTTCATAAGGTCCATGAACACAGCTGGTGCGTTAGTCAATCCAAATGGCATAACCATAAACTTGTAATGACCATAACGCGTCCTAAAAGCAGTTTTTGGAATATCATCCTCCTTTACTCGCATTTGATGATATCCAGAACGTAAATCGATCTTCGAATAAACCGACGAGCCTTGTAGTTGATCAAATAAGTCGTCAATTCTCGGCAGTGGATAACGGTTTTTAATGGTAAGTGTGTTCAACTCTCTGTAGTCAATACACAACCTAAATGTACCATCCTTCTTCTTGACAAACAAAACAGGAGCTCCCCATGGTGATGATCTTGGTCGAATGAAATCACGTTCTAATAGTTCTTGCAGTTGGCTTTGTAGTTCTTTCATCTCGCTGGGTGCGAGTCTATATGGAGCACGAGCTATTGGTGCACCTCCTGGTACAAGATCTATTTGAAATTCAATGGATCGATGTGGGGGTAATCCCGGTAATTCTTTCAGAAATACATCGGGAAATTCTTTTGCGACGGGAACATCATTGATGCTCTTTTCTTCAGTTTGTACTTTCTCGACGTGTGCTAGAACAGCATAGCAACCTTTTCTTATTAGTTTTTGTGCCTTCAAATTACTAATAAGATGTAGCTTCGTGTTGCCCTTTTCTCCGTACACCATTAAGGGTTTTCCTTTTTCTCGTATAATGCGAATTGCATTTTTATAACATACGATCTCTGCTTTCACCTTCTTCAGCCAGTCCATGCCAACTATTACATCCAAACTCCCTAACTCTACTGGTATCAAATCAATCTTAAATATTTCGCTACCCAGTTTAATTTCTCGATTCCGGCATATATTATCTGCTGAAATTAATTTACCGTTTGCTAATTCGAGTAAAAATTTACTATCCAACGGCGTCAATGGACAACTTAATTTAGCACAAAAATCTCTACTCATATAGCTTCTATCCGCACCCGAATCAAATAAAACGTAAGCAGATTTATTGTCAATAAGAAACGTACCCGTAACAAGCTCCGGTCTTCCTGTGCCTCTGCCGCATTAATATTGAAAACTCTTCCGCGGCCTTGTCCATTCGTGTTCTCCTGGTTCGGGCAATTTCTAATAATGTGGCCCGGTTTTCCACATTTATAACAAACTACATTGGCATAACTTGCTCCGACACTACTTGCTCCGCCATTACTTGTTCCGACACCATTTGTTCCTTTCGTTCTGTTAACCCCTGGTCCGTAGACCTCACACTTCACCGCGCTATGACCATTTCTTTTACACTTGTTGCAAAATTTGGTGCAGAACCCCGAATGATACTTTTCACACCTTTGACATAGCTGCTTCTGATTGTTGTTGTTGTTGCGGTTGTTATTGTTGTTGGGATGATTGTTGTAGTTGCTGTTGTTGTTGTTGTTGTTGTTGTTGTTGTTGTTGTTGTTGTTGTTGTTGTTGTTGTTGTTGTTGTTGTTGTTGTTGTTGTTGTTGTTGTTGTTGTTGTTGTTGTTGTTGTTGTTGTTGTTGTTGTTGTTGTTGTTGTTGTTGTTGGGCCGTTTGTTGTAGTTACGATTGATGTTACGATTTTTGGGATAATTGTTGCGATTATTATTGTAATTACTGTTGTTGTTGTATTGGTGATTCTTATCACCATTTTCCTCCCACTTTCTTTTGACTTGCTTCACATTGGCCTCTTCAACCGTCTGTTCTTTAATTCTTTCCTCAATCTGGTTCACTAGTTTGTGAGCCATTCTACATGCCTGTTGTATGGAGGCGGGCTCGTGTGAACTTATATCTTCTTGGATTCTTTCCGGTAATCCTTTCACAAACGCGTCGATCTTCTCTTCCTCATCTTCGAACGCTCCCGAACACAAAAGGCACAATTCTGTGAATCGTCTTTCGTACGTGGTAATATCAAATCCTTGGGTTCGTAACCCTCTAAGTTCTGTCTTGAGCTTATTGACCTCGGTTCTGGGACGGTACTTCTCGTTCATCAAGTGCTTGAATGCTGACCACGGTAGTGCGTACGCATCATCTTGTCCCACTTGCTCTAGATAGGTATTCCACCATGTTAACGCAGAACCTGTGAAGGTATGTGTAGCGTACTTCACTTTGTCCTCTTCAGTACACTTAGTTATGGCAAACACCGATTCGACCTTCTCGATCCACCGTTTCAATCCGATCGGTCCTTCGGTTCTATCAAATTCCAAAGGTTTGCAGGTAGTGAATTCTTTGTAGGTGCATCCTACACGATTTCCTGTACTGCTAGATCCAAGGTTATTGTTGGTATGTAGCGCAGCCTGTACTGCGGCTATGTTTGAAGCTAGAAAAGTACGGAATTCCTCTTCATTCATATTCACGGTGTGTCGAGTAGTCGGTGCCATTTCCTTCAAAATAGTCAAATGGAACAAGTTAATCATACAGAATATTAAGAGTAGTTAATAGTATTTCGTAGCATAATATGAACTCATTTATAAAAGCTTTTTCTTCATATTAGCGTTTTATAAGTTTAAATTCGGGTAGTACCTACCCGTTAAGTTCATACTTAGTAGCTAATATACAATTCAACTACTACAATTCTATATGAAAAACTGATTATAATAATATTTCGCGTTCAAACTTTTATACAATATTTTACAAACTTACAATACCGTTTATTTTACATAAAGCATGAAATATAGCACACAATAACTTTGATACAAGATAGTTGTGAAGATAATTCTAGCTAGTACACAAGTCGTTCAGCAAAGGCAATAAAGACACGTAATTCATACATCCAGAAACAAGTCATTCATTTTGGTTTTACTATGACTACTTCTCATCCTTGGTCTTGTGGAACATAACCGTTATGGCCGTTGATAAGACAGCGTGTTGTAACGTCGTCAAAGGGACGAGGGTTACGTAATGTCCAACAGTCCCGTAACAATCTAAAAACCTCATTTCTTACCCCAATTACCGACTCCGTTACTTGTGGGAACGTTTTGTTTAATAGTTGTAGCCCGATGTTCTTGTTCTCACTTTGGTGAGAAGCGAACATTACTAACCCGTAAGCATAGCATGCTTCTTTATGTTGCATGTTAGCCGCTTTTTCTAAATCATGAAGTCCTATATTCGGATACATTAAGTCAAAATAATTTCTTAACCCGTTGCGTAAAATAGCATTTGGGTTCCCCGCAATATATGCGTCAAAGTAAACACATCGTAACTTATGGGTTTCCCAATGTGATATCCCCCATCTTTTAAACGAAGGTCTCTTATAAACCAAGACATTCTTGGAACGTTCTTCGAATGTCTTACAAACTGATTTCGCCTTAAATAGTTGTGCCGAGGAATTCTGACCGACTCTAGACAAGAATTCATCAATCATGTCTCCGGGTAGGTCTCTTAAAATATTGGGTTGTCTATCCATTTTGTGTTTTTAAACTGTAAAATAGACAAGAGTTAGATTCATAAAAAAAATTACTTATTAATACAAGCAATTTTTACATATATCATAAAGCATAAGCACACTATATTACATATATTACACCACACGAATACAACTATCTTATTCCGACTCGCCCGTTTCTTCTTCTTCGGTTTTGGTTCTTTTTGCCAAGTTTCTAGGGATATATGATGTTCCCCTAATACGAGCCGTCGTTTTCCACATTGGTTTAGAAAAACCTGGTGGTTTAGAGGTTCCCGGGTCATTGTTACAACTTAAGGGCTTCGGGGGTTGACGATACATATAAAGTTCATCGGGTTTGGAATTAGATTTCTCTATTTTTATGCCCTTTCCCTTATTATTTTCTTTTGCCTTTTTAAATTCAGTTGGGGTAATTTCTATAACATCATCGGAATTCTCGTCGGAATCCGATTCATCGGAGAATTGGTAATCCTCCCAATATTTTGCTTCCTTGGCGGAAACACCAATGACCATAATTAACCTTGGTCGGTTGGTTGAGGATTTTCTTTTACTTAACCGTTTTATTATTTTCCCCACCGGTTCTATTTCCTCCTCCGGTTCCTCCTCTTCCGGTTCTGATTCTTCTTTCGGTTCCGACTCTTCTTCCGGTTCCTCTTCGGGAACTTGTGAATCAGTCCACGAATCATTCCAATTTACATTTGACTCTTCATTATTATTAGGTGAGTCAATGGGACTTGTTCTAGAGGTAGACATCTATCACATAATATCAAACGCGTTAAGAGATTAATATATCACATAATATTCACATGTTAAAAATATATAGTTTCCAACAAAATTTGTTAAGCAATCATTTTTCAAGTAAACACGGTCGAAGTCCAGACTCACTAATGCATCCTAACAAACTCAATAAGACACACTAATGCAAAATTTTGGTTCTCTAAGACCAACGCTCGGATACCAACTGAAATGTCCCGTTCTTATTGATTAAAAACGTTCCATATTAATTGATTTCGTTGCGAGGTTTTGACCTCTATATGAGACGTTTTTCAAAAACTGCATTCATTTTTAAAACAAACCATAACCTTTATTTCATAAATAAAGGTTTAAAAAGCTTTACGTAGATTATCAAATAATGATAATCTAAAATATCCTGTTTACACACGACCATTACATAATGGTTTACAATACAAATATGTTACATCGAAATCAGTTTCTTGAATGCAGTTTTTACACAATATCATACAAACATGGACTCCAAATCTTGTCCTTATTTTAGTATGCAACAGCGGAAGCTCTTAGTATTCACCTGAGAATAAACATACTTTAAACGTCAACAAAAATGTTGGTGAGTTATAGGTTTAACCTATATATATATCAAATCGTAACAATAGACCACAAGATTTCATATTTCAATACACATCCCATACATAGAGATAAAAATCATTCATATGGTGAACACCTGGTAACCGACATTAACAAGATGCATATATATAAGAATATCCCCATCATTCCGGGACACCCTTCGGATATGATATAAATTTCGAAGTACTAAAGCATCTGGTACTTTGGATGGGGTTTGTTAGGCCCAATAGATCTATCTTTAGGATTCGTGTCAATTAGGGTGTCTGTTCCCTAATTCTTAGATTACCAGACTTAATAAAAAGGGGCATATTCGATTTCGATAATTCAACCATAGAATGTAGTTTCACGTACTTGTGTCTATTTTGTAAATCATTTATAAAACCTGCATGTATTCTCATCCCAAAAATATTAGATTTTAAAAGTGGGACTATAACTCACTTTCACAGATTTTTACTTCGTCGGAAAGTAAGACTTGGCCACTGGTTGATTCACGAACCTATAACAATATATACATATATATCAAAGTATGTTCTAAATATATTTACAACACTTTTAATATATTTTGATGTTTTAAGTTTATTAAGTCAGCTGTCCTCGTTAGTAACCTACAACTAGTTGTCCACAGTTAGATGTACAGAAATAAATCGATAAATATTATCTTGAATCAATCCACGACCCAGTGTATACGTATCTCAGTATTGATCACAACTCAAACTATATATATTTTGGAATCAACCTCAACCCTGTATAGCTAACTCCAACATTCACATATAGAGTGTCTATGGTTGTTCCGAAATATATATAGATGTGTCGACATGATAGGTCGAAACATTGTATACGTGTCTATGGTATCTCAAGATTACATAATATACAATACAAGTTGATTAAGTTATGGTTGGAATAGATTTGTTACCAATTTTCACGTAGCTAAAATGAGAAAAATTATCCAATCTTGTTTTACCCATAACTTCTTCATTTTAAATCCGTTTTGAGTGAATCAAATTGCTATGGTTTCATATTGAACTCTATTTTATGAATCTAAACAGAAAAAGTATAGTTTTATAGTCGGAAAAATAAGTTACAAGTTGTTTTTGTAAAGGTAGTCATTTCAGTCGAAAGAACGACGTCTAGATGACCATTTTAGAAAACATACTTCCACTTTGAGTTTAACCATAATTTTTGGATATAGTTTCATGTTCATAATAAAAATCATTTTCCCAGAATAACAACTTTTAAATCAAAGTTTATCATAGTTTTTAATTAACTAACCCAAAACAGCCCGCGGTGTTACTACGACGGTGTAAATCCGGTTTTACGGTGTTTTTCGTGTTTCCAGGTTTTAAATCATTAAGTTAGCATATCATATAGATATAGAACATGTGTTTAGTTGATTTTAAAAGTCAAGTTAGAAGGATTAACTTTTATTTGCGAACAAGTTTAGAATTAACTAAACTATGTTCTAGTGATTACAAGTTTAAACCTTCGAATAAGATAGCTTTATATGTATGAATCAAATGATGTTATGAACATCATTACTACCTCAAGTTCCTTGGATAAACCTAATGGAAATGAAAAAAATAGATCTAGCTTCAAAGGATCCTTGGATGGCTTGAAAGTTCTTGAAGCAGAATCATTACTACCTCAAGTTCCTTGAATTAAAGTTTGAATATGATTATTAACTTGTATTAGAAAGATAACCTACTGTAATTAACAAAGGTTTCTTGATCTTGGATGATTACTTGGAATGGATTTAGAAAACTTGGAAGTAAACTTGCAATCTTGGAAGTATTCTTGATTTTATGAAACTAGAACTTTTGGAATTTATGAAGAACACTTAGAACTTGAAGATAGAACTTGAGAGAGATCAATTAGATGAAGAAAATTGAAGAATGAAAGTGTTTGTAGGTGTTTTTGGTCATTGGTGTATGGATTAGATATAAAAGATATGTAATTTTGTTTTCATTTAAATAAGTCATGAATGATTACTCATATTTTTGTAATTTTATGAGATATTTCATGCTAGTTGCCAAATAATGATTCTCACATGTGTTAGGTGACTCACA